>NW_021703768.1:154410867-154447471 GCF_005190385.1 Monodon monoceros
TGGGGGATCCTCCTGGACCGGGGCATGAACCCGTGTCCCCTGCATTGGCAGGCAGACTCTCAACCACTGCGCCACCAGGGAAGCCCAGATATGCTTTGTCTTAAACCTCATGTTTAAGAAATCACATAGCATGTATTCTTTTTTCTCTTTCCTTCATCCTGCTGTTTGTGAGATTCATCCACATTGTTGTTCATATCAGTAGTCGTCTTGTTTTTCTGTCATTTAATCTTCCATTGTATGAACTTGGCAAAAGTTATATTTTCCATATTCCTTTAGATAGACATCTGAGTTGTCCCCAGTTTTTAGGTCATATGAAAAAGTCTACAACAAATATTATTGTATAAGTCCTTTTGTGAACATACGTACTTGCTTATCTTGGGGATATACTTGGTAATATAGAATGTGTTGGCTATTGAGTGGGGTAAATTTAACTCTATTAGAAACGGCCAAACAGTTTTATAAACTGGTTGTGACTTTTTATATTCCCATCACCAATGTATGAGAGTGCTAGTTGCTCCACATCATTGCCAACACTTGATAGTATCAGTCTTTTTCACTTTAGCTATGCCGGTCATTGTGTCATGATAGCTTCTTGAGGTTTTATGATTTGTAGAATTTTTTATATATTCTAGATACATGTACTTTGATAGGTATGTAAATATTCTCTGCTAGACTATGGCTTATTTTTTTTCTTTCATACGTAGGGTCTTTTGTATCCTGCTTATGAAGATTTGCTTATTGTAAGCTCATGAAGATAATTTCTCCATTTATCCTAGAAGCATTATGAGTTTAATTTTTACCTTTAGTTATAAGATCCATCTAAAATTAATTTTTTGCATGTGATGTGAGGGAAAAAAAGGTTCACTTTTTTCTATATTGATATTCACTTGCTCTAGCACCATTTGTAAAGAATATCGCCTTTTCCCACTGACCTGTATTGGCACCTTTGTCAAACATCTTGTGACCGTATGTGTGGGGGTCTACTTCCAGGCTTACTATTCTGCCACATGGATCTCTCCAGTACAACAGTGCTGTGTTTACCATAACTTTATGATGAGTCTGGTCTTAACACATCCTCCACAGTTGTTTCTCTTCTTCAAGATTATCATGAGCATTCTGGGTCCTTTGCGTTTCCATATGAATTTTAGAATTAGTTCCCCAATTTCTACAATAAACCTCCTAAGATTTTGAATGACTCATTGTTTTCCATGGCTCTTGGCACTGTTCTCTGAGATATCCTGCTCCTTAGCTACTTCTTAAAAGGGCCTTGAAAAATATCACATTGAGCAAATTTCCCAGCCTCTCCTGGGGCCCAGAGCCTTTTTGACATTTTGAACATCACACTACCTTTTAGCCCAGACTGGCAACACTTTTACATGAACAGGTCTTGAGCTGTGTGGTCCTGCTGATTATGGCTGAGCTTGCCTGTGTATCTAATCGTTGTCTCTCTATGGGCTGGCCTGTGACATACTGAGCTGGAGTGCTAGACTCTGATTCATGCATCTTTCACTGTCCAGCAGGCTGGCCAGAAAATGTACACAGGCAGTGGTGGAGAAACACAACACCTTTTTTAAAACATCTTTTTGGAGTATAATTGCTTTAGAATGTCGTGTTAGTTTCTGCTGTATAACAAAGTGAATCAGCTATATGTACACATATATCCCCATATCCCCTCCCTCTTGCGTCTCCCTCCCATCCTTCTTACCTCACCCATCTAGGTGGTCACAAAGCACCGAGCTGATCTCCCTGTGCTATGCAGCTGCTTCCCACTAGCTATCTATTTTACATTTGGTAATGTATATATGTCAATGCTACTCTCTCACTTCGCCCCAGCTTCCCCTTCCCCTTCCCAGTGTCCTCAAGTCCATTCTCTACATCTGCGTCTTTATTCCTGTCCTGCCCCTAGGTTCTTCAGAATCTTTTTTTTTTTTTTTAGATTCCATATATATGTGTTAGCATACAGTATTTGTTTTTCTCTTTCTGACTTACTTCACTCTGTATGACAGACTCTAGGTCCATCCACCTCACTACAAATAACTCAATTTCGTTTCTTTTTATGGCTGAGTAATATTCCATTGTATATATGTGCCACATCTTCTTTATCCATTCATCTGTCGATGGACACTTAGGTTGCTTCCATGTCCTGACTATTGTAAATAGTGCTGCAATGAACGTTGTGTACATGACTCTTTTGAATTATGGGAGAAACACAACACGTTTTGAAGCCTTTGTTTGCAACAGTTCTGCTCAAATCCCATTGACAAAGCATGTCATGTGGTAAAATTCAGACCTAAGGACTGAGAAAATACATTACACCTCTCAACAGGAGTGACTGCAAAGACATATGGCAAAGGGCATATATGTTGGAAAGTGTGGAGAATTGGATTCATTAATGAAATTTATCTCCCCTCAGTTTATAGTTTACTGCTTAACAGATAAACACTTAGCATAGTATAACTCCATTTCCCCCTTCAATTCCTTATGCTATTGTTCTATATTTTACTTCTGCACACTATATTGACATTATTGTTGCTTTAAACCTTCAGTAATCTTCCAACATACTTTTCAATAGTCTCGTTTTTAACCTCATTCAGGAAATGATTGACCCAACGCTCAAATTCAGTTTACTCTGAAACCAGGACCACTCATCTCCTAGCAATATTTCTCGTCCCCCAGGTTTATCTTACAAATGTCTGCACCCCAACCTCTGCAGGGGAATGGGGGGATGCACACCCATGATCTCTGTAGGCCCAGATCATATGAATTCTCCACGGTATTCTCATTCTAGGAGACCTTTCCCAAATTCATCCCAGTCCTCTCTCTCTTATCAGACATCCAGTGTCATTTCATATGTCTGGTATCTGTCTATCTTGCTTTCTCTGGCCATCAGGGGCAGAGAATGGGAGTCATCCTAATTCATGGTTCAAAAAATATTATTCATTGGTTCATATGTGATCTTCTTTATGTTTGTTTGTAATAATATAATGCATACCTATGTAAACATCTCTCAAATAGGGAAATTAGTACACTGTAACTTGTATCTGCTTTATGATCCTGACCCTCTTGGGTCTTCTCAGTTGAGGGAACTTCTTAGCACAAATCTTTTTTTTTTTTTTACTGTGTTAAAAAATACACAAAATATAAAATTTACCACATTAACTATTTTTAAGTGTTCAGTTCAGTGGTGTTAAATACATTCACATTGGTGTGCATCCATCACCACCATCCATCCCCAGGATTCTTGTCATCTTGTAAATCTGAAACTGTATACCCATTAAACTATATATATATATATATATATATATTCTCAGATACTTTTCCATAACAGGTTATTATAAGATATTGAATATAGTTCCCTGTGCTATACAGTAGGTCCTTGTTTATCTATTTTATATATAGTAGTACATGTATCTCAGTTTGTCTGCCCCCACCCCCACTATCCCCTTTGGTAATCATAAGTTTGTTTCCCATGTCTGTGAGTCTGTTTCTGTTTTATAAATAAGTTCATTTGTATCATTTTTTTAGATTCCACATATAAGTGATATCATATGATATTTGTCTTTGACTTACTTCACTTAATATGATAATCTCTAGATCCATCCATGTTGCTGCAAATGGCATTATTTCATTCTTTTTATGGATGACTAATATTCTACTGTGTATATATACCACATCTTCTTTATCTATTCATGTGTCAATGGACATTTAGGTTGCTTCCATGTCTTGGCTATTGTAAATAGTGCTGCTATGAACATTGGGATGCATGTATCTTTTCGAATTACTCTGGGTATATGCCCAGGAGTGGGATTGCAGGATCATATGGTAACTGTATTTTTAGTTTTTTAAGGAGCCTCCATACTGTTCTCCATAGTGGCTGAAGCCACCAACAGTATAGGAGTGTTTCTTTTTCTCCACACCTTTTTAGCATTTATTATTTGTAGTCTTTTTAATAATGGCTATTCTGACTGGTGTGAGGTGATACACCAGTAGTTTTGATTTGCATTTCTCTAATGATTAGCGACGTTGAGCATCTTTTCATGTGCCTGTTGGCCATCTGTATGTCTCCTTTGGAGAAATGTCTATCAGGCCTGCAAAATTTCCTTCCTTTTGAAGGCTGAATAATATTCCATAGTGTGCACACACCACATTTTGGTAATCCATTCATCAGTCAGTGGACACTTGGGTTGCTTCCATGTTTTAGCTATTGTGAATAATGGTGGTATGAAAATGGATGTACAAATAGCTATTTTAGCCCCTGCTTTCAATTCTTTAGGTATATACCCAGAAATAGAAGTACTGGGTCAAATGGTAATCATATTTTTAATTTTTTGAGCAACCTCCATTCTGTTTCTCATAGTAGCTGTACCGTTTTATATTCCCACCAAGAGTGCACAAGTGTTCCAATTTCTCCACATCCTTGCCAACCCTTGTTGTTTTCTGTGTTTTGATGGTAGCCATCCTTATGGGTGTGGAGTGGTATCTCATTGCAGTTTTGATGTGCATGTTGAGCATCTTTTCATGAGTTGATTGGCAATTCATATGTCTTCTTCGGAGAAATGTCTATTTGAGTTCTTTGCCCATTTTGGAATCGGGTTGTTTGGGTATTTTTGTTGTTGAGTTTTAGGAGTTTTCTATATATTTTGGATGCTAATACCTTATAAGATATATGATTTGCAAATATTTATTCCTAGACCATAGGTTGCCTTAAAAAGGCAACTGTGGATAGTGTCTTTCATGTACAAAATTTTAAAATCTTCATGAAGTCCAGTTTGTCTATTTTTTCTTCTGCTACATGTGCCTTTGGTGTCGTATCCAAGAAATCACGGCCAAATCCAATGTCATGAAATTTTCATCCTATCAATATTTTTAAATCTATTGAGATTTAATTTGTGGCCTAAAATATGGTCTCTCCTGGAAAATGTCCCACGTGTACTTGAGGAAAATGTTTATGCTGTTGTTGGGTGGAATGTTTTGTATATGTCTATTATATCTAGTTGGTTTATTGTGTTAAGTCCTCTGTTTCCTTGTTTATCTTATGTCTGATTGTCCTATCCATTATTGTGAGAGAGGTATAGAAGTCTGCAAATATTATTGTAGAACTTTCTATTTCTCCCTTGAATTCTGTCAGTTTTTGCTTCATATATTTAGATGTAAATATTTATAATTGTTATATCTTCTTGCTGTTTTGAGTCTTTTATTAATATGTAATGTCCTTCTTTGTCTCTTGTAAAGTTTTTTGATTTAAAAATCTATTTTTTGTCTGATATTAGAATAACCACTCCTGCTCTTTTTTGGTTACTATTTGCATGAACTATCTTTTTCCATTTTTTCACTTTCAACTTGTTTGTGCCTTTGGATCTCAAGTGACTCTTGTAGTCATCATATAGTTAGGTCACGTGTTTTTAATCCATTCTGAAAATCTCTGCCTTTTGATTGGAGAGTTTAAGTCTATTTAGATTTAAAATAATTATTGATAAGGAGGGACTTACTTCTGTCATTGTGATACTAGTTTTCTATATGCCCCATAGCTTTTTTGTCTCTAATTTCCTGCATGACTATTTTTTTGTATTTAGTTGATTTTTTGTAGTAAAATGTTTAAATTTCTTTCCTTTTGTGTATATTTTATAGCTATTTTCTTTGTGATTATCTTGGGGATTACCTTTAACTTTCTAATTTGAATTTACAACAGCTTAACTTCAATAACATACAAAAACTCTGCTCCTTTAGAGTTCCATCCACAGCCAATCTGGTTGTTGATGTCACAAAATTACATCTTATACATTTTGTGCTCCCAAACATAAACTAACAATTCTTTTAAATGTATTGGTCTTTTAAATCATGTAGAAAACAAAAAGTGCAGTTACAAAACATTGTTACAATAAAATGGCTCTTATCACTAACAATGTATTTATTTTTATTGAGATCTTCATTTTTTTATATGCCTTTAAGTTACTGTCTAGTGTCCATTTTTTTTTTACCTGCAGTACTCCCCTGAGCATTTCTTGCATGGCAAGTCTAGTGGTCACAAACCCACTCTACATTTGTTTATCTAGGAATTTCTAAGAATAGCTTGGTTCCTCCCCTCTTTGGAGAGACACTTTTGCTAGATTAAAATTCTTGGTTTGACAGTTTTTCTCTTTTATCACTTGAACTATATCTGTCCATTGTCTTCTGGTCTCCAAAGTTTCTGATGAGAAATATACTGATAATCTTATTGAGGATCCCTTGTATGTGATGATTCTCTTCTCTTTTACTGCTTTCAGAATTCGCTCTCTGGCTTTGGCTTTTGAAAGTTTGATTATAATGTGTTTCAGTGTGGATCCTTTTGAATTCACCTTTCCTGGAGTTTGTTGAGCCCCTTGGATTTTTATATTTATGTCTTTCATTAAATTTGCAAATTTTTCAGCTATTATTTCTTAAAATATTCTTTCTGCCCCTTTATCTCTCTCTTCTCCTGGGACACCCATAATGTGTATGTTGGCTTCTTGATGGTGTCCCACAGGTCCCTTAGGCTCTGTTTGCTTTTCTTCCATCTTTTTTATTTCTGTTCCTCAACCTCAATAATTTCCATTGTCCTATCTTGAAGTTCACCGCTTCTTTCTTCTGCCTGCTCAGAGCTGCCTTTGAATCCATCTAGTGAAGTTTTCATTTCAGTCATTGTACTTTTCAGCTTTGGAGTTCCTTTTTGTTTTGTTTTGTTGTTGGTTTTTTTTGCGGCATGTGGGCCTCTCACTGTTGTGGCCTCTCCCGTTGCGGAGCACAGGCTCTGGACATGCAGGCTCAGCGGCCATGGCTCACGGGCCCAGCTGCTCCGCGGCATGTGGGATCCTCCCGGACCAGGGCACGAAACCATGTCCTCTGCATTGGCAGGCGGTCTCTCAACCACTGCGCCACCAGGGAAGCCCCTCCTTTTTGTTTTGTTTTTAGATTTTCTATCTTGGTTGATAGTTCCACTTTGCTCACACATTATTTTCTTGACTTTCTCCACATCTTTTAGTTCTTTGAGCATCTTTAAGACCATGTTTTAAAGTTTATCTAATATATCTGCCTTTATGTCTTTCTTAGGGACAGATTCTGTTAATTATATTTTTCCTTTGATTGAGCCATTTCCTGTTTCTCTGTGTGTCTTGTGGTTTTTTGTCGAACACTGGACATTTTAATCTAACAATGTGGTAGCTATGGAAATCAGATCCTCCCCCTTACCCAGGGTTTTCTGGGTTTAAAAAAATTTGTGTGTGTTAGTGATTGTTGTAGGCTGTCTCTGTGCAGAGGACCAGTTTGAGGTTGAGATCTTATGTTTTTTCTGAACCTTTACCTGGGCATGCATGGTTACTTTCTAATTTTCCCCATATATTCAGTTGCTTTTGAATGTCCTAGTCTTTAATGTCTGGATCCCAAAAAAAGAAAAATGAAGGGAGAAAAGGGCCATGGCCCCATAAATTCCCTAGAAGTCACTTCATCTGGAGCAGGAGGTGCTTGTGACAATTGGGAGAGATGCAACAACAATGGCTGCCTCCCTCTTTGTGTGTACCTCTGTGATCAGAACAGCAATCAAAGCACAGATCCCCAATATACAGAGGACAGGGTCTTCTTTGCTCACCTTGGCTCTCACATGCTGTGTGCAAGCTCTCCAGGGATATGTGTACAGCTGCCTGTCCCAGGGGTGGGGGTTTGTAGCTGTTACTGTGCTAAGAGCTGAAATTGACTAAAGTTGACTGCAATTTACCCTCCAAGCCTTCAACAGATTCTAGAGTTCCAAAATACTTATATCAGACAAATTCTGCCAGTGCAGTTGTCCTGGTGGGAGACAGATTCCGTGTTTCCTGCTTGGCCATCTCCCAGGATCCTCTCCACAAATCTCTCACAGACAATCATGGTATATACATGGATTCCAGGGCATAGAATCCACTACCCCTCAGGAACTAAGGCCACAGATTGGGAAGCTTGGACCTAAATAAAAGAATGGCAGGTTCCATTCTCTTCTAGCTGGAAGCTGCCTTTATATATCTTCTCATCCTGTATGAGACCCTGGGCCTGACTTACCCTTCATTCAAGATACAACCACAGCGTTATGGCCTTCCCTCAGCAGCACTCAGTGAGAGAACCATCTAGAATGCAAGAACATGCTCTAGGATGCACAAATCAAAAGTGGTCCAAAGGCTTCCCTGGTGGCGCAGTGGTTGAGAGTCTGCCTGCCGATGCAGGGGTCACGGGTTCGTGCCCCAGTCCAGGAAGATCCCACATGCTGTGGAGCGGCTGGGCCCATGAGCCATGGCCGCTGGGCCTGTGCGTCTGGAGCCTGTGCTCCGCAGCGGGAGAGGCCACAACAGTGAGAGGCCCGCATACTGCAAAAAAAAAAAAAAAAAAAAAAGTGGTCCAAGTAACCCTAGGACCACCTAATGCAGTTTTGCAGTTTCTCAGTCAAGGCCAACAAACCAAAAATAACTAGAAAGTAGCCCCATCTTTATTTAGGTCGCTTAGATAACATTACATGGGTTCTGACTTCAATACAATACATATTTCTTCTTTATTCCCCTCTTCTCCTATTCTACACCAGCAAACCTCTGAAAATTACCAACAAAAAGAACTCTCTGACACTCAGCTCACAAGACCACACCGTTTCCCACTCACTCAACTCTTCTTTGAATGTTCTTCAGTGAGCTTCTCTGGTCTTTTTTTTTAGCTTTTAGGATTGTTTCTTTTTCTTATAAACATTCATGAATCTCTCAAATCAATACATTTAACATTTTCATCATCTCTAAAAGTTCTCTTACTGCTCTGCAGCCAAACTCTTTCTTCTAAGGTAAGTATTGTTCTCATTTCTGTCCCCATTAATGAGTTTTATATTTTTGGACTTTATATAAATGGAATTACAGTACTCTTTTGCTCAATATACTCTGTAAGATTTATTCATGTTTTGCATGTATCATTAGTTCCTTTTTGTTTATTGTTGAGGAATATTTAATCACATAAATACCAAAATTCATTTGTCTATTCTTCTGTTGACTGACATTTGGGTTGCTTCAGTTTGGGGCTATTGTGAATAAAACTCTTAGGAACATTCTCTCACAACTCTCTCTACATATGTGCTTTCATTGCTCTTGGGTGCATACATGACAATGTGTTTACTTATTTATGCAGTTCTGAGAAACTACAAAGGATTTTCCAAAATGTATGTACAATTTTACACTGTCAGCAATGAATAAGAGTTACAGATCTCTTTGTCTGAAGAAGTCTTTATTTTACCTTCAGTTTTGAAAGATAATTCTAGATACAGAATTCTGGGTAGACGGTTTTCTGGTTTTATTTTGCTTTGCAAGAGGCTGCTTCATTTTATTCTGGCTTGCATAGTTTTTGATGATAAACTTGTAACTCTTATTCATGATATTCTGTATGAAATATTTCCCCACCCTCCCTGTCTTCAGGCTTTTCCTTGACTTTGTTTCACAGCCATTTGACTATGATTCCTTCTTTCTTTCTTTCTTTCTTTCTTTCTTTCAGCCATGCAGCCTGCAGGATCCTTATTTCCCTGACCAAGGATTGAATCCATGCCCCCTGCAGTGGAAGGGCAGAGTCCCAACCACTGGACCACCAGGGAATTCCATTGACTATGATGTTTCTAAGTGTATGTGTTTGCTTGTTTTATTCTGGCCTGGGGCTCTCTGAACTTCTTGAATCTCTGGTTATTATAGTCTTTAATTTTGGAAATTTCTTGGCCATTATATCTCCACATATTTCTTATCCTCTGTACTCTCTTCTTCTGGGAATAATTCCACATATGTTACGCTGCTATTGTCCCACAGCTCTTAAGTGCTCTGTTTTGCTTTATTCCCCACTCTTTTCCTTTTGTGTTTCAGCATGGGTAATAGCTATTAACCTATTTTCACATTCATTGATTTTTTTCCCTCATTTGTGTCCAGTCTGCTGATACACCCATTGAAGTAATTTTTTAATCTCTGATAATGTGTATTTCTGGCATTTCCAGTTGGTCCTTTTTTTTGTAGTTTCCATATCTCTGCTTAAATTCTTCATTTTTTTCATGCTTGTTGTTTACTTCTTAATAATTTCTTCAACATATTAATCATAGTTATTTTAATGTTCCTTAAATATACTTTCAACATTTTGGTCATCTCTGGGCCTGACTGTGTTCAATGTTTTATCTCTTGACAGTGGGTCCAGTGTTTTATTCCTGCCTTCCCCATACCTTTGTGTCTGTGCATGTGTGTGTGGATATATGTGTATCTTTTAATTTTTGGTTGAATGTTAGACATTATAGAAGAATATTTAAGACTAAATATTCTGTACCCCAAAATAGGCATTCCTCTTCTTCTGCCAAAGCATTAGTAGGGTGGGGCAGGGCTGATTCAGGCTAGTGAGAACTTGAGCTGGGTTGTGGCTTCTGTTGTTGCTCTTACTGACTTCAGAGCACCAGAGGCTTCAGGTCCCTCCATGGTGGGCTGCTGCAATGTTGTGCTCTGTGTGAGACCTGGGGTGTTTCTCTGTTCCTGCTTCACCCTTCACTTCACATCTCTGTACATCCACAGCACATTTTGCCTGCCCTCCAGAAGAAAATTACTGTTCTTGGTGTTCATTACTAGGCTGCTATTGAGAAGGAGGAAACTTGATCCCCTGATCCAGCCTCAGCCTCAGGCAGAGCTGTAGGTCTTAGATTTGGAAATGGACCTCTGTGCACCACTACTCTACCTTTGGGGCAGCTAAGCTCTGCTTTGTATCTGTGATGGCTCTGAGAGAATCTAGACCCTGCCCTCATGTTAGCAGACCTCTCATGTTACTGATGTGGGCTCTTGGCACCTCAGGTTTTCCAGGGATGTAGGGCTTGTTTCTACTCTTCCTCCAGAATAGTCCACCTGTACCAGGTTCTGAGGGCAGGAGTATGTGGTGGCCCCCCCCCCACACACACAACCAGTAGAAGGCTTTTGCTCCACATGTGAGTAGGGAAGCAAGCTGTATTCTTACAGGTCCCCAGTGGTAGTGGTCATTTTCTGAACACCTGCACTGAGGTTCCCTCTCTGTGGACCCCTGCTGTGCCCCTATATTTCATGAGCTGCTAGTGGAGAGCTAAGGGAAAGACCTACCAGTGAGTGCAATCCTCCTCTTGTCTGATTTCTCATCATTCTGAACTGGCACACTAGCCCACAATTGAAGAACTCATTGAAATTACAGCTAGCTGATTTCTCCCTTCCACTTCTCTGATACACCTCTTCCTTTGTGCTGTGCTAATAATTGTGCAGAGCTCATCATTCTGGCCCTCTGTCCACCTGGTTCCATGTGGGCCTTGGCATCTGTGTAAGGGATATTTTACCCTGCATCTACACTGTTTTCACTCAATGTCTTGGTTGCTCCACAAGACTCTCCACTCTTGACTCTGGGAACTGTGAAGTCTAACCTGGCCATTCTGCCCTTCCTGTGGAATTGTACATTCTGCACACATGGCTCGGGGTCCAATGGCAGACTTGGGGCACTGAGGCCCCCTGTGTTCCCTCTAGGGTCCTTCTCTCTGGAGCACCCTCCTTCTGGCATCTGCCTTTGCGGATTCCAGCTGCCTGTGCTCCTCCTCATGCCACAGCCTGGAGTGTGCCCCAGGCAGGATGATGGGGCCCTTGTAGACCTTGCCTCATCTGTTCTCTTTGCTCAGGGGCCACAGCCCTGCCCTGACTCAGGTCCAGTGGGAAATAATTTCCTGCTGGGTAGACATGTTTACTGCTAGCTTATGGTAGAGGGAAGTTCACTCCCAGTCACCCCACTGTGGGCACAATGAAAGGCCTCAGGTAGATTTTTAGCTGGCTTAGTAGTTAAAAGTATTTCCCAACTGCATTTCACTGTGTTGCTTCTCCATCATCCCCCACCCTGAGTTTTTTGACTCCTTCTGTTGCTCTGCATTCCTATTTGCAATCATCTAATTCTTCCATGGCTCCTCTCCTGATATTAACTTGCCAACACAGCAGCAACTGCAAACACTGCTGATATTCTGCTTCCCATTTTCTTCCTTCGAGGTACACATTCGTTAGCTCTAAAACTGATTCCCCACCTACCGCAGGCTATGCCATCCCCAAATACATGCCCCCACTTGATACCCAATCGTTTGAGTCTTTAACCTGTGAGAACAGCTCCTTTCCAGGCAGAGCAGGCCCACTTGCACATTGGTCAGGAAAGTGCAAGTTTTCTGGGAGCAATTACTATATCCATTGGTATAGACAAGGACACATGGAGTGACAACCCACAAAAATTGGAGGCTACTTTCTTGCACACACTGTGTCATCCGCTCACTCTCACCCAGGGACTCAGCTGATGGAGCTGTTTGCACTTGAGCCACGGCAATGGGAATGTAATGGGCTGAACCAAGTCCTGGCTCTTACATCTCTCTTAGGAAGTGTCATGTGACATATGTTTAAACTTTATTGACCAAAGCCTGAGTCCCCATTGCAGAGAAAGGAGCCATGTGGAGGGTGGGAGTAAGAGAAGGAACTCCAGTGTGAGCCCACTAGGCCTTGGGGCTTGGTGTGCCCTGTGGAACAGGTGTGAGAAGACCATTCACTGGGCCTGCACTCCTTTCTGACAGGAGACACTTCAGACAAGCTGCAGGAGGTGCAGCTGCCTCTGGTCCCATTGCCCCTATGCCAGCTGCTCTATGGACACACGTCCTACATTCTGCCGGACATGCTGTGTGCCGGGGACCTCAGGAACATGAAGACTGCTTGTGAGGTACAACCCACTGTGGGGGCGGGAGGCTAAGCCCAGGGATTTCAGATCTTCCATCTGCTTTAAGCCCAGGGCACTTCTGCCAGTTGGGTAGGTGGTCCCAGACCACCTGGCTCCTGTGGGGATCAGAAGTACATCTCCATGCAGCCATGGGTTGAGTGGGAAGCCACAGGGTAGCTTATGTGCAAATGGAACACAGGCCTCAGTCAGGCCCTGTGGACCCCAGTGCTGGCCAGAGCAGCCCAGGGCTCCACGTCTGCCCAGGGGCCATGCCTGCTGACTGTCACTCCATAGCACCCACCCTCTACTTGCAGGACAATGCAGTGAACACTGCTTGCCTGCAGCAGGGCCTCCCCACTAACAAGGTGGGGCTGCATGAGTGGCAGGATCCTGGCCCCATCCCACAGTGTTGGCATTGGGCCACCCTCATGCAGGAGGCCCCAAACTCCCAGTTCACAAGAAACTCCTCTTTTTTCCAGGGTGACTCTGGGGGCCCACTTGTCTGTGAATTCAACCGCACCTGGATGCAAATTGGAGTAGTGAGCTGGGGGCATGGTTGTACATACCCTATGTATCCTGCAGTTTATGCCCGAGTCTCCTTTTTCTCAGAATGGATTCGTTATCACATAGAAAACACACCCTTACCTCTTCAGCCACTCCCTACCCTCTCCTCCACTCCGGGGGCTGCCATCGATGTCCTTGTGACTTCACTGGCTGTCCTGTCAATGTTGTAAGGACCACAGCACTCATCCAGCTTCTTCATGGCTGCATGCCTCTGTTCCTACCCAGCTCCAGCCGAAGCCTTCACACACCTGAGCAAGGTGTGGGCAATCAGCCAGGCCCACATGTGAGGTCCAAGAGGAGGCTGACCAGGGCCACACCCAGGAAGGCAGAGGCTGGTCTCATCACAGAAGGGCAGGGGTACATGGGAGAGCAGAGCACATTGGTTGAGTGCTCTGGGCACCTGAGATTTGGTAAGATATTAAATATTTACAAAGCAAGTGTCCCAGAAGTCTTATGTTCATTTTCTATCCAGAGTGCAGGCTCCCTCATGCACACAGAGTATGTTCATCACCCTGCCTTATCAGAATGACAGGCAGAAGGGTGAGAGGAGAAGAATAAACCAAGCTGCAGCATCTCTAGAAAGGATAGCCATACAAACCCTGGTGTCTGGATATAGAATCCAGGGTGTGACCAAAGCCAGACCAAAGCCAGGTCGTCATCTTAAAAACTTAGACCTATCAATATCAAAGAGTTTTAAATATTCAAACATCTAATTTGGAAAATGGAAAACATGAGCTGAGAGTAGGCGCACAAAGGAAACTAAAAAAGATAAAAGCAGAAATCAATAGCCAAACATCAGAAAACTCTAAAACTAGCATTTTAGAAATATAGATTTTGAAAAAAAATCAAGAAGTAGGAAAATAAATCATGAATATAATCAAGATATAATGTGAGGGGACTTCCCTGGTGGTGCAGTTGTTAAGAATACGCCTGCCAATGCAGGGGACACGGGTTCGATCCCTGGTCCGGGAAGATCCCACATGCCGCAGAGCAACTAAGCCCGTGTGCCACAACTACTGAGCCTGCACTCTAGAGCCTGCGAGCCACAACTACTGAGGCCCGCGCACCTACAGCCCGTGCTCCACAACAAGAGAAGCCACTGCAGTGAGAAGCCTGCGCACCTCAACGAAGACCCAATGCAGCCA
The DNA here is from genome assembly GCF_005190385.1 of Monodon monoceros. Classification (NCBI taxonomy): domain Eukaryota; kingdom Metazoa; phylum Chordata; class Mammalia; order Artiodactyla; family Monodontidae; genus Monodon; species Monodon monoceros. The sequence goes on from NW_021703768.1 coordinate 154,425,297, forward strand.
CACACAAAAAGAGATATAATGTAAGACCAAAAATACACAAAACAAGAAACGACAATTAAGCGCAGAAAATTTAAGAAATCATAAGAGATACTGTACACCTCTATATAAATAAATTCAAAATGAAAAGTATCACTTTTTAGGAAATAACTAATTTACCAAAACTAACCTCAGTAGAGACAGAAGACTAGAGACCAGTTTCCATAGAAGAAATGGGGAAATTTAAGAAAAAATTCTCTATCCTAGTAAAAGTCCTTAGCTGAGATGGCCTCCTTGGGAATCATATCAGGCCTTCAACCACAGGATTGTCCCAATGCTGTCCATGCTGTTCCAGACACAGACAAGGGAGCTGAGTGTCGTGAAGACAAAAACTGATCACACAGAAAACAAGACAATCCAACTTGTCAATTAAAAAAAAATCCTGATGAAAGATTAACAAACAATTCAACATTATTTTTTAAATAGTACATTATAATCATGTAGGATTTATTCCAGTAACGCAAAGATGATTAAGTATTAGAAAACCCATAGATATAATTCACCATACTAATTGCTTTTCTAAGGAGAATAAAATTAATGAAAAGGTGCTTAACAAATTCAAAACCCATTTCCAACTTTTAAAAAAGGAATCAATGGATAATAAGATATATATACCTCAGCCTAAAAGTTAGCACTTTCCTTAGTGAGGAAACATTGAGTGCCTTTCTGCTGAAGTTAGGGTCACAGAAATGTTGCTCCTCTATCCCCTGCTGCTTAATTAACACCGTATTGGAAGATTGGCCACCACAGCGGCACAAGAGGATCAACCAGGGAAATGGAAAAGAGCCTTTTAAACTACCTCCTATTATAAAAAGAGAGCATATCTGGAACACCCAAGAGAAAACTATGAAACTACCACAAATAGTAAGAAAATTCGGTAAAGTCATCAGATAAAACAAGACAAAACCAGTCTATATTCCAGTTAGAAGTTACATAATGGAAGACAAGACTCCAATTATAATAATGAAAGAGATAAGATACCTATGACCTTAACAAGAAATGTGAACATAGATATGAGGAAATCTTTAAAATACTCCTGGGGAAAAAAAAAACCAAAACAAAACATCACACATACATACAAAAGAAAAAGTAGATTTGGATGAATGATAAGGCAGCCTATATTCTTGAACAGATCAACTCAAAATGTGTGTGTGTGTATTTTTTTTTCTGGAGCTAGATAAATTGATTTCAGAGTTTGTATCAAAACACAAAAAAGTGAGAAAACCCAGGAATAAAACTAAATATGAAGGCCATGGTGGGGACTAATCCAGCAGAAATTAAAATATCCCATAAAGATGCTGCAATTATAACATGTTGTAAAGACTTGACAGTTTGTGTCTGTGCATACACACCAGTGGATAAAACACTCAGAACTGGGCCCAAGTACATGTTGGAAAATCAGTGTATGGGAAATGTGTCACTTTAAATCACTGAAGGTATTTAAGTTTTCAAAAGTGCAATTCGGCATGGCCATAAAAAGTTGGTCCCAGAAACAGTATACATCCTGACCAAGTAGACTTTATTCCAGGAATTTTGGAATGATTGAACACTACAATTCTTTTAATAGTCAAAACATAACCACATTCATTCCATGCAACGGTCACAAGATATTTGTTGAACACTGCTGTGTGCCAAGCACTGTCAGGACCTTGGAGTGACAAGAGGCACCTTGGCGTGAAGCTGAGACGAAGCTGCACTCGGGGCCAGAGCAATGCATTCCCATCATTGTGATCTGTGATGTTTGCAACACTTGAGTATTTTAACAGCAATTGGTTAAGACAAACTTTAACTGCATTTGGTGTCTTTCCCTGCCTCTCCTTCATTCTCATCCAGGGCCACTGGGGATCCAGTTAAGGGAGAGTCAGTGTGTGATACATCTTCCCACATTGCACTTATTTACATGGTATACATCCTTCTGTGAAAAGGTGAGTAACTGCTAGCCATTTGGGTGCAGCAATGCTGCCAGGAACACTCAGGTCCTGTGCTGTGCGGCACAGAGGCACAAGCTCGTCTGCGAGCGAGAGTTTAGTTCTTACCACACAGGTCAAGATGGAAGCTCTCTGCTGTCAGGAATATAGCTGATAATGTGGCATGTGCAGTAGTAAACATACCAAACGTCTCCTGTTTGAATGGAATTTCAGGAAATACAACTTACAAATCCCTGTGTCAGTTGGCCAGAAAAAGTACACAATGGCAAAGTGGCCATTGAAGCTGAGTGCTTCATGCATCCCAGATGACCTGCATGCCTTAATTCCTCTTCCTGGTCTGCCTTGGAAAAGTTTTGTTGGTTCCTGGTGAAAAAACAACACACTATGGCTGCAGATGCAGCCAAACTGCCTGGAAAGGTAAGTGCTCCAATGACACAAATCCTACACACATGTCAGTGCATCAGTGACCACCACTCAGTAGTACAAAGTGGCAACTTAAAATGCATCTTGAATTGCTCTTGTGGAGGCCTTAATATCAAATTAATTTGTACATTTTTTCAGTATTCTTGATCATATTAAAATGCAAATAATGACAGGCAGGGAGTAACCTAGTCAAACAATAATCAAGAGAAAAAGAAGCCAAAAATGCAAACCAGAAAAAAAAAGAAAAGACTTCAGAGACAAAACTTCTCTTATTACATCCAAATGCAAACTAAAGACTCTGGTAGTCAAAATCATGAAGGAAATAAGGATAACAGTCATGAGAACCAGTTGCGAGAGAATGGAAATGACAACAGAAGAGTCGAAGCAGTTTATGAGAACAAGGACATTCTAATCACGAACTGAAACAGCAGAAGTGAAAGTGACAACACATAGTGAGAGGGCCAGAAGGGTGGGCACAGCAGGTTGTTTTGATGAATTTGTTGATCTTGGTAAGTCCCATGTTCTTCCACTGTGAGTGCAGTTCATCAACACTGCTAATGTGAAAGAATTTGTTTTTCAGGCATGATCACAATAATATTTACAGAGAATCAAAGAGAACACACATTTAGAAGGTTCAACCAATGTTTAAACAAGGTATTAGGTGGTCAAACTTTTATGATGTCTTGGTAAGTTCTCCAAGACTAAAGTTTCCACTTACTGTTTTGTTTTAAACTTTTTTTCTTTTTTTATTGTGGTAAATACACATAACATAAAAATTAGCATTTAGACCATTTAAAAGCGTACAGTTATTTCAGTGGCATTAAGTTCAGTTTACATTGTTGTACAACCATCACCACTACTCATCACCAGAACTTTTTCACCTTCCCAAACTGAAACTCTTTGCCCGTTAAACAATAACTCTTATTCCCTCCTTCCCTAGTCCCTGGAACCCACCATTCCACTTTCTGTCTCTATGAATTTGCTACTCCAAGAAACTCATATAAGCGGAATGACACAGTATTTGTCATTTTGTGTCTGACATTTCACTTAGCATAATGTTTTCAGGGTTCTTCCATGTTGTAATCTGTACCAGAATTTAATTCCTTTTAAGAGTGAATAATATTCCATCAGATGTATACACTACATTTTGTTTGTCCATTCATCTGTCATTGGGCATTTGCGTTGTTTCTACCTTTTGGCTAATGTGAATAATGCTGCTATGCACATTTGTGTACAAATATCTGAGTCCTGCTTTCAATTCTTTTGTGTATATACCCAGAAGTAGAATTGCTGGATCATATGGTAATTCTATATTTAATTTTTTTAAGGAACTTCCATACTGTTTTCACAGCAGGTGCACCATTTTACATTCTCAGCAGCAATGTACAAGAGGTCCAACTTCTCCACAACTTCGAAAACACTTGTTTTCTGATTTTTTATAATAGCCATTCTAATGTATGTGTAGTCTTGTGTTTGGATTTACGTTTCCCTAATTATTAGTGATGTTAAACATCTCTTCATGTGTTTATTGGCCATTTCTTTGGAGAAATGTTTATTCAAACCCCTTGCCCATTTTTTATTTGGTTGCTTTCTGTTGTTGTAGAGTTTTAGGCATTGTTTATATATTCTGAATATTAATCCTTTATGTGATTTGCAAATATTTTTTCCAATTCTGTGGTTTGCCTCTTTACTCATTTTTAGATTTTTTATTGTGGCAAAATACACATAACATAAAGCTTACCATCTTAACCATTTTTAGTGTACATTTCAGTGGTATGAAATACATTCATATTGTGTGCAGCCATCACCAACATCCATATCTTTTCATCTTGTAAAACTAAGACTGTATTTATTAATGACTCTCCACTTCCCTTCCCCCAATCCTGCAATCCTCATTCTACTTTCTGTCTCTGAATTTGACTGCTATAGGATCATATAAGTGGAATTGTACAGCATTTGCTCTTGGAATCATACAGTATTTGTTCTTTCGTGACCAGCTTCTTCCACTGAGCATGTCCTCAAGATTCATCCATGTTGTAGCATATGTCAGAATTTCCTTCCTTTATTGAGCTGAAACTATTCCATTGCCAACACTTATGTTCTGCTTTTTGATAGCAAGCATCCTAATGGGTGTGAGGTGATATCTCATTGCTTTTGATTTGCATTTCTCTAATGAGCATCTTTTCATGTACTCGTTGGCCATTGGTATACCATCTTTAGAGAAATGTCTATTTAACTCTTTGCTGATTTTTAAAATCAGGTTGTTTCTTTTTGTTGAGTTATAAGAGTTCTTTGTATACTCTGGGTATTAACTCATCACATGTATGATTTGCAAATATTTTCTCCCATTCTATAGGGTGCCTTCTAACTCTGCTGATTATGCCCTTTGATGCACACTTTTTAAATTTAGTGTAGACCATTTGTCTATATTTGCTTTGCCTTTACTTGTGGTGTCATATCCAAAAAAAATCATTGCCAAATCCAATTTCATAAAGTTTTTCTCCTACGTTTTCTTCTGGGACTTTATTAGCTTAAGGTCTTATGTTTAGGTCTTTAATCCATTTTGAATTAATTATTGTATATGATATAAGATAAGGGCTCAATTTTTAAAAAATGAAGTACAGTTGATTTACAATGTGTTAGTTTCAGGTGTACAGCAATATATATTCTTTTGCAGATTCTTTTCCGTTATAATTTATTACAATTTATCTCTCCCCCACACCCCACTATCCCCTTTGTTAACCATAAGTTTGTTTGCTCCTAAGTATTTTGTTCTTTTTGATACTATGGTAAATTGAGTTATTTTCATAATTGCATTTTTGGATTATTTGTTGCTAGTGTACAGAAATACAATTTATTGCTGTCTATTATTCTTATGGCCTAAAACTATTATTAGTTAGAACATATTTTTTATTGAAGCATACTGGATTTGCAATATTGTGTTAGTTTCAGGTATACAGCAAAGTGATTCAGATATATATATATATATATATATATATATATTCTTTTTCAGATTCTTTTCCATTATAGGTTATTACAAGATATGAAATATAGTTCCCTGTGCTATACAGTAGGTCTTTGCAGCTTATCTATTTTATATATAGTAGTATGTATCTGTTAATCTCAAACTCCTGATTTATGCCTCCCCACCTTTTCCCTTTGGCAACCTTAAGTTTGTTTTCTGTGTCTGTGAGTCTATTTCTGTTGTGTAAATAAGTTCATTTGTATCATTTTTTTTAGATTCCACATGTAAATGATACCACATGATATTTGTCTTTCTCTGACTTACTTCACTTAGTACGATAATCTCTAGGTCCATCCATGTTGCTGCAAATGGCATTATTTCATTCTTTTTATGGATGACTAATATACCATTGTTATATATATACACCATATCTTCTTTATCTATTCACATGTTGATGGATATTTAGGTTGCTTCCATATCTTGGCTATTGTAAACAGTGCTGTTATGAACACTGGGGTGCATGTATCTTTTCAAATTAGACTTTTTATCTTTTCCAGATTTAGGTGCAGGAGTGGGATTGTGTGATCATATGGTAGCTATTTAGTTTTTTAAGGAACCCCCATACTGTTCTCCACAGTGGCTGTACCAATATACATTCCCACCAACAGTGTAGGAGGGTTCCCTTCTCTCCATACCCTCTCCAGCATTTATTGTTTGTAGATTTTTGATGATGGCCATTCTGACTGTGTGAGGTGATAACTCATTGTAGTTTTGATTTGCATTTCTCAAATAATTAGCAATGTTGAACATCTTTTCATGTGCCTCTTGGCGATCTGTATGTCTTCTTTGGAGAAATGTCTATTTAGGTCACCATTTTTTGACTGGGTTGTTTGTTTTTATGCAATTAAGTCACATGAGCTGTTTGTAAATTTTGGAGACTAGTCCCTCATTGGTCGCATCATTTGCAAATATCTTCTCCCATTCTGTGGGTTGTCTTTTCATTTTGTTTATGGTTTCCTTGGCTGTGCAAAAGCTTTTGAATTTAATTAGGTCTCATTTGCTTATTTTTGTTTTTATTTCCGTTACTCTGGAAGACAGATCGAAAAAGATATTGCTGTGATTTATGTCAGAGAGTGTTCTGCCTATGTTCTCCTCTAAGAGTTTTATAGTAATAAACTTTTAGCCAGACTCATCAAGAAAAGAAGGGAGGGGGCTCAAATCAATAAAATTAGAAATGAAAAAAGAGAAGTTACAACGGACACCACAGAAATACAAAGAATCATAAGAGACTACTACAAGCAACTGTATGCCAAAAAAATCGACAGCCTGGAAGAAATGGACAAATTCTTAGGAAGGTACAATCTCTGAACCAGGAAGAAATAGAAAATATGAACAGACCACCACAAGTACTGAAATTGAAACTGTGATTTAAAAACTCCCAACAAACAAAAGTCCAGGATCTGATGGCTTCACAGGTGAATTCTACTAAACATTTAGAGAAGAGTTAACACATATCTTTCTGAAAAAGTTCCAAAAACTTGCAGAGGAAGGAACACTCCCAAACTGTTCTATGAGGGCACCATCACCCTGATACCAAAACAAGACAAAGATACCACAAAAAAAGAAAATTAGAGGCCAATATCACTGAACAACATAGATGCAAAAATCCTCAACAAAATACTGGCAAACTGAATCCAACAATACATTAAAAGGATCATACACAATGATGAAGTGGAATTTATCCCAGGGATGCAAGTATTTTTCAATATCCACAAATCAGTCAAAGAGATAGACCACAGCAACAAATAGAATAAAAGCCATATGATCTCCCTCCCTCCCACCCTCCCTATCCCACCCCTCTAGGTGGGAGGGAGGGAAACGCAAGAGGGAAGAGATATGGGGACATATGTATATGTATAACTGATTCACTTCATTATAAAGCAGAGACTAACACACCATTGTAAAGCAATTATACTCCAATAAAGATGTTTTAAAAAAAATTTGAACATACAACAAAAAATTTAAAAATTAAAAAAAATAAACTTCTAGGATACACAAATAAACCTAAATTTTGATGCCAAAATTTAAAAAAACATATGGTCATCTCAATAGATGCAGAAAAAGCTTTTGACAAAATTCAACACCCATTTATCATAAAAACTCTCCAGAAAGTAGGCATAGAAGGAACATACATCAACATAATAAAGGCCATATATGACAAACCTACAGCTGACATCATTCTTAATGGTGAAAAGCTGAAAGCATCTCCTCTAAGATCAGGAACAAGACAAGGATGTCCACTCTTGCCACTTTTATTCAACATAGTTTTGGAAGTCCTAGCTATGGCAATCAGAGAAGAAAAAGAAATAAAAGGAATCCAAATTGGAAAAGAAGAAGTTAAACTGTCACTGTTTGCAGGTGACATGATACTATACATAGAAGATCCTAAAGACACTACCATAAAACTGCTAGAGCTCATCAATGAATTCAGTAAAATTGCAGGTTACAAAATTAATACACAGAAATCTGTTGCATTTCTATACACTAACAATGAAAGATCAGAAAGAGAAATTAAAGAAACAGTCCCACTTACCATCGCATCAAAAAGAATAAAATACCTAGGAATAAACCTACCTAGGGAGGCAAAAGACCTGTACTTGGAAAACTACAAGACACTAGTGAAAGAAATCGAAGACACAAAGAGCTGGAAAGATATACCATGTTCTTGGATTGGAAGAATTAATATTGTTAAAATGACCATACTACCCAAGCAATCTACAGAGTCAGTGCAATCCCTATCAAATTACCAATGGCATATTTTACAGATCTAGAACCAAAAGTTTTTAGATTTGTATGGAGACACAAAAGACCCCGAATAGCCAAAGCAATCTTGAGAAAGAAAAATGGAGCTGGAGGACTCAAGCTCCCTGACTTCAGACTATACTAAAAAGCTACAGTAATCAAGACAGTATGGTACTGGCACAAAAGCAGAGATATAGATCAATGAAACAGGATAGAAAGCCCAGAAATAAATCCCTGCACCTGTAGTCGCTTAATCTACGACAAAGGAGGCAAGACTATACAATGGAGAAAAGGCTGTCTCTTTAATAAGTGGTGCAGGGAAAACTGGACAGCTACATGTAAAAGAATGAAATTAGAACATTCTCTGACACCATACACAAAAATAAACTTAAAATGGATTAAAGACCTAAATATAAGATTGGATACTATAAAACTCCTAGAGGAAAACATAGGTAGAACATTCTTTGACATAAATTGCAGCAATATTTTCTTGGATCCATCTCCTAGAGTAATGGAAATAATGAAAGTAAACAAATGGGGTCTAATTAAATTCAAAAGCTTTTGCACACAAAGAAAACCATAAACAAAACAAAGATACAACCCACAGAATGGGAGAAAAAATTTGCAAATGATGCCACTGACAAGGGGTTTATCTCCAAAACTCACAAACAGCTCATGCAGCTCAATAGCAAAAAAAAACAAACAACCCAATCCAAGAATGGGCAGAAAACCTAAATAGACATTTCTCCAAAGAAGATATACAGACTGCCAACAAACACATGAAAGAATGCTCAACATCATTAATCATTAGAGAAATGCAAATCAAAACTACAATGAGATATCATCTCACACCAGTCAGAATGGCCATCATCAAAAAATCTAGTAACAGTAACTGCTGGAGAGAGTGTGGAGAAAAGGGAACACTCTTGCACTGCTGGTGGGAATGTGAATTGGTACAGCCACTTTGGAGAACAGTATGGAGGTTCCTTAAAAAACTACAAATAGAACTACCATATGACCCAGCAACCCCACTACTGGGCATACACCCTGAGAAAACCATAATTCAAAAAGAGTCATGTACCAAAATGTTCATTGCAGCTCTATTTACAATAGCCCGGAGATGGAAACAACCTAAGTGTCCATCATCAGATGAATGGATAAAGAAGATGTGGCACATATATACAATGGAATATTACTCAGCCATAAAGAGAAACGAAATTGAGCTATTTGTAATGAGGTGGATAGACCTAGAGTCTGTCATACAGAGTGAAGTAAGTCAGAAAGAGAAAAACAAATACCGTATGCTAACACATATATATGGAATCTAAGGGAAAAAAATGTCATGAAGAACCTAGGGGTAAGACGGGAATAAAGACACAGACCTACTAGAGAATGGACTTGAGGATATGGGGAGTGGGAAGGGTAAGCTGTGACAAAGCGCGAGAGAGGTATGGACATATATACACTACCAAACGTAAGGTAGATAGCTAGTGGGAAGCAGCCGCATAGCAGAGGGAGATCAGCTTGGTGCTTTGTGACCGCCTGGATGGGTGGGATAGGGAGGGTGGGAGGGAGACGCAAGAGAGAAGAGATATGGGAACATATGTATATGTATAACTGATTCACTTTGTTATAAAGCAGAAACTAACACACGATTGTAAAGCAACTATACTCCAATAAAGATGTAAAAAAATCAATCAATCAATCAATAAAAATAAAATAAAATAAAAGACTACATAACAGAACATATGATTAGGGTGGAGGAGGTAGAGCTAAGTTCTCATATTATTCAGGATGACTAAAAGTTCTGGTTAATTTTATTTTTTGATTAAATTATTATTATAAATTTTAGAATAAAAACTGAAAGAATAGAAACAGAGTGTATAAATGTAAATAATAAAGGAGGAAGTGGAGAACTTTATCAGCCAATCCAAAGGCGGCAGGAAAGAAGAGAAAATGAACCAGCGTAAGGGAAGGAAGAATAGGAAGCATGGAATAAAGTAGTAGATTTAAACCAAGCACACCAGCAATTACTCTAAATATAAATGTACCAGACACTCCAATGAAAATCAAGCATGGTCAGGCTGGTAAAAAACAAACAAAAACAACAACAAAAACCATATACTATTACAAGAAATGTACCTAAAACAAGAGAAGTTAATTAAATAGAAACTAAACATGTGATAGAGGGGATCTATAAAGTCAAAAGTTGGTATTTTGAAAAGGCTATTCACTTTTCAAAGTCTTTAGGTGGTTGTTTTTTATGTTTTATCCAAGTTTATAGTTGTTATCTGCAGGAAGTTTGGTCTGATAGGCCATTCACAGAAGCAGAAAACATATTAATTGATTAACAGAGAAAAATCATATGTTTATTCCAATCAAAGCAGAAAAGACATTTCATAAGCTTCAACTCTATTTTTGATTAAAATACACCCAGGGCAAACTGGGTATACATCAGGGAAACATCCTGCCTTGGCAAAGGCTCTACGCAAATGTGAGAACATTCACTGTGGGAAAACGTCTCTGTGCAGCCTTGTCCAGACTGGGAGCTCCAAAAGAGTGCTCAGCACGCCCCTTAGTGCTTATAGCATACTCACATCTTGGCCAAGGCTGAGTAGAGGAAGGACTGGAAGGGAAGTAAATCTGATGATATTTCAGATGATAGGCTAGCTTGTCCTCCTAGAAGAACCAACAGAGTCAACAAACTATTAAAACAATGTTTAAAAATTCAGCACGTTTTCCAGACACACAATCAGCCTACAAAAATCAATAGCATTTTTTGACACAGCAATAACTAACCAGGAAAATAATCACAAATAAAGATAAATGGAACTGTAAAGGACACATAAAACTTCTCTGGAGGAAACTTTCCAAATCTAATAAAGGGAAAGAAGGCATAGAAAGTGAAATGGAAGATAAAAAGACATTGCACAGTCTTGAAAGAGGTAATGCAATATTAATAAATGTCCATTTCATTCCAAATAAATCTATAAATTCAAAATTCCAAAACTTCAGTTTGTAAAAGAAATTCCATAGATTTAATTTTTAAAATGTATACAGTGGAATAAAGGTTTTTAAATAGCTAAGTCAACATGAAATATAAGCGTGAGTATATGAATGAATACCTACTTCAAATCCATGGTGGTTTTCACAACAAGAGTTTGATTTTGGTGAAAGGCAGATAGGCCAATGGAACAGAAGAGAGAGCTCAAAGAGACCCAGGTGAAAAATGTGCCACTGACAAGGAAAGGCCAGGCTGTTTAGTGTAGACAGCATCAGGAAGAAGGGCTCACCACAGGATGGAAAACAAAACTGGGTTTTACCAGCTCCACCTACAGCAGTGGCCTCTAGACCAATTAAAGACCTAAACACAAAACTTAAAAATAAACATTAATCAAAAATGCAGAACATCTCTGCAACCAAGGAGTGGAAAAGAGCTTCTTATACAAAAGTTTCAAAGCACAAACCATCTGGGGAAAAACAGTCATTTAATTCCAGCAAGTTAAAGAACGTCTTTTCAATGAGGGACCACGTGGACAAAGTTCATGGACAACAGGAAGAAAGTAAGAAGTCTGAAATGCCTAAGACCAACAGGTGAATAATGTCTAAATACATAGTGTAATCTTGCAAATCAGTCAGAAAAGGCAACAGCTCAATAGAAAATGGACTAAGGCGTGAAGACTCAATTTACATATGAAGAAACCTGACAAGTTGCAGTATACAGCCAGAGATGCTCAGCCTCATCACCAACCACTGCTGCTAGGAATGTCCACCGGTGCTGGCCTGCCAGGACACGCAGGCACTGCTGCTTGAGGTGAATATACACTCACCCTAGGACCCAACAAGTTCCTGCCTGTATCTCCTTCCCCCACAGATCCTGAAAGGGACAGGGGAGGATTCGAATCACTGCAATTTTTGGGCTGGGGGGCGGCTGCCCACCATTAGGTAGGTGAAATGTGGTGAGCTCACCATGGAATAAGCTGCGAGGCAAATAAAGTCAGGGTCTAGGGGCACATGTAACACCGCAGGTGACCTTACAGACCTCACGTTTGGAGAATAAGGTAAAACAGAATGAAAGCTAAAACGTAAACTGTTTATATAAACTAAAAATGCATGTGTACAGGCTCAGTGGCTGGGGTGATCACTGTGGTCGTTCATAAAGAGTTAAGCATGCAGTTACCATATGACCCAGCAATTCCACTCCTGGGTATGTACCCAAGAGAAATTAAAACAGCTATTCAAACAAATGTTTGTACGAAAATGTTCACAACAGCATTGAGTAACAGCCAAAAGGTGGAAACAACCCAAATGTCCATTAACAAATGGTAAACAAAGTGTGGTTCATCCACACAATGGAATATCATTCAGCCATAAAAAGGAATGAAATTCTGATACATGCTGCAACATGGATGAACTTCAAAAACATGTTAAGTGAGAGAAGCCAGTCACAAGAGGACAGATATTGTATCATGTCATTTATGTGAAATGCCCACAAGAGGTAAATCCAAATAGACAAAGCAAATTAGTGGTTGTTAAGGGCTGGAGTGAGGGAAGTCGAGTATGACTGCTAATGGGTATGGGTTTTCCTTTTGGGGTGATGAAAACATTTGGAATTGGAGGTTGCACAATAGTGCAAATGTACTTAATGCCCCTGAACTGTTCACTTTTAAATGGTTAATGGTTAATTTTATACGTGAATCTCACCTAACTTAAAAAAAAGGCAATCTCACAGAATAATAATACACACATTGCAAGGACACATTCCAATAAAAATGCACCTTGAAAATATGTAAATAATTGCCTCAGGTGGAGGGGCTTAAGAGGACTGGTGTGGCAATAAGTGGGCATAAAGAAATGCATAGATAAAACTGAGAATAGGTGGACCTGCCCACCCAGCAGGACAGAGGTCCCAAAGAGAAAAGGAATGAAGCAGAGGATATCCTCCCAGTGGTCAAGGGGATGGCTGGTAAGCCCCGCGACTGTCCCAGTCTCTGGCAGCTGGACCTCTAAGCGCACAGCCCCCCATAAATGGACACATTCCCTGGGGCTGGCAGGCCCTGGGCGGCACTCAGGCGGGAGAGACGCCCAGACCTGAGGGGCAAGAGAGATGGGAGGCTGCTAGCAACACAGGCTTACTTACCTCCTGGGAGGCTAGGCAAGCCTATCCACTGTCTGTTTTTCCTCTGATGTGGCGGTGCTCGATCCTCTCTCTCACTGCCTAGTAAGTTTTGCTTGAATGCCAGGGTCCTCTGCATAAGAATGGCGGAAGCTACGGGTCTTTTGGTTCCCTCTTCTGGGCAGGCGGCAGGCGTGGTCTGATGACCTTAGTTATATGGGGACGACCCAGGATCAAGGCTCTGTGCAGCCTGGTCACAGCTCCAGGAACTTCAGAGAAATCCTGTGTGTTCCCCAAGGTGCTACTCTGGTCTCCACATCAAAGACAGCTGGAAAATGTGTTTGTCTCTTGAGACTTTTGTCTTGGACCTTAATCTGCTGTCTGAAGTTTCAGAATTTCTCCTATTTGGGAAACAGTCTTTGTCTTTGTGGCTCTTCCAGCTTGTCACCCAACCCAACAAGCTGCCAGGACTCTGCTGGTCCCTCTTTTCCAGCCACCCACAGCCAAGCCAAGCCACAACATGGCTGATAGGAGGCCCAGAACTGGCAAGTGCCCTTGGAAAGGCCTTCCTGGTCCTCAACCCACCCCACCAGGGCTCTCTCCAGCACTCCTCCCACTGACTGGCCTTTGTTTCCCCAACACCACAGGACTGTGGAAACGTTTATTCTGTCTGCAGAGCATCTCAGCCTGTCCTCTAATGCTGCTGCCTACAGAGCTGCAGTCCTGAGAAGCCTGGCAGGGAGACCCAGCCCTGCGTGGAGACCTCCTCAGTTTCAGTGTTACTCAGGTCCAACATGTCCATCCAGTGGTCTGCTGCTTCTCACCATCAACACGCAGGGGCCATGGAGGGCGTGGACCAGCAGGTCCCTCCTTGCATCTGCCCTGAATTTCTGCTGTTCCTTGGGTGGCTGTCTTGGCATGTGGTCACATGTCAGCTTGCCTGTGAGTTTGTTCCAGGCTAGGCCATTTTCAATTGCTGTAGGCCATGTTAGGTTCTGACAATGTGATTTTCTTACAAATGAGACTGTGAGGACGGCAGGCACATGGGCTGCAGTTTTCTCCTGCTCCTGCCTCCTGTGAGCACAGTGATGCCATAGGGCCACACCCGCCACCAGCTCCTGGGCAGGCAGTCTCCAGGCACCCTCCAAGTAGGGCCATCCCTCGGTGGGCTGTAGAATCAACATTTGATCTCTGGCCTGACAAGGCCTCTGCAGAGCCACAAAGTCCCTTAGTGGCCACCTCTGAAAGTCTCACCTAGCTACTTGTTACTTAAGAGAGAAGCGTAATTATTCTGTATATTGACCTCCAATCCGTTAAATCTGATTAACTCTCCAAGTGTTACAATATTTGTCTGTAGATTCTTCTTAGGTTTCCAAGTTAGGTCATCAATCATCTGAAAATAAAGGGACTTTACTTTCTTTATTTCCTTTGTTTGCCTTTCATTTTCTTATTACTCCTAGGAAGGCAATGATAGTTTTACAGTAGAAAACGCGCAACTACAATTAACATCAAAAGAATAAAAGAGAAAACACACAGGAGCGTTTCTAACACTTTTGATAAAATTCAACATGAAATCATGATTCAAACATCACAGGTCCATCCACCTAAACCACACTGTGCACACAGGCAAGCATGCAGGCAGGCCTGTATACAGAGTCCTGGCGTCAGCCCAGTACTGCTCAGTCCCCTGCCAGCTCCAGCTCACACCTCAACGTTCCTCCAGGAACTGACAAAGTAAGACAAGAGGCTGCTTTCTCAGTCATGGCCTGAGCAATCCCACTGCCAGGGGGTCTTTCACAGTCAGCCCAGGAGCAATCTCCTATCTCCCAATTTGTCTGTGTGGGTGAGTTTCTATACCCAGAAAGACCTGCTGCAGGCAACTGTGAAGTGAGCAATGCCTGGCTTGGAGGTGCTGAGTTACAGTGGCAAAAATGGCAAGTTGAATCTAGCAGTTTCCAACATTTCACTTGTTTGAGCAGGGGGAGCTTTGAGATGGAGTCCAGGTGTGCACAGATCATAGGGGCCTAGAAGGCCTGGCCCTAGGGACTCCAAGAGCACAGCTTCATGTCTAGTCAGGCCCTGCAAGAGCAGCTGCAGGGGTGCTTGTGGGGCAGGGACCAGCGAGCAGGGCGCCTGGCGTCCAATGGACTGCAGCATGTGCAGATCTCAGGCTGGGCACTGGGCCACTCCCAGTTGGCCCCTTGGGGCAGGGGTCCTGCAGTGGGTGTATGCCTACCCCAGCAGGGGTTGTGGGAAGGGAGCCTCAAGGGTGATGTTCTTAGGAGCCCTCTGTTCTGCAGGCCAGTGTCGGGGATACCAGACGCCCGTGTGCAGAAGGATTTCAACTCTGGCCTTTGGAGCCTGTGTCTGTGAGTGAGCAGGCAACTGAATCCAGAGTGGACAGAGGAGTTGCTTCCCACCAGCCTGGTCTGCCCCATCCAGCTCTTGGTCAGCTCCCAGGGGAGGCCTGACCACCAGATTCTGGTGGATTATGGTGCCTGGTGATCAAAGTGAGAGTTCAGGAAACAGGAGGGCCAATCTCCTCCCAGCCCACAGCAAACTCTTCTCTTCAGGGGAATTCTGGGGGGCTGCTGGTCTGTAAATCGAGCCACATCTGGATGCCACGTAGAAAAGTGACGAGGCTGCCCTCCCTGTGTTCCCAGGCATTCGTGCCAATTCTCATACTGTGCAGAATCGATGGATTTCATATTGCTAAGTATACTGCCACCTCCTCAGGGGTGTCTCAGGCCCCACAGGGGACCCTGCTTCCCTGACCCTGCCAGCATCTCAAGGTTGCTCTATGTCTCTCAAGACACAAAGGGCTCACCCTGCTCGCCAGGCTTCTTAAGCTCCAGCCTTTTAGGCAGCATATTCTCTCTCCCCAAATCGCTTTACCTTCTGTCCCTTTGCATCTGTCATAGTGGTCACCACCTGGGTAAATGGACTGCGGAGAGACTGAGTACAAGAAGTAAGAACAGGCTTTGGGTGCCAGAGCTTGAAGCAAGACTAGAAGGGGTGTGGTCCTGAAGTGGCTGATGGGCACCCAAGGATTACATGCAGGAGACGAGGGCTGCTCTGAGCTGTAATCGTGTCTGAGATTTTATAAGGTCATTGAAGCTTTACAAAAAGGGAGACCCGGAATTCCTGCATTTGTTACCCTAACATCAGGCCCCTTGACCCCTTTGCACACACAATGTCTCAGTGTAGCAGCTGCTCAGAGCCAAGGCCTTTTTTTGTTCACCAGTCTGGGCTCCTTGGTCTTGCTGGCAATCTTGCTACTTAGGGTCTGCTTGCATTCAACACCTCTGTGCTCTCTCCTCTAGACTTGAGGAAACCAAGATGGGTGGGTAGCTGAGCTCCTCAGACTGTGGCTTCCTGGGAGAGCAGAGGAATGAGGTCAGAGGACCCTCTGCCTAGAGAGGGTAGCTAGAGTATAGGTTGAAATCACTCTTTACTATTGAACACACACAGACATAATACAAAAAACAAACTTGACATGTACACAACCAAAAGTCAGTTGGGAAATAGCATAAAGAAGGTAAATCTGACAGAAGAGCTTAGATCAAAAGAAATGGAATAATAGAGCAGTTGCTTTGATAAAGAAGATGTGGTACATATATACAATGGAATGTTACTCAGCCATAAAAGAGAATGAAATAATGCCATTTGCAGTAACATGGATGGACCTAGAGATTGTTATACTGAGTGAAATAAGTCAGACAGAGAAAGACAAATACCATATAATATCACTACATGGAATATAAAAAAAGGGGGTATAAATGAACTTATCTACAAAACAGAAATAGAGTTACAGATGTAGAAAAAAAATTATGGTTACCAGGGAGTAAGTGGGGGAGGCATAAATTGGGAGATTGGGATTGACATATACACACTACCGTATATAAAATAGATAACTAATAACGACCTACTGTATAGCACAGGGAACTCTCATCAATACTCTGTAATGGTCTATATGAGAAACGAATCTAAAAAAGAGTGGATGTATGTATACGAATAACTGATTCACTTTGCTGTGCAGCTGAAACTAACACAACATTGTAAATCAACTCTACTCCAATGAAATTTTTTTTAACTAGAGCAGTTCCTAAAAGGACTTTAATTAGCATATTTAATATATTCAGAGAAATAGAGGATAGAGTAGCACCTAGGGTACAAGGACAGGATGCTCTGAAGTAAATAGAGATGGCTGAAAATGTTAATTTGGGGAATTAAAAATATATAATCACTGAAATTTAAAGATCAATAGTGTCTACGAAGTATTCCATAGCAGCAAAACTGTCCTTCAAAATGAAGGAAAAATGAAGACATTCCCAGAGCAGCCAAAGGTGAGGAAGTGTATTATGAGTAGACTTGGTCTATAAGAAATGCTGAGAGGAGACCTTCAGGCTGCAATGGAAGGACACTGGACAGTAGTTTGAAACTGTGCAAGAAATAAAGAACACTGTTCATCATAACTGCACAGGTGAATATAAAGGCCAAGTATTACTGTGTTTTGGTTTGTAACTCCCCTTATGTTCTTATATGATTTAAAAGACACATGCATAATACAGTAATTAGAAATCTACTATAATGGGCACACAAATGTATAAAGGATGTAATTTGTGTGAATGTACTAAATACCACTGAACTGTACACTTCAAAATGGTTACTGATTAATTTTATGTTATGTGAATTCTACCTCAATAAAAACAAATAAATAAAATCAGTAGAACAGCTTGTCTTAGGCCAGTCTCCCCAGGAGCAGACCCTGAGATGAAGATTGTTGTGCAGGCAGATTATTAAGAAAATATTCCCAGGAGAATACATGCAGGCAGAGGGGAGCCAGACAGAGATGAGGAAGACTTGATGGAGGTAATGTCCAGTAGGAGGTGGCCTCAGCCTGGCCCTGCATAAGGACTGTGAGTGCCACTTTTGCCTCAAAGCTGTCTTGACCTGATTCAGGACATCTGGGCTTTCAAACGTTCATACCCAACTTTCATTGGCTGTGGTCCACCCTGGGGGACACAAACTTCCAGGAACTTCCTGTTCTCTGCAGGCATACTGGCGCCAGAAGTCAAGGTCAGCTTGCCAAAGAGGGGTCACAGGTGCTGATGATTGAAGTTCAAGTATACTATGGTCTAAGGAAGAGAATCCCTGGAACTTGGGTGGTCTGCAAGGGTCTGCTCCAGGACTTAAGGTCAGAATTGGCCTCACTGACAGCCCTGTTAGTTTGCTTGCATATCAACTAGAGAGAAATTCCCAGCATACAAAACAGATAGAAGTAAAGGTTAAGAAATATGGAGGACAATGCAGAGCAACAACACACTTCTAATAGCAACTTTGGAAGGAGAGAATAGATAGAATGGTAGAGAGGTAAAATCTGAAGATACAGTGGCCAATAATTTTCCATTAGTGAAAAGAAAGTTATGAGTCTTCTGTTTGATTAATCTCACTAAAGACCTAGATGCACATTCTTTTAAAAGTCCACTTAGACATATCTTTGTAAAACTTTGGAAAACCAATAGCAAATAGAAAAATCATAAATGTTCAAAATAAAAAGATAGAAAGAAAGAGATGCAAATTGAAATCAGACTACCTAATAAGGAATATATTGAATAACAGAAGACAATGCAGTCATATCCTCGAAGATTAAGGGAAAACAAATTTGAAGTTTCTGCACCCAGTTAAATCAGTCAAATAAATACGAATGGAATAAAAATATTTTGTCAGATATACAAGGACTCATGATGTTTACCACACAGAATCTCACTGGAAAATACTATAGAATGTACTGCAGTGAGAAGAAAAATGAGCTCAGAAGTATGTTCTCTGATTACAGTGAAATTAGACTGGAAATCAGTAACAGAAAGATTTCCTAAATGAAAATCCCAACGTGTTTAAAAATTAAGAAATACACTTCTAAATAACTTTTGAGTCAAAGAGGATACTAGAAAATAGTTCAAACTGACTAATAACAAAAATGAAAAATATCAAAATCTGCTCTGTAAGACCTACCCTACAAGAAATGCCAAGGGCATCCTTCAGGCTGCAAAGAAAGATATAAACAGGTAGCTTGTAGCCATACAAAGAAATAGCAGTGATACAGGTACCTATATTGATAAGCATAAAGACCTGTTGAATTATATTATGGTTTGTAACTTCTCTTCTTTCCCTATATGATTTAAAAGACAAACACATAAAACAATAATTATAAATCTAAGTTAATGAGCACACAATGTATGAAGATGTAATGTGTGACAATGACAACATAAAGAAGGAGGACAGAGCTGGATAGAAGCAGGGTTTTTGTACACTATTGAAGCTAAGTTGGTAGTAATTAAAACTAAATTGTCATAAGTTTAACGTGTTAATTTAATTTAATTTTATTTAATTTTTAATTTTTTTTTTTTTGCCGTACGTGGGCCTCTCACTGTTGTGGCCTCTCCCGTTGCGGCTCCGGCCGCGCAGGCTCAGCAGCCGTGGCTCACGGGCCCAGCCGCTCCGTGGCATGTGGGATCTTCCCGGACCGGGGCATGAACCCGCGTCCGCTGCATCGGCAGGCGGACTCTCAACCACTGCGCCACCAGGGAAGCCCTAACGTGTTAATTTTAATCCTCAAGGTAACCACTAAGAAAGTAACTAAAAAATATACAGAAATGGAACTGAGAAGGGAATCAGAACAGTTTGGTAGAAAAACCCAAACAAAAAAGAAGGCAGTAATGGAGGAACTGAGGAACAAAAAAGATATAAGACATATAGAAAATAAATAGCAAAATGATAGAAGTAAGTTCTTCCTTATCAGTAATTATTTTAAATGTAAATTGATTAAACTCTCCAATTAAAAGGCAGAGACTGGAAGAATGGTTACAAAAACAAAAACAAAAGTATGACCCATCCATATGCTATCTAGAAGAGATTCACTTTAGATACAAAGACACAAATAAGTTGAAAGTGAAAGAATGGAAAAAGATATTTCATGCAAATATTAACCAACAAAGAGCTGAAGTGGCTTTACAGACAAATTAGGCTTCAAGTAAAAAATGTTATAAGAGACAGAGAAGGACATTATATATTGAAAGAAGTCCCAGCCCGTTAAGAAGATAATACAATTATAAACATATATACACCTAACAAGAGATCCCTAAAATATATGAAGCAAAATTTGACAGAATTGAAGGGAGAAATAGACAGTTCTACAAGAATAGCTGAAGACTTTATGCTGCACTTTCAATGATGGATACAACAACAGACAAAAGATCAATAAGGACATAGAAGATTTGAACAACACTGTAGATCAACTAGACCTAACAAACCTAAACTCAAGCTAGCAGAAGTAATGGACTTGAGCTAGCAGAAGTAAATATTAGAACAGAAATAGAGAATAGAAAAATAGAGAAAATCAATGAAATGAAAAGTTGGTTCTTTGAAAATATCAACAAAATTGACAAACCTTTAGCTAGACTTGACTAAGAAAAAAGGATAGAAGACTCAAATTGCTAAACATTAGTAAGTGGGGACATTACTAATGACTTTACAGAAATAAGACTGTAAGAGAATGCTATGCCAACAAATTAGATAACCTAAGTGAAATGGGCCAATTCCTAGAAACACACAAACTACCAAAACAGCCTCAAGAAGAAATAAGAAATCTGAATAGACATATAACAAGTCAAGAGATTGAATCAATAAGCAAAACCCCTCCAACAAAGAAAAGCTGAGGACTAGGTGGCTTCACTGGTGGATTCTATCAAACATTTAAAGAAGAATTAACACCGATCCTCCTCAAACTCTTCCAAAAATTAGAAGAGAAGGGAACACTCCCTAATTCATTCCATGAGGCCAGTATTATCCTGATGCCAAAGCCAGACAAAGACACCACAAGAAAACGAAAAACAAACAATATCTCTTATGAATATAGGTATAAAAATTCTAAGTAAAATGCTAGTAAAAATGAATCCAACAGAATATTAAAAGTATCATACACATCAACTATACTTCAATTAAAAAATAACTTTTAGGGCTTCCCTGGTGGCGCAGTGGTTGAGGGTCCGCCTGCTGATGCAGGGGACACGGGTTCGTGCCCTGGTCCGGGAGGATCCCACGTGCCGCGGAGCGGCTGGGCCCGTGGGCGATGGCCGCTGAGCCTGCGCGTCTGGAGCCTGTGCTCCACGACGGGAGGGGCCCTGGCAGTGAGAGGCCCGCATACCGCAAAACAAACAAACAAACAAACAAAAACTTTTAAAAAAATATTGTATACCATGGCCAAGTGGGATTCATTCCAGAAATCCAAGGATGGGTCAACTAACAAAAATTAATCAATGTAAAACACCATATTAATAGAATAAAGGGAAAACACACATATCCATCTGAAATAATGAAAAAAAAAAAAGCATTTGACAAGGTCCAGCATCAGTTCATATATAAAATAACATTCAATAAACTAGGAATAGAATGGAACTTCCTCAAAATGATAAAAGGCCTATGTGAAAAACCCACAGCTAACAACATACTCAGTAATGAGAGACCGATGAGTTTCCCCTGAGATTGGAACAAGACAAGGATGTCTGCTTTCCCCACTGCTATTCAACAGTGTATTGGAATTCCTAGTCAGAGCAATTAGACAAGAAAAGGAAATAAAAGCCATCCAAATTGGAAAGAAGAAGTAAAACTATCTCTATTCTCAGATGGCATGGTTTTATATATAGAAAATTTAAAGAAGTCACACACACAAAAAATCAGACCTAATAAGTGAATTCAGCAAAGTTGCAAGATACAAAATCAACACAGAAAAATCAGTGTATTTGTATACACTAGTAATGAACAATCTGAAAATAAAATTAAGAAATCAATTCCATTTATAATAACATCTAAAATAATAACATACTTAACCAAGAATACTCACCAA
>NW_021703768.1:154447481-154526919 GCF_005190385.1 Monodon monoceros
TAATAACATCTAAAATAATAACATACTTAACCAAGAATACTCACCAAGGAAGCACAAATTTGTACACTGGAAACTCAAAACATTGTTGAAAAAAATTAGAGACCTAAATAAATGGAAATACATCCTATGTTCATGGATTGAAAGACTTAACATTGTCAAAATGGCAATACTCCCCAAAGTGATCTACAGATTAAATGAAATGCCTATCAAAACCCCAACGTACTTTCTGCAGAAGTGGGCATGCTAGAATATGTCAGTTATATGAAACCAGAAAACACCAGCTGCCACATTCCACAGGAGGACCTCGAAAACACTGCATGTATCAAGGGCATATGGTGTACCCCAGAGAGCTGTCCTCTGTGGGCAGAGCCAAATGTAGGAGACGCTGTTCCCAAACTGGGCTCCCTGGTAACTGCGGGGATGTTGGGCTCTGGAATAATGGAGGTCAGGGCAATGCGTGACTATCAGAAGCAGGATGAGCAATTACCATAGTGGGCAGCAAGGTCAGAATGGCAGCCAGGGGAATCTGACCCTCAGGCGTCTAGAGAGATGAAATTGATAAGAACTTGGTATTTCTGAGGCAATATAGATAGGCAGATAATACACAAAAATATCAGAATTAGAATCCACTGGACACACCACCTCTCCCAGCAGTCGGAAGCTGCCTTTGATTGGCCTCTGGAAGGTGTAGATTAGGCACCAGCTTAGAGGTAAAACCCTGCAAGGATGGGGCACTGTGTCTCAGAATGTGGCATGCACTTTAAATCAATGGCTGCTATATGGTGTAGAGATCTTGGTTCTGAAAAAGAGAGAACTCTACCAGGCAGTGCAGTAAGAGTCCCACCAGACTTCAAGTGATAGCTTCCACCTGGATTGAGCACCTCTGCTGGCAGGGCTAATGGGCCTTGATCATCATGAGGAGTTGGGCTGGAGCCATAGAATGGAGGCAGGGGCAGAAAGAATATGTTTTGGACCCAGGCAATCCCTGGGGGTGTCTCTCGCTCTTCCCATGCCCAGTTGTGACTGTTAAGTGGCAAATGAAGTCACTATGGCCTGAGGAGTGCCTCAAATTCCTCAGGGATGAGGACCTGGGTTACCCCCTGCCCCAGGTAAGCCACCAAGGCCAGCAAAGGGCAGTGGGAAGTAGAATGGGGAGGAGGAGGGTGATGAGTATCATTGGGCTCAGGACCTACTGCAGCAGCAGGATCATGGTCTATCCCACTGACTGTCCTCTTCAACATTTTCTAAGAAAGTGTGACCAACAAAATCTCAAGGAAGCTAGCCAGACAGAGTGGATTTAATAAGAGAAGTGAGGATGTGGTGGATGCCCTTGGTTTTTCTCCCAGATCCTCTGTAGCAGCCGGTGTGCCCACAGCCAGCTGCTGTGAGTGTTGGCTGGAGCAGCTCACAGCTGCTCTTCTCAAGAGGGTTATACTTGTCCAAGTGGGAGTGCCTGGTCTGGGAAGCTAGCACCACCCCCCTGCAGGGCAGACCTGAGCCTGGGACCATGAAAGATCTGACAGGATGGCCAGCCCTTTGCCTTAAGGCTGCAAAAACTCTGCCACCAGCTCTTGTGCAAGAGTTTTCCTCTGGGCTTCAGTGCAGACCATATCCCGGCTTAGCTTCCTCTTCCGCCTGCACTGCTGCTCCACGCCTCTTCTCCTGAGACCACTCCCTCCCTCCCTGAGTCTGCTTTAACACGTTCAATAAACTCAGCCTAAGACAGGTCACCATTTACAACAGAATAAAAAAAATCATCTACCTAGGAATAAATCTAGCAGAATATGTGCAAGATCTCTATCCAAAAAACTACAGACGGCGTTGTAAGAAATTAAAGAACCCCTAAATTAAATGAGAGCTATGTCATGGCCATGAATCGGAGCACCCAATGCAGTAAGGTATCAATTCTTCCCAAACTGGACTACAAAGTCAATGCTATTGCAATAAAAATTCCATTGTATGAATTTACAAGCTGATTCTAAAATTTCTATAAAAGTACAAAAGTACTTAAAACGTACAAAAGCACACTATCTTAATTACTATGATAAAGCTATAGTAATTAAGATAGTGAGGTACTGGTATACAGATAAACAAATGGGCCAAGGGAATGGAATAGAGAACTGAGAAGTAGACATATCTCCACGTGGACACTTGCTACAAGACAAAGTAACTTCAGAGTGGTAGAGAAGGGGTGGTGCTTTCAATATCTACCTGGAAAAATAACGAAACTCAACTCTTACCTCTCTCATTGTCAACTGCAGGTGCATGTAGATCCAATTGTGAAAGACAAAGCTGCTAGAATGTCTTCACAACCTGGTTGTAGGCAAATATTCCTTTAAAAGAGTGTATGCACACACAGAAAAGCATTAGCCATGAGGGAAAATATGAAATTTTTGATATTGTAATTAAAATTTTCTTTTCATCGGAAGACACTATTGAGATCGTGAAAAACCGTGGAGTTTAAGAAAATATAACTCATAAAACTGACAAATATGAAGAATTCCAAAAAAATCAAGAAAGACAGATAACCCAATAGAAAAGTGGATGAGACTTGACTGGACACTTCTTAAAAGAGGATATTCAAATAACCAACTTATTACTCATCAGGGAAATGCAAACTTAAATCATAGTGAGGTACAGTTACATACCCACCACAATACCTAATATTTTTTTAAAAAGACCATATGGAACAATGAAAATTTTCATGCACTTCTGGGAAAAGTTTAAATTGGTTCAATTGTTTTGGCAATATCTACTGAAGTTGAATATGTCTCCATCCTTTGACTTAACAAACCATTTTTAGGTATATACCCAAAAGAAATATGTGCACATGTACACCAAGAAATACAAATAAATTATGTTCATAGCCTCATTATTCACAATTGTCCCAAACAGGGAAAAAAACCAAATATCCAGCAACAGAAGAAGGTATCTTTAAAAGTGGTATATTCGTACAATGGAATATTATACAGCAATGAAAATAAACAGATTACAACAAGCAACAGCATGTATGAATCTCATAGCTCTAATATAGAGTAAAAGAAGGTGAACACAACAAAACACATACTGTGTAGTTCTATTTATATAAAGTTCAAAAAACAGGCAAGGCTAAACTATGGTGTTTAAGAATACAGGTGTTAAGAAAAGCAAATAAATTGTTATTATAAAGTTGGGACAGTGGTTGCCTAGAGGAAGTTACAAGGGGGAGGAAAGAGAGAGTTATTAGCAGGAGCACACGGATGCTTCTGGGCTGCTAGATGCATTCTGTTTCTTGATCTGGGTGGTGTTCCCACCATAAAGGCATTTCCTTCATGATAACTTGCAGCTGCACAATCTCGTTTTGTGAAATTTTATGTATGGATGTTATTTTTTAAATGAAATGTTTTTAAAAATGAAAAACAAAGGATGCAATTACACAGCTAGCTTATAAAAGCAAACCTTCAGGAATTAGCAGGATTTTTTAAACGTAAAAATGTAAAATATAATCACTGAAATTTTAAAGAGACATGCACAGAGTGGATGGGTTCAGCAGCAGATTAAACATAGTTGAAGAGAGAAGTTGTGAAGCAGAAGGTGTATCCAGTGAATTTATCCAGAATGCAACAGAGAAGATGGAAAATATGAAAAAGAGATTAAGAGGCACAAGGGGATACAATGAGAGGCTCTAGTCTGTGTCTGGGATCTCTGAAGAAGAAAGTGGTAAGAATTTATTTGGAAATGGCCACAAACATTAAGAGAGCTATATATTAAGAGAATTTCCCAGAAGTGATGAAAAATATAAATTCACAGGTGTAGGAAGCACAACATATCCTACACCTAGACATATTATAGTAAAATTGAAGGATATCCACAACAAAGAGAATATCTGGCAAGAACCCAGAGAGAGAGAGGAGAAATCACCTATAAAGGAAAGACATATGGACTTCTAAACAACAACAATTGAAGCTATTGTTGTAGCCTCCAAAATGGCCTCCAGTAACCTTCACCTCATTTGTGCCTTTTTGTAGTCCCCTCCCACACTGAATAGGGTTGGCCCTGTGTAATCAACAGGATATTGAGGAAGTGATGATGTATGACTTCCAAAGCTAAAACATGAACAGCATTCATGCTTCCACCTCGGTCTCTTGGACTGCAAGTTCTGGAGAAAGTCAACAGCCATGGAAGGGGAACACTCAGTAGACCTGTGGAGAGGTCCTTGCGGAGAGAAACTGAGGCCTTTAATCAACAGCTACGTGACTGGCCTACCCTGGAAGCAGATCTCCAGGCCTTCAGACAGTATCCAACCTCACAATAGATCTTGAGGCAGAACAGAACAGCCAAGCCACTCCCAAATTCCTGACCCACAGAAACTGTGGAAAATTATTTTTGTGTTAAGCCACTAAGTTTTGACGTAATTTGTTTTGCAGCAATAGATTCAATTCATTAGAATAACAGTTACAAAGTTTTGAGAGAAAATGAATGCCAACATAGAATTGTATACTGAGCAAAAATCTATTCCTCAAGGACAAAAGCAAAATAAAATCATTTCAAGATGAACAGAAATGGAGGGAATTTAACATCAGAGCCTGCTCTCAAGGAATTCTCAAGTATGTGCTTTGAGAAGAAGGAAAATAATCCTAGAAGGACAGTCCAGTGTGTAAGAAGAAATGATCAACAAACAAAACAGTAATATGTGGATGAATCCAAACAACCATTGTCCATAAGACAATAAAACAACATCTAATTTGTGAGGTTAAAGAAAGAGCTAAAACATTCAACAATACTAAGTTGGAAAGCGATGATTGGAACTAAAACGTTCTAAAGTACTTTTATTGCCTTGGAGGTAATCAAATATTATTTAAGTCTCTGTTAAACAGTCAGGTAACAGCTCAAGAGGCAGCACTGAAAGACTAGAATCAGCAAGTATAAACTTCAAGCCTGTATAGAGAAAAATCAATAAGTGGGGGGGGGGGTGGAATATTAAAACAAAACTCTCCATTAAGGCAAGAAAGTAGAAGAAAAAGAAATATTGGTTAAAGTGGAAACAAAAACATAAAATGAAAGAAACAAGTCCAAATATATCAATAATCACAGTAAATACTGGGCTATTCTTACTACTTAAAACACAGGATCATATTGGTTTTTTTTTTTAAAAAAAAAACTACAACTCCAAGTTCTATGCTGTTTTCAGGCAACACAGTATAACAATGGAATGCAGGGAAGCTGAAAGGAAGAACACAGGGAGAGATACATCAGGCAAATATTGGCCAAAAGAAAAATGATATAGTTATAGGAATATCTGACTCTGAGAGAACACATGGCAGAGAGGACCAATACTGATGGGGAAAAGGCCTCACATAAGCTTGCTCTGGGGCACAGGCCCTCCTGCTGCAGCAACAGCAACACAACTTCCCAGGTGCTGGCAGCCCCCATAAAAATTCCCCATCTCTTAAGCCATAACACAGTTTCCAACACCATGTGTCATATATCAATATCTCTCACTGCAAAACAATTCAATTAGAAGTTAATACCACAGGACTTCCCTAGGGGACGCGGGTTCGAGCCCTGGTCCGGGAAGATCCCACATGCTGCAGAGCATCTAAACCCGTGTGCCACAACTACTGATCCGGCGCTCTAGAGCCCGCAAGCCACAACTACTAAACCCGCATGACACACCTACTGAAGCCCACGTGCCTAGAGCCTGTGCTCTGCAACAAGAGAAGCCACCGCAGTGAGAAGCCCACGCACCGCAACGAAGAGTAATCTCCACTCGCCGCGACTAGAGAAAGCCCGCGCTCAGCAATAAAGACCTGATGCAGCCAAAAATAAATAAATGAATAAATAAATTTATAGGAAAAAAAAGAGTTAATACCACAAGATAATTTTTTTCAATCCCCATACATTTGGAAAGAGGGTTTCTAAAGAAGTTTAGCAAGGTGCATGGATTTGAGACCAATATAAGAAGTCACTTGATCTTTCTATAGCAGCAGGCATTAGAAAATACTATAGAAACACCATTTACAGTAGCAACTGCAACCATTAGCAAAAAAAGGTAGCTGAGAATCAGTCTAGAAAACGTGCAAAACCTGCATATCATAAAATCATGTCACACATCATCACACACTGCCAAGAGAGTTAGGACCCGCGACCGGAGCCTTCCCAGGAGCATCAGCCCCTCGAGGACCCCTCGCACATGGCAGCCAGGTGCAGGACCGTCGTCCTGGGTGTGAGCAGCCATTGGGCACCTGCTCCGTCTCTGCAGCTGCCTGCTGGTGAGCTCCGTATTTCCACACCCTGTCCATCTGACCCATCGCCCCCCCCACCCCCGCCAGCCTAGGAACCCTCAGGCGGTGGGCAGCCATCCTGGAGGCTCCAATGGGCTCGGCAAGCAAGTGTAAGAGGAGCAGGTGCAGCCTGTCCAGCATGTCATGCCCTCGGCCTCCTTGCTGATCACAGTGAGAACAGGAGCGCACAGGTCTCTGAAGACCTGAGGGGTGGAGGACGCTGAGGTCTCTTTATAAGGTGGACATTCATGAATGCCGCATGCTTGCGAAGGACGCCTCCCCTACCCCATTCCCGCCCCAAACCAGCGTCAGGTGTGCCCCACAGACGCAAGGTAAGGTCACTGAGGCAGTGCCTGGGCCACCACACCTGCCATGTACAGCATCACCATCCTCACCCACAGCTGGTGCTCACAACACCCGCTGCTGCTACTAGTGAGTCTACAGTGAGTCTGCAGAGCTAGGCTAGGGTGGCTGGGGACAGGCTCTCCACGGGTGGGCCAGGCTGGGGTGGGGCCAGGCCAAGGGCGGGGTCATGGCGGGCGGGGTCATGGTGGGCGGGCTCTCTGAGTGGAGGTGGGGCTAAGCTTGAGGTGGGGCTCTCCATTAGTGTGGTCAGGGCCTAACTGAGCCAGAGCCAGGTCACCCTGTGTACTTGTGGCCCTTCCGAATCACAAGGGTGGAGGTGGTCTGGCAGGTCTGTGTCCAGGAGCGAGGGGAGAGAGCAGGACCCCTGTCAGTGGGCGCCATGGGTGGGTGGAGTTGCCCCTCGGGGAGGCAGCACAGGGGTCGGATCCCGGAGCGGGCTCAGCGTGGAGAGAAATAGAGGCTCATGAAGTGCAGAAATGTCATGTGGCCTTTAAACACTGACAAACACCCCTATTCCTGGACATTTTCGAAATGTATTGCGTATACAGTAGTTTCATTAGCCAACGATTCTGAGGGCTACCCAAGGATGAGCCATGGAAGTCGATTTGTCCCCAGTCTCCAAGGGACATGAGCATCCGGGCCGGGAGTGGGCCATCCTCCCCTGCTTCGAGGTTCTGGGATGAGGGACATCCCCGAGTCTCCAACATCAGTTTGCTTGTCTCAGCAGCAGGCATCTGTGCAACCCATGTGTAGGTATGCAGTAAGAATTACGGTAGGTGGGGGCACTCTACAGTGAGGGTGAGGGACTCTGTTGTCTGAGCCCCAAAATATGCAAGAATGTCCTGGGCTCTGGGCCAGGGCAGGAGAAGGGCACAGGAGATAGGACAGGAGGAGAAGGGAGAAGGAGGGAGATGGGGAAGGAGGGAGGAGGGGCAGGAGACAGGAGGAAAAAGGAGGGCAGGAGAGAAAATGTGGGAGGAGGAAAAGGGGGGGGGGGGGAAGGGGACAGAGGGAGGAAGAAAAGGGGAGAAGAGGAGAAAGGAGGGGGGCAGAAGAGAGAATGGGGCAGGCAGGAGGGTCATCAGAACCAGCTCCCACCCCTGTGTGGTCTGTCTCTAGGGGCCAGGGGAAGCAGAGGCTTCCCAGGTACAGATACAAGAGAGTCATGAAAAGGTTAGAGGTCAGGGACCTGCTCAGGGTTGGGAGCTGCTGGGGCAGCATGGTGGGGGGGGGGGTGCAGGGCAGGCCCAGGTCTCAAAGTGGACACAGGTCTTTCCAGGACTTTCTGGCCCCTGATGGCTAAGTTAAGCTACCTCTTCCCCTCAGGTCCATCAGAATCAAGGATTTGAGTCCTCGTGGTGTATCACCAACCCCAAAAAGCAAAGCTGGACAAGCCAGAGGACCAGATAAAGTCTTGTGTCCTGCCCGTACTTACTGAGCAAGTCCAGGGTCCTGGTCACGTTACAGTCAGAGTGCTTCTTGACCACCGTCCTCACACCTTCCAGACATGGCCACTGGGAAAGTTCTGGGTCCCAGACCAGGCCAGGGGCCAAGCTGTGGGCAGGTGGGCCACCTGGGTGTGGCAGGGAGCTTGTCCAATTCTAGCTGAACACATAGTGTCTAAGTGTTCAATGACCGTGCATGTGCCGGGACAAAAACAGCCTTCCCCTGCACACAGATGGGGTGGGAGAATTGCAGGCTGAGGGCTCCTCTGCAAGGCTGTACATGATGCAGAGAGGGGAGTGGAGACATGGGGGCGCTACAAGGTGGGAGGAAGGGGAGGGGATCTGAGTCCACCCCTCCCTCTCTCTCCAGCACCACCTCCACTGTGGCCCAGGCTGACAGCTCGGCCTCTGAGCCTGTTATCCACGTGTCTGGTGGGGACGTGTGGAGAGCATCTGGTGTCAGGAGCCTGGGGTAGTGATAACTGCTGACCCCTTGCTCCCCTCCCAGGTTCTGCATCTCACACAGTAGTGTCGAGGTTTTGGAGGGGGGGCAGTCAGCAAGACTCTTGTTCCTCAGAAGTTCTCACAGCTCAACAGAAGAGATGCTCTCAGGCCCTCAAATCCCAAAAGTCAGACAGCCCTCCCATCCCCCAACAAAGACCTAGCATTCAACCTGACGAATGACACAGCCCCACGTGCCAGCCTTGCCTGCACACACCTGCATCCTCACAGCCATGGCTCTGCAGGCCACCTGCCCATACTTCACAGGTGAGGAGACCCCACAAGGAGCCTGAACCTGGTTTTGTCCCTACCTGGGTGTAATGAGCTATTTTAACCTTTCTGAGATTGTTTTCTCACCTGTGAGATGGATCACAACAGGCTGCCCTCCTGAACAGCATTCAGAGCCAGTGTCCATGGGTGGTGCCCCTCCCCAGCCCCCGCCTGCTGAGCCCCGAACCAGGAAGGGCCTGGAAGTTACCTGGGACAGATGTGTCCTTCCTGGAGGGCCAATGCCCAGATGGACAAGCAGGTGAGGGGACAGAGCAGGAGACAAGAACAGGAGGTCTACTCTGGCCCAGCACAACCCCTCTCCACGGAATAGCCTGTGAAGACCCTCCATCAGGCCCAAGGGTTCAGAAGGGACAATACCTGCCAGCTGTACCTGGGTCAGGGAGAAGGCTGTGCCCCACCAACCTCAGGGTCAAGGCTATGACCTCATGGGGAGGCATCACCCCTTCCCCGCCTGCTCAGGGATAAGTGTCCAGGCCAGGCCTGTTCCTGCCCCTGGCTGGAGACAGGAAGGTCATACAGACCGTGCCAACCCAGACCCCAGTCTGTCCCTTTGGTTGTGCTGCCTGTCTAGGATTCCATCATGGCAGTCCCCTCCTGGAGTCATTCCTGAGACAAGGGTCATTTGATCTCCTGCAGGGCCCGTCACTTCTGAGTGGATGGTTCCTCAGGCCAGTTCAACTGCGGCTCCTGGCAGGGGCCGAGGTCTCTGGTACCCCCACCCGGGCAGGATCTGGAGCATGGGACGGCAGCCCCTGCGAGGAGACCTCCAGGGCGCAGAAGCCCTGGGAGACGACCTCCCAGCCCCACCGCAAACCCCTCCTCTTCCAGGGTCTCCAGGGGCCCCTGATCTGCGAGGCAAAGGATCCCTGCCCTGCAGCTCAGCGCTGAACTGGCAGGCTGGGCCGGGCTGCGGCCCCACCCCTACCCTACACCGCGTCCCAACTTACCGCAGAGAACATTTGAACCCTGGCAGCCAGTCCCACTCCTGCCCCTGGCCCAGCTGCTGTGGCCACCGCTGCTGCTCAGGCCACCTCCGGGCTTGCGGGAGCCTCCGCCCCTTCTCCTTCTTGGGACCTACCCCCCTCCCCTCTGAAATCCCCTCTCCTCGCCCAGCCCCTTTCCCAGGACTCTCCCCCAAGCCCCTCCCCTTGTCCTACCCCTCCCTCTTCTGGGGACTTCACCCCTCTGACAGCACCTCGTCTCGCCCCGCCCCCTCCGGGGGACTCCCCCCACCACCAAAGGTTTTTCCCTTTCTCCTTCCCTTTCAGGCTCTCCCAGGCCAGTTCCGTTGTGAGCTGCCTGCTCCCTGCTCCAGGGATGTGGGACAAAGAGGATGCAGTTGCTGTGAGCAGGGTAGGCCTGGAGCTGCAGATTTAAATTTAATGTATGTCTCTGTGCAAACCACAGGTGGAGCGCTTGCTGCTGTGGTCGCATTCTCCTGCCAGCCCTTATTCTGAGGAACTCTGTCCCAGAAAGGCGCCTGTATACTCCAAGGCATGCACCCTCTCCCCCTCTCTAAGTGAGTAACAAGCGGGAATGCAAACCAAGACGCTGCCTTAGACCCCACCCATTCACCCAAGGACCTCTCCCACTTCTGCTTCCTCCCCCTCTTCATTACTGGGTGCTGCATACTGTCAGTGCTTAATAAGTGCTGGGGACTGACACCCCACTATGGCCTCCGGAGGGGTGGGAGTAAAGATCTTCACCCCAGGAAACGGGTGGAGGGGGCAGCAGGGTCCCCTCACCTACCCACTGCGCCTGGACTCCCCGCCACCCCTTCTACCCTTGACTGTCCCGGAGCTTCAAGAGAAAGGCCCACTTTAAGTGCTGCACCCCCAGGCTATGTCCTGGGCAGGCCGGCCCCCTAATCCACAGCCCAAGGTCTCGCTGACCACTGAGTCCTCAGGAACCCCAGGGAGGGTGAGGCCGTTGAACCACCCCCTAATCCCCCAGCCCCAACCCTAGCTGCCCTCTACCCTTCTGCCTGGCCCACGTCCCCCAGAGCCGAAGAGAAGACCCAAGTGGACAGGTGCTGTGGGGGCCATGGGAATGTGGGCTGCTCTGAGCTCCCACCCCACCCACCCAGGCCTCACGGTCGGGGGACACTCTCAGGCTCCTCTTGCCCAGTAGCCCAGGCACACGCAGGCCCTGGTGATCACGAAAACAGCACTTCACCCGCCCCATGCTCCTCCCGCCCCCCGCCCCCCCCCCCCACCGCTGCTACAACTCTCCACATAGCTTAATGCCCAAAACAGACTGAGGCCACAGGCGCTTGGAGGCTGGGGCCACGACAGAACCCAAGAGTGGATCACACAGTGTTCCTTCCCTCCATCTCCATCTCAGAGAGCTGTGAGTCAGCTGGGGTGGCCCCGACGGAGGTGGGGGGCTGTTCTCATGCGCCACCATCTCCCCAGCCCTGGCCAGAGCTGGCAAAAATACATACATACATTCAATCTTTAAGAAAGTGGCTGACATTTCTGTATGGAATTACAGCATCGGCTCCCAGCTCCCCCCACCCCGCGAAGATCTCTGGGATGCCCTCCCAGGACAGAATGAGCCCAGCCCCTCTCCCTCCAGGAACAGGAGAGAACTTCTATCCCATGAAGGCCTGGGAAGGGAGGGGACTAGGGAGGGGTGTTCTGCAGCAGCAGGGAGCATGTGCAGGGTGGGAAGAAGCGGGGTGGTGGCCAGTGGATATCAGATCTGAGGAGGGGCTGACTGGATCCCCTACAGGACCCTTCTCCCCAGGAAGCCCTTCTCCAGAACCCCCCTCCCCCAGGACACCCCTCCCCTAGAACCCCCTCCCCCAGAAGTCCTGCCTAAGCTTCCCTCTCCCTGACTGGGGAGCCAGCCCAGCTCTCAGCTCCTAAGTGGGGCTCTTGGTTCTTTATGAGTCTCCTACCCCATAAAAGGATCACCGCTGTGCACAGTCCAGAACCTCTGGAAATAGCTGACAGCAGCCCTGCAGGCCCTGCCAGGCCCCTGGCAGCCCTGGGTTGGGCGGATGGGAGAGGGGCTGCTCTGAGCGTGGGAAGTACGGGCTCATGACCCACAGAAGCACTACGGTTGCTCCGTCTCAGGTCTTGGTTTCTCAGTGGGCCTGGTTCTGGTCTCTGTGGCCTGGGGAGCTGCCGCCAACCTGGCCTTGAATGTGGGACAGCTGCAGCCCTGCCCTGCCTCAAGCCCTCCCACTGACTGAGGCCCAAGCCCCTCCCAGGAATGTCCAGAGGGACCAGGTGGGGATTAACAGCAAATGCCTCCGATTAATAAAAGGTTTGATGGGAATTTCATATGTTGATGCGGATCTAAACATTTTCCAGGAACATCTGGCAGAGGTGGGGCCCTGTTTATGCTCACAATGAGAGTGTACTTTTCCAGGTCCTCAGCCTGTCTCCCTCCCTGGGCCCCAGTGGGGTCTCTGGGTTGCCACCCACCGCCTCGGCCTTAGCCCACCCCTTACCCGGGAGCAGAGAGTCACTGGAATGGGAGCCAGAATCCAGGCCCACCCCTGGGAGGGGCCTCAAGTCTGATTCTTCCCACTCACCTCTGCCTGCCTCCTTCCTCCTCCTACCAGTACAGGAGAAGAGTCCTTCCTGGACGCCATCAGCCCTGCAGGTGCACAACCTGGGGAGGGGGGCAGCCGGGAGGCGGCTCCAAGCCTCTGCAGTATGGGTTGGGCTGGGGTGTGGCCCCCTCTGGCCCTTACCCACGGTAGCTGCCTCCAGCCTACACACACACACACAAACACACGCGCACACGCACGCACACATGCACACGCACACACGCACGCGCACGCGCACGCACACTCACACCAGGGCCTGGGGCTTCTGCGGTCCCTGTGGGTAGGCTCCAGAAAAGACAGGGCAAAGCAAACCAAGGTCTGTCTGAGGTGGTGACAGGAGAGAGCTGGACTCCAGGGGTAGGTTGGGCCCAGGGTAGACCTGGAGATGAGAGGTGGGGTGAGGGGTACCCAGGGCAGATCTGGAGGTGACAGGTCAGGGGCGGGTCCCTAGAAGGGTCAGCACCACCCCAACGCCGCTGTTTGACAGGCCCCGTGGCTGCCGGCGTCCTCAGCAAGGACCTCATTTGAGGCTATGTGGGGCTCAAAGAGATCTCGTGACAAATCAGTCTCCAATCAGAACTATGCCAAGGGGGTAAGGGCCAGGCGAGACTCGTCCCCCAAGCTGCCTCAGCCTTAGTCCCTAATCCCAGGGCAGCAGGTAGACGGTGAGCATGGAGTCCTGGACTGAGGCCAGTGAGACTCGTTAGTACTAATCCCACCCATAGGGCCCCCGTGGGGGTTGGGAGCCAGCATCATGGGGGCGGGGCTCCTGTCAGCGGGGCACAGCCTGTGCCCCCCGCCCCCGTTCCCCCAGCTGCCTCATGCCGTCTGTGTGGCCCTTGTAGGAGCCACTGTTTATTTGTTTTCTTTTCTCTTTTTTTCTAATAAAATGCCGCGGAGTGGCGGCAGGCACCACACCCTATCTCCTTATGAAATGCAATTGTGTGTGCTGCGGGCCCGCGGGCACCTCCACCCCAGCAAACTGTCCCCACTGCCCTGGGTCCCAGTGGATCTCAGGGCCGGCCTTGGAGACCCCCAGACACTTGCACATGGAGGCTGGGTCGGCTGGACAGCATACCTGACTAGGAGGGTATGGGTGGCAAGGTCCCCCTCCACTTGGGGCAGTCTGAAAGACAGCCCCGGGCACCCAAAAGCAAGATGGGGCCCACCGTCCTGGGCCCTGACAAGGTGCCCCTGGGGCCTGGGAGCACAGGGCCACGCTTTGGCACTGGGGCTCAGGGATTATTCCTGCATCCCGTTGGAGTGACTAGATGGGGAAGGGGACTGTTCTCTATCCCCTACTGCTGGGCTTGCGGTGTGGAGTGAGAGGGGCATGTGTGGGCCTGTGTGAGGGTGCCCGGCTGCTGTGGGGCGTGGTGGGAGCGTGAGGCCTCCCTCAGGTTGGGGCGGGCCCCCATGTAAGTCTCAGCACCAAACATTTGCTCCAAATTACAGCCAGTGTGTCTCTTAATGTTTTATGCTTTTCCTACAGAGCTAATCCCTGCTGCCTGCAACACCCACCAGACAGACATCCTCAGCCAATCCTGTGTGAATAGGCCCAGCCCAGCCCTCCCGGTCGGGGCCCAGGGGACATGCCACCCCCACCAAACCACAGTGGCGCCTGGACTAGGTAGACGCACGAGATCGCCTTAGGCCCAGATGTACCAGGCTCCAGGTGTCCGCAACCCAGATGGCCGTGACCCAGATGATGCCCACAGCCCAAAGAACAGGAGGGTGGATGGTCTGGGGCCAGCTCTCCATCTCCACCTCAGCCCAGCAGCAGGGCTGCGTTATCAGGTGTCACCTTCAGCTGCCTGCCCCTATCTATCGGGGAGCCTGTCCTTCTGCCAGCACTGATAGGACCTCCTCTCCAGCACTCGGTACAGATAGCTTACCTGTCAGCCCGGTGCCCCCCACCTGCCTGCATGGCCCCACATGCCAAGGAGCCTGGGAAGGTGGGGCCTGCCCTCAGCACCTCATGTGGGGAACCTGCCCCCATCACCTCCTCTCTGTACCCACCCACCCTGGGGCCCAGCCAAGCTACCTCTGAGGCCGGCTGTGTCCTGGCCACTCTCCTGCCAGCTGGGCCAGAAGCCACTTCTCTCCCCACTTTCCCCTAGCCATCAACCCTCAGGGCCAGCACCTGTCAAAGAGGCCCCTCCCAGGAGACCCACTCAGGAAAGGCCCCTCCCAGCTTCCAGCTCCCACGCCAGAACTGTCCAGCCACACACACCCCGGCCTCCCTCCAGCCGGCAAACCCCATACAGTCCCCGCCTGGGCCTGCCTTTTAGGTCTCAGAATCCCCACCTCCATCCCGCGCGGTTTACCTCTAGACTCCCCTGCCCAAGGGCACTGGAAGTTGCCCTCCTACGACCTCCAAGCTCAGCAAGCTCCTGCCCTGCCCCAGAATCAGCCACACTCACCTAAGGTTTCCTAGAAATGTCAACCCAACCACTCTGCTGCCCCCTGGGTGGAGATGGAGGGAGTTGGCTGTTTCTGCTACCCAGAATGGCTTCCGTCTACTTCCTTCTCGTCCCGTCCTGAGGAAGGACCTCTGACCCCACCCCTATCCTTTGGAGAGTATCTGGGAGTGGGCTGTCCCTGGGCCCTCCCCCAAGCCCCTCAGCATCTCTCAGAGGCATTGGTCAGCGCCTCTTGGCAAGAATCCTCCAAGGACACCTTAGTCCGCGGCCTGGTTTCCAAGGCCAAAGGCCCCAAAGTGCCTCCGTTGCATTCCAGATGAAGGTCAGCGACCCCAGGAGGGAGGGATGGTAGGGAAAGGAAGGACCCACAAAGGGTGGGGGCACAGAGGGGATGCAGCTGGACCCCGCACCCTACGATGCAGCTGGGGGTTCTCTCCATAGGAAGGTATCTTCAACATTTCCTTCCCTGGGTCCCAGCCACTCCACGTCTGTCCGTCAGTCTGTCCTCTGTACTGGGCCTGGGGCTTCCAACTGTCTTGCCTGGGGTCAGGGTCAGGACTGGGAAGAAATGAAGCCTTTTCTACGAGACTGCAGCTTACCTGGCCCTGAGTCACAGACCCTGCTCAGCATCCCCTTGGTGTCAGCTGCCTGCTATTTTCACTAAGCAATCTATAACGAGCCTTCTCCCGGGTGAAAGCAGCCATTCTCAAGATGGACCTCCGGGCCTTCATGCCCTTGGGGGTTATTTTAACTGTGAGCTAAGGGTAGCCATGCAACCAAGCAACTCCTAAGTGAGGTGAGCACTGCCGAGGCCCCTAGACCACCTGCTCTGGGGACAAACACCACTGTGTCGCTCAATCAGCACTGTGGAGAGACCCTCATGAGAGACACTGAGGCCTTGGCCACACCAGCCTTCTCCAGCCCAGCAGTCACGGGTCAGCCCTCTTGGAGGACAGCTGCTAGTGAGAGGCCTCAAGGCAGAATGGCCGGGCAGACTCCAAAAAGAGGAAGTAGATGATTGTTGATAATTGCGTTGGTCACTCAGTTTGGGGCTATTTCTTACGTAACCAGAACACATTCCCCCTGAAGCCACTGCCGGGTGGTTTTCCAGGTGTCCATGTGTGTGATCTGCCATCCTGAGGGTGAGTCATGCCAGGCCCACCAAGGCATGCAGCACATGTGTGCCCACAGAGCTGCTAGATCCCAGAGCTCCCGGGATTGTACCCAGTCACACACACACCCCCCCCCCACGACTGTCAGTAGGGATATCTGTCCACATGTATCATAGCCAGGGTGTGACATGAGGGGCCCTAAAGGGTGCAAGAGAGCTGTTTCTCAGGCAGAGGGCAGAGGGGAGGATGAGGATACACCCACTGGGGCAGGAGGCCTAGGACCCAACACTGGATGCCATGGCTCCTGACCCCCAGGAGACCATAGAAGGTGCAGAGGCAGGCAGGGCCATGGCAGTCAGTTGCCCTGCCCTGGGGCCTCGGCCTGATGCAGTGGATCCCCGGGCAACCTACAAAGTCCACAGTTGGGAGGCAGGTAAGGAAGGCCCGAGGCCCCGACCTGTCATGTGCACCACCCGTGAGGAAGGCCCAGTCATTCTCAGGGCCCCTCCCCTGACAAAGCTGCACATCCATCCCTGTCTACCTCTCCAGCATGGCTTCTCCAGGCTCCTGGTTCAGAAATGGGGCATTATTCCCTACCCATCCCCCCTTACCTCACCCACCCGATGCCAGAGCCAGTCCTGTGTGCAGATAGAGAAACTGAGGCCCAGAGGGCTAGTGAGGAAAGCCTGACTCAGTATGGTCCCCTGGGACCAGAAGTCACCCCCAGAGCTTTGGGGAGCTTCCATCCATCTGTCTGTGCAGGGGAAAGCCTGTGGCCATCGCCCTGGGAGCTGGGGGCTACCCTGAGGGTCTGGGGGCTTTGTCCAGGTGGGCCAGGAGGAGAAGGCCAGTCCTGGCCCATACAGGCAGAAGGCAATGCATGCAGAGCTGTGAAGGCTGGCCTGGAGTGAATGGAGGAGCCAGGCCTTTGTTCAGCCACACGTGCACACTCACACACTCGTGCTCACATATGCACACAGCCCCAGGAGAATGCACACACACACATGCACACACAGAGTGTACACTCGTATTGATATATGCATGCACAAACTCCCAGAAGAATACACACCCCCCAGGAAAACACACACACTCACATACACACCCAGGAGCATGCACACTGGCACACGCAGGCGTGCATGGCTGCCAAGTGCACCATGGGCGTTCCCTCAATTTCTGGCCTGGAGCTGGCGAAGGCTGTCACCAGCTGGCCCCACCTCCCTGCTCCTGTACTCGGGGAAGCTTTATAGGAAGCAAGGTGGAGGCAGCCATCAGCTGGACCCTACACCAGGCCCAAGGATCTCAAGTGCCAGCCCAAAGGCCTGGATCCCGGGAGGCGGCCGCTGGGTCAGAGCACATGTAAGAGGTATGGGTGGCGCCCTGCGTGTGCACATGATGGACCCAGGGGCTTGGTTTACGATGGGGCTCCCGCACATAAAGGTGCCATGTTAAGCAACGGCATAAAAATAATATATAGGTTACCGCAACATTTTTATGACCTTCCCCGGCCCTGCCCTGGAATGCTGGGATCCAGCAGGTGAAATAACACACATGTCAGCGGCTATGCGGAGCTGAGTGCATGGGGAGCCTGGGCAGCCAGGATGCTGAATCTGGACCCTAGTCCTCCTGGGGAGGCAGAACCAGGATGGTGTCGGGCACGCCTCTGAACCCCAGAGAGCCCGCAGCTTGGACCAGGGTGGTGCAGGGGCATGCTACAAGAGGGGATGCCCTTCACATACTGTGGGCAGGCTGCAGAGGAAGACTGCACTAGAAGAACCTGCAAGGGCTTGCAGCCACTGTGGGGACCAGAGAAGGTTGAACCAATGCAGGTAGCTTTGTGACAGGGAAACAGGTCCCTTGCATTCATGACAACCTCTGGCTGCAACAGGGACAGAGAGCGATGTGGGTGGTAGGACAGCTGCAGACATCCCCCCCATAGGGGAGGGGCATCGCCCTGGGGACACTTTCCTTGTCTGTGAGACAGGAAGTTGCAGAGTCTGTGAGCAAAGCCCTGTAAAACACCTGGTCCTGCACGAATCTCACAACATCGTCTGTCTTGGTGTGCAGGCCAGCCCAGGTCTTGGAGCCAACAGGAATTGCCCTTTCCCTCCAGGCCCAGGAGAGCCTGAAGGTCTGAACTGACAGTTGATAGGGTAACCAGCCCATGTGCTCACAGCCCATGCTCCCGAGTCCACTCACCCACCTGCACAGCATACCTCTCTGGACCTGGGGGCCCCTCGTCTGAAGCCTTCCTGAGCTGACCACATAGATGCCAGGCTGAAGCCTCTGTGGCCACAAGCAGACTCTGGTCAGCTTCAGCCAGTTGTCCTGAGCTCCCAATGGCCAGCAGAACCTGAATTTGGAGACCTGCCAGGCTGGCAGGAGAATGTGGCCAGCAGGGGCAGGTGGGGCTCAAGAGGCTGCCCCTCACCCTGCCCCAGGACCTCTAGCACCCCAAGCTTCCCCACTGGGGCTGGTTGCAGATGGACAGAGTCCAGGCTCAGGCCTCTAGCTGGGAGGGCCCTGGCTTGGCGTGGCCCTGGGGACTGGAGACCGATCCTGGAGAGCCCTCCATGAGATGTCCCTGACATGAGTCCAGTCCCTGGGGCCGTGGCAGCCTGGGGCCACACACCACAAGGCCCCGGAATTGCCCTGGTGTTCTCCAACCCTGGTGTCCTTCAACCTCTGCCTGTTGAGGGACTCCAGGTGGGGGAGGCCTCTCTGAGTGTGAGGCACCATTAAGGAAGCTGGGAAGGGAGGTGGGGTCAGCCTGCCCCAGGCCACAGTGGACTTTTTGAGGGGGCCTCCATGGGGCTCCCGAGCACCCCAGGGCCCAGGTGACCAGGAGTGGGGGGACCTGTGGGCAAGGCAGGCATAGTCCAGGAGTCTGCACACCAGGACAGGGGTCCATAAAAGTGGCTATGGGAGGGCCTTGGAGGGAATCCACAGAAACACATATGTCCCTGCAAGAAGCAGAAAACGCCAACCGCCCCCTGCCGGAGGGCCCCTCACTTGGGCAACCTGGGCCACCGTGGGCCCCACAGCTGCTCACCAACCCCTCATCCATGCCAGACCTGTTGGGGTCCTGGGACTGCAGTGGTGACAAAGCCAACTGGAACTTCAGCCAAGGTGGGGTGGGGCCAGCCGGGCCAGTGGGGGGTCAAACAGCAGACAAATATGGAATTTTTCTAGTACATCAAATAAATGCCAAGAAGAAAAAACCAGGACCCTGACAGAAGATACTGGGACAGTATCCTCCAAGGGTGGGTTGGCTGGGACAGGACCTTCCAAGGACAAAAGAACAGAGCTGGGCTTCCCTGGTGGTGCAGTGGTTGAAAGTCCACCTGCCGATGCAGGGGACACGGGTTTGTGACCCGGTCCGTGAGGATCCCACATGCCGCGGAGCGGCTGGGCCCGTGAGCCATGGCCACTGAGCCTGCGCATCCGGAGCCTGTGCTCCGCAATGGGAGAGGCCACAACAGTGAGAGGTCCGTGTACCACACACACACAAAAAAGAACAGAGCTGCCTACTAGGCCCCCTGCTACAGAGTGGGACAGAAAAGACAAGTATGAAGGGCATAAAGGCCAAGGAAACCCAGCAGAGCTTACCCTGGGAGCAGGGTCTCTACTGCAAGAGGGGGTACAGGCAACAGGATTTTGTGGTGTGGAAACTGAGAGGTCAGGTGCTGTGTGTCTTTGCACCCACTTTTCCCATTGAGTTTTCCACAAGTACCACCGCAATATTTTAAGCTCTACACACTGTGCTAGACCCTTGCACACCCCTGCCAGGAAATGGGGGCTCTCCCGTCAGAGCTGAGGACCGTGTGATCGCTTGGACATGGACGTGGGTGCTCCGAGTGACCTCCAAGATCAGGCAATGAAGGGGACACAGCCTCCACCTGGAGCCTGTGCTCTCTCACTCTCCCTCTGCCAGGACCCCAACCCCACCCACGCCATGCTGTGAGGAAGCCCAGGAGTAGATGCGCCCCACAGGTCCCAGCCTGGCCTTCCAGCCCCTGTGGCCAAAGGGAGCAGGGATTAGCTGTCCACCAACTCCTGCCCAGTCGAGAACCTGGAGTAGGACAAGTGCTGCTGCTGGGAGCAGCTGCATCTCGGGGTGGGGGTCATGTAGCCCCCGCCCTGGACCGGATGGCCAGCAACAGGTGCTGGTCTCTGAGAAAACTATGGGCACCACTTAGGGAGCTGGTCTGGACCTGAGCCTGGAGGCCACAGGGCAAGGACTCAGAGAGAAGTGCTGTGGTTCTGGATCACACCCAGCCAAAAAGGAGATTGAGAAGGAATTCTGGGAATTCACGGGGAGATGGGGATGAAAAGGAGTGGGGGAAGAAGGAGGCAGAGGGCGCCATAGGACTCTGGCGTGGGTTTTCTGGGTACTCCAGACTCCCCGAGGAGGCTGTACAGGACTTACCTTTTTCTGCTTTCCTGAAGTCCACAAGAGCTTGCGTCACATTTATGAGCAGAAAAAAATTATTAACCCCGTAACGTCTCCCTGCCCTCAGGCTAAGGCCAGACTCCTGGTCTGCTCCCAGAGCGCTGTGGGTGCGGCCGCCCACAGGCTTCCTCTCTGTCTTGTCTCTCCTCCCCAAGGCCTCCCCGCACTGGCCTCCAGGCAGTGCCCCCCACCCAGGTCCACAGGGAGGCAGGAGAATGGGGTAGGGCCCTCACAGAGGCCTGGGGAGGGAGAAGTCTTGCCCCAGGAGACATGAGACTCAAGCATCAGGCATATAGCCAGCATCCAGGTGCAAAGGTGAGACAGGACAGGCCACCCAAGGCCACATCTCAGGGTCCAAGGGCAAGTCTGTGGGGCCAGAACCCACATCCAGGGTCAGGGACGCTCTCGGCGGCTAGCTCAACAAGTTACAGCACAGAATCTGGAGAGGGCAGTGGGCCCAAGGGCCATCAGAAGTCTCAGGGCTGTGCCCTGGAACCGAGGAAGGACCTCGGTGACTCTTAGTTCCTGAGCATGGCTTCTGGATAGCTATGTGGCCCCAGGACCCTTGGGGCCCAGGAAGGAGAGAGTGATGTCCAGGAGACACACAGCTGGGGGGCGGGGGTTGGGGGTATCCCTTCCTGCAGAGACCAAGTGGTTGCAAAGCCAAGACCTCACTCAGCACGCATGTGCCATCACGAGGGAGACCAGGCCCCTCTGGGGTTTGATACCATGGGAGGAAGGTGGGTGTGCAGGGCGTGCTCTCAGACCTGGGAGGACAGAACAGGGTGGGCATTGCCCCCCACCCAAAAGGCCATGGGCTGCCTCCCAGTGGTCCTGTCCTCCCAGGTTGGTGGGCAGTGGTTTGGCTTCAGCTCTGCCAGGTAGTGAGCCCATAAAGCTGGGAGAAGGGAGGAAGCCATACCCTGGCCTTGCTGCCCTTCCCCCAGGTGAGGCTCCCTAAGCACATGCAGGTTCAGGGTGAAAGCCTGAGCAGAGGTGACCCTGGCCAGAGCTCACACTCCGGCCTCAGCCACAAAAACCTCCACAGGAGCAGGACATGCCATCAGCACGGGAGCCCTGAGGAAGGTGTGTGAAGAGCCTGTGGAGAGTAACGCAGGGGCAGCAGGGGGTGAGCCTTGAGCCTCCCAGTCTGGCATTTGGGGCTTTCCAAGGAGCGCTCCTCTCGGCCATGCTAA
This sequence comes from Monodon monoceros, assembly GCF_005190385.1. Classification (NCBI taxonomy): domain Eukaryota; kingdom Metazoa; phylum Chordata; class Mammalia; order Artiodactyla; family Monodontidae; genus Monodon; species Monodon monoceros. The sequence goes on from NW_021703768.1 coordinate 154,469,091, forward strand.
CCTCCACAAACCCGGGGGCGTTGTCCCAGCCCAGCCAGCGCCTCCCCCTGCAGGAACTTCCCTGGCCACTCACTTCTTCCTTAGAGCAGCCACCCAGAGGTGGGGAGACACCACTGGGGGTGCAGGGAGATTCTACAATATAGAGCCCTGGGGGTGGGGTGAGGCCAACCTAGGAGCCAGTCCATGTTGGGGCATGTAGGGGGTCCCCAAATGCCCACCCTTCCAGCCACAGTCCAGGGGTCCTCCAGCATCGGGGGTGCTGGTGCTGGACTCCCCCCCAGCCTCTCCACCCCCCCACACCCCCCCGACCCCGCACCCAGGTCTCAAATATTCACAATCTGGAAACAGCAAAGACAAAACACAAAAACAAGGCGAAAGAAACCACTTATCCCCTGGAACATCTTGGACACGTTTCTCCTGGACATTAATAAAATAAACCTATGCCTTTGAAACACAGCTTTGGGGAGTGAAGCTTTTCCCTGTAAGAAGGGGAGAAAGTGGTTAGGCTTAGTCAGAGCAGCTACAGCCTAGAGGCTCAGGACAGAGCACGAGCCAGAGAGCCTGGGAACACAGACACTGGTGCCAGCACACAGGACGCATCCAGGGTGCATGGCGCCCACGATCCACTCAGGATACACTGCACCCACACGCACACATCTGCTCCCATGGGTTGCAGAGCCTGCAGCTGTATGCACACATATGAGGCCCTTCTCTCTGCTAACTGGGAAGGGAGCACACTCCCCTGCTCATGACACATGGGCACACAGAAGTCCTCCAGGAGCCCACGCCAGCCACCTCAGCAACATGGGGGACCCCAGGAGCCTGGAGGGCAGGAGAAACTTGGGGACCCCTGGGCCACTCGCAGCTGCAAGGGCAGTAGACCGGGCCGCAAAGCACTCCAAGCAGGGCCTGAGGCTCTCCCCCATAGCCCCTTGGATTCCTGGATCTCAACTTTCTCCAGTCTCAGCTGCCTTTCCCAGGAGGGACTCTGTGGGCAGTGGTGGGCACGTGGGGCCTGTAAGGAGAACCAGCTCAGGACTCTAAGCCTCTGCCCCCTGGGCAGTCTCAGCTCTGGAGTATGGCTGGCTGGGAGGGCAAAGTCCAACTGGGTTCCCAAGCCCTCATTTCTTACATTCTATGCAAGGGCCAGATCTGATAGGCAGGATTCTTCTCACCGAGTGCCCCTGGGCCAGCCACCAGTCCTTGCTGGGAGTCTCACTGGGCAAAGGAACTCGGTGTCTAGCTGCCCCCCTCAGCCAAGTACCCCAGGAACAGTGTCTGAGCTGTCAGCCAGCAGAAAGCAGAGGACAAAATATGTTTGTCTGTGGATTGAGGCGAGAGGAAGGGCACGGAAGGATTCTGTGTAGCCTCAGCCTGCTCCCTCCCCTGTCAAAGCCTCAGTTTCCCCACCTGGATGTCCTCCTGGCATCCATCGGCTCAGTGATTCGTTCATTCACTAAATGGTTCATTCACTCGACCCCTGCCAGGCCCTTGGGCCTGGGACCCCAGCCGGCCCTGGAGGACCCATAGTCAGGCCAACCAGCAGGGAGGAGTGGGGGCAGACCAGGATAGAGCAGTATCCAGGGACCTATCAGCCTCCAGGGGCGAGAGTCTGCCCTCCCTCCAGGGAGGGTAGTCAGGGCAGGTAGCCCAGGCAAAATGCATTTGAGATGGGCTTTGCAGTGCAAATAGGAGTTCACAAAGCTGGAGGGGTGCTCTGGGCAGTGGGGGACTTGAAGGAGGGTGGTGCCTGCGGGTTGGGGGCTCTAGGGTCCTATGACTGAAATCTGAGCCTGGAAAACACGAGCAGGGCAGAATGAGGGCCAGAAGAGTTTGGGCAGGTCCTGAGGGTGGTGAGAAGGGCAGGGTCTGTTAGACTCCATTAGAAATAATCCTTCCTCCTCCTCCAAAGCCGTGGCCCCTGTCACACCCACCCATACACCCCACATGGGCCAGCCCTCACCGTAGCCCACGGGGGACACAAAGGTGCTGCCCGGTGTCTTGACCCTGCCCCACACAGCCTGTCCCAGGGTGTCCTACTAAATCACCCCTTCAAGAGGAAGAGGCCTTCTGCTCAAGGACGGGCCTGGGGACCACTGAAGTTCAAATGGTCCTTCTTGGCCTTTGGGAAAGCTTCAGGGATCCCAGCTTCTCACAGAGCCCCCCACTGCACTCGAGGGAGGCCAAGCAGAGTTCTGAGTCCCACCTGCACAATCTGTCCCTTGGAGCCTCCCTCACCCTGAAAGCTTCAATGTCCTCACCCAGGAAATGGGTAAATGAAGGCCACCACACAGGACTGCAGCAAGGGCAACATGAGGCGCTGGGTGTGAGGTCCATGCCCCTTCCATGTCCACCCTCCCTCCAGAGGCCCACGCCCTCCTGGGAGGGTGGATGCACATGTGAGGGCCCTAAACTGTTCAAAGTCAAGAAGAAGCAGAGCCAGCTCCGAGCTCACACTCCTTTTTCATTTATTCCCTTTGGATTCATGTTAGCACTTAGAACAGCTCCAATTCTCAAGTATTAATGAACTACATTAATTTTTTTCTTTAAAAAGTACTGGAATTTGATTCTTAAAATCTCCCTTACACAGTGGGACTACAAGGAAGAAGAAAGTCCTGATTCACGGGGGCAGCACATCCCCTGTGAAGGATCTTCAATAGAGCACCCATCCTCCACAGGCTAGGAATGGTGCAGAAGACAGAACACAGAACTCTCAGCGACCCCCACCCCGGGCCTTTGCCAAAAGACAGATTCTGACCCACCAGGTGTGGGGCGTGCTGAGAGCCTGGTTAGGGTGATGTGCAGCCCACTCTCTCAGCAGTAGGGGCCACAGCAACACACATCCAGTCTCGCTAGAGAGGATAGAGGTGTCTATGCCAAGCCAGGCAGGGCCCAAGTCAATGCAGTAGTTTAGCCCTCTCCTCATGGTCCAAAGATGGCTGCTGCCCTCTGAGTCTCACGTCTTTATCCCAGGCCAGAAGAAGGGAATGAGGACAAGAGCCAGAATGGACCACAGAGCCTTGCTTCTCTCATACAAGTTTCACCCAGGCAGGTGAGCAGGCCTCCTCCCAACACCTGCCTTCATCTCTTTGGCCACAGGGACTCCACCGGGGGCCTCATGGCCCAAGGTGGGGTAGATGGGACAGTGCTGCTCCTCAGTGAGGCCCAGGGCAGACCAGGGCCAGAATGACACTGGGGTTTGGGAAAATGTCCCTGAGAAGATGACGCCTGAGGGAAGGATCAAAGTGAGTGCTCAGGGGGAATCAAACCAGGCCTCATCGCAGGGAGTCTTTGGGGCCAGTGACCTAGCGGAGTACTGTAGAGTCCCAGGTGGGAGCTGTGGGAGGACATGATGACCTGGATTTGAATGGTGCAAGAGCTGGGGGTGGGGGGCTTCATCAAGTGGCCAGGAAGAAGGGGCATTCCAGGGTGGGCAGGTGGGGTCCACCTGAACAAGAGTTTGGCAGAACCACCCATTGGGTGCCTGAGGCCATGACAGACACCCTAGTTGTAACATGTGCTTTTTCTGCCAATATGCTGCACAGGAACCTGGACCCCAGGCTCCAAGGGGGGACAGGCAGCAGGAAGCCGGGTCCTGTCCAGGCCCTGAGGCTCCCACTGAGGTCCCAAGTGGCTGGAGCCAGGACCTGGGAGGAGTGAAGGAAGCAGGCCAGGATCTGACCATGCAGGGCCAATGCTAGTGCAGACATCCTTCAGCAGGCTCAGAGGCCCAAGGCTGGAGCAGACGAGCCAGGGGTCAGAGCAGTAGATGCCCACAGGGTCCTCATCCCAATGTGCAGGGGAGAGAGGGTCACAGTGCTGCGGTTTGAAGCCCTGCGGTTTGAAGAGGGAGCCCTGGCCACACATATCCCCTCCGCAGGTTTCCCCAGCCAGGCTTGGAGGCCAAGGGTGAGGCACACCTGCCTTGGCAGGTCCCCGTGCTGCCACTCAGGGCCAGCCAGATGCTGGGGATGAGGGCCTGCCAGCTACTGATAGGTTATAAACCATCTGCCCTGCAATGGGAAATCCCTTACTTCCTGGGCTCAGGAGTGAGCGGCTGAGAGCAGGGAGAGGAAGTGGGGGCCCTTGGGTGGGGGACACACAGATGGATTGGGGTGTGGGCTCAGCCTAGGACTCTGTGTCCAGCTGACCCTACCCAGAGATCCCTGCAGTGTCCTCAGCCATGGGGAGCTCCTTACTTCCCAGAGCAGCCCACAGTTCTGGGGGAACCATCTCCCACTTCAGCTCTGCCAGGACTAGACCCACACAGTGAGCCTCAGATGGAAACAGGGCCATACTCTTCCTCCAGGCTGAGTGGCCCCCACCCTGGCTGTTCCCTCAGCGTCAGCCTCATAGCAATCTAGAGTATGAATGAATGAGTGAGTGGGTGAACAAATGAATGAATGAAAGAATGGATCCGTGGATGGATGGACGAATGAACAAATGAGTAGATGAATGAATGACTGAATGAACAAATGAATGAAGAAATGAAGCCCCTGCTCAGTGGAGAATGAAACATCTGTTCCTTAGCAAATACCTCCTGGGGCAAGGGGTCAGGGTGGCTAAAAGGTGTGGGCCAGCAAGAAGCCCAGCTTCTTTTCTCAGGAGCACCCAGGGACACATCCTGCAGGAAATCTGAGGCCCCGCCTGCAGCCCAGCCCACCCTTCTCCCAGCCCTGGATGCTCATGCATGCCCATGGGTCTCCTTCCTCTCCTGTTAACCCTGAAGTGGGTGGGGCGGCAGGAGGTAGCAGAGCCAGCCATCACCACCCCTGGGACTTCATGCATCATAAACCTCCTGGTGCCTTAGTTCCCCCACCTATGAAGTGGGCCCAAGTAACTGTCCTCGTCTGGGGTCGTCTAAAGGGGGTGGTATACACACACAACGCACAGAATCATGAAACTACACACAGGACTACAGATCCACACATGGAACCACAAAGCCACACACGGAAACATGAAGCCACACACAGAAACCACACATGGAACCAGGAAGCCACATACAAAACCATAACACTGCACACAATCACACCTTTTGTCAGTCATGAGAACCTTGCACACAAACCACACTCTCACAGGCACGCACATCAGAGAACTCAGGGTTTCTTCTGCAGCTCCCAGAGCAGGGACCCAACAAGTCCCAAAGAGTGTGGTCAAGCCTCCCATGGTGTCCACAAATCTAGCCTGACCCAGCCAGTTCCCTCTGCTACGCCTTTCTGGGGCTCACCCCTCTGTGAAGCTGTTCCCTCCTCCAAGAAGCACTCTCTGAAGGCCTAAGAGAAAGTGAGATCTGGGCCTCCCAGATGTAGATGGTGGCAGTAAGTAGCAAGGGGACTGGGGCAATGAACACGCACCTCTGAGCTTCCTTGTCCTGTGTGCATAATGGACTGTGCAAGCATTCGCCAAGGTTCCCTGCCACCCACAGCTCCATGGCTCTGCCCCAGGTGTGCAGAACTGCCCTGTGCCCTCATGCAAGGTGGGCGAGGGGGGTTCCCAGGGACCAGGATGCTGGACCAAGCAGCGTGTGGCCACTTTCTCTCTGAAGTAGACTGAGATCTCAGACTTCATGGCCTGTTCCCCCAGAATCTCGGGATTTGAACCCCCTCAAAGAGCCCTCTCCAACCTCTAGGCCCACAACCAAGACAGGGCATCCCAAGTTTCTAGCCTCTCCCAGGACATCTCCTCTCTCTGGTACCCGCCCCCCCAGGAACATCATAGGAGGCCACCAGGCCAAGGGGGATACTGGTTGAGCAGAGGCCCAGCTTATCTGGGGAGCCTATCATCTGAGGGAGGGAAAGCCCTGAGGTGACAGGAGAGACACTGAGACAGCCACACCGGGGGGAAAGGTGTCCTTGAACAGGAGGAGGTGGACCCAATGAAAACATTAGGAGCAAGACCCTTCCAGCATGGAGCACCAGCCTGCATGGAACCTGTGACAGAGACCTCTCTGTCTGCAGTCAGCCCAGATCCACTGCCCACATCCTGGGTCCCACAGCAAGCCAGGCCTGGGCGCTGAACAGAAGATAGGTGGACGGTCAGATGGACTAGCGGGTGATGAAGGCTTAGTTTCTGTATGGCCAAGTGTAGATGAGCAGGGTGGGTGGAGGTGTGGACTGGTGGGGTGGGAGCTGGGTGAGGGGGTGGGGGTGAGGAGGGGAAGTGGGGGTGGACAGATGGGAAATGGACTGATGTGGACTGTTGGAGGTTCCCACTATCTAGGAGACCACAGAGCATCAAAGCTTCCACAGGAGGCCGGCTGGGTGGGCAGGGGCACAGAGGCCCCTCCTTTTCTTCCCCACGGGCACAGACATGCTTGCCATCTCCCACTTTGTTTGCCTCCAGCTCCCTTCAAAGCTTTTGGTCCCATATCAGTATTTGACTCACACTGTTGTGTGCATGTCGGCTCCTGTAGCATGTGCACACACTCACACACACACACATGCCCCCAGTCCATCTCAGCTCACCACACTGCTCCCAGACCCAGCCTCTTCACCTGTCACCCCCTCTGCCTGCCTTGGGCACCCCCCACCCCGCCTGCCCAGCAAACTCTATGAGCGTCTATTAAGCTAACTTCTGTGCCAGTTCTCCTTTTACTGACTCTAGTGGGATGGGGATGGGAGAGCAGGAGAGGGGGACACAGGGACTCACAAGGGAGGGACCAGGCAGGGGAGACTGCCGGTCTTCAACTCCCACACGCTGCATGAACAGCTGGATCACAGGACCGCACCACCCCCGCCTGAGCGGCTGATGCAGGGAGACAGGTTGGGGGATACAAGGACCCAGTCCTGGTGGGAAGAGCACAGGCCCCAGGTCTCCCAGACACCCCTCTACACACAGCAGCTCCCACTAGGCCCATGAGTGATGGACAGACCCTCACCTGACTCAACTCTCCCCAACCGACCTCCTTGGGGCCCCTCCCCGCATCTCGATGAGGACCAGGCCATTGTCACCACCCTGTCACCTCAGATTCCCCTGGTTATGCTTCCTGGGTCAGCAACACCTGACACATTGCTTGCTTGCTAGGTCTGTCTGACCCTATCTCTCTGTCTCTCCCTCTCTCTCTGTCCGTCTCCCAAAATTCTTCTCCCCTCTGAGGGTGTGGGGAGGGGTGACGAGTTGTAGCCAGCAGCTCCCACAACTGATGCTCTGTTGTTGCAAACTTCCCTTCATGCGGGGCCCGGATGCCAGGGGTTCAGCACGGGAATAGGGCACAGTCTGCTACCCATCATGCCCTGGACATGAGGAACCCAAGTTCCACTCTGGGGCGGCGGGTAGCGGCAACAATCCACCCACGGCTATGGAGAGGAGAGCCCCTCTGTGGTTCCCCCACACTGAGGCCACCCTGCCTGACTGTGGGCTCCGTGCAACCTGAAAGCACGAACCTAACAGCCATATACATGGAGTGCTCATGGAGTGACCACATGTCCCCGATTCCCCCATCCCAAGTGATCTTGTGCATGTGAGGTGACCAGCCTTCTCCATTCTTGACATTTTTCTCGGGTTACTTATTCCTTTGCTCCTGGGTCCCAGTCACTGTCTAGAACATTCTCCCCTGAGGTTGGTTGGTACCCATGGCTGGGGCTGGTATGAGGTTAGTTATCTGTTCTCCCCTCCACTGAGTTGCCCTCAGCTGATCACTGTGGTCTTCATCCAGTCGTGAGCCTATGTGGCGTTGGGCCTCAGTTTTCACCTCTACAAAATGGGAACAGAAACCTCTGATCTGCAGCCTTGAAAAGGCCTGTCAGCAGCCAGGCAGTAAGAGACGTGTGTCCTGGCGGGTGTGGCCAAGTCGTGGGTGGCCTCAGGCCCCAGGCCCCTCCTGGCCCCTTCCCAGCACCAGAGCCTCGTTACTCACACCGCCAGCCTTCCGCTGCGTCAGCACTGAGGTCCCTCACTAGTTCACTCACTCATTCATACTTGTGCAGTTACGGAGCACCGACAACATGCAGGTCCCTCCCTCTGGGCTCACAGTCTCCTAGAAAAGAACCAAATCACACCGGAGGCTGACTGGGCCCAGGGCGGGCAGCAGGGCCTCGGCCACCCTGGTGAGCGACCCTCTCTCCTACAGGCTGTGGGAGAAGGTCTGGGGCCAGGGAAGGGGCAGGTAGAGACCCCCACCCTCCTGGTCCCTCTCTGTCCTGATGCCCCCGTTGCAGGCTGCCTCTGTGTGTTTTCTTCTCTAGTTCTGCCTCTGGCACTCCAGGTGCACCAATGCTTCCCTTGCTGGACCCCATTCGGGGTGAGCCTGGTCCAATCCCGGCCCCTCCCCAGCCCTCCTGGCCAGCTCTGCTCCCCCCAGCTATAGGAGGATGACTTCACCCTGCCAGAATCCAGCAGCACGCAGTATTTACATAAACATTCCCCCACCCCTGGAACTGGAGTGCGGAAAGGCAGGCGGGCGATCTGTGGGGCTGCTCAGCCCCCCACACACTCTGAGCTCCAGGCAGCCAGCCCAAACTTCTGTCCCTCTCTGAAGCTGCTTCTCAGGCTGCAAATGGGGCCAACGAGGCTTCCCCCACGCACAAGCCCAACTGGAGAGGCACCTTGATGGGCAGGAAGCCAGGATTCCCGTCGCCCCCCTCTCCTCCAAGGCCAGCTCACCCTGAACCCAGAAAGTCCCCTTCTCCCTGTAGGCTTGAAGGACAGACCCATCCCACTAAGGAAAGAAACATTCTCACTCAGGGGGGCACCTTGGTCTGGGGCAGGCAGTCCAGGAAGACCGTCTGTTGGAAGTAGCGGCAGCCTTAAGTCTCAATCGATGAGAGGCAGATGAGAGGGTGAGGAAGGTCCAGGCAGAGTTCAGAGGCCTTGAAGAGGAAGGCCACAGGAAAGGAGGGGACACTGGCCACTAGAACCAGGCAATCAGGGCAGGCCTTACAATCCAGCCGGGTGTGGCCCCAGGCTGACCCACAGGGGAAGTGGCAGCCCCTAGCTTTCTGCATTTGGGGCCTTGAGAAGAAGACTGGGTGGGGAGAGATGGTGGGAACTGGCCTCACAGGTGTGGCTGGCCAGGGAGATGGTGGTGTGGAAGGGGTTGCCCAGGAGAGAAGCCCAGTGGGGGTTGCAGTTGAGGGTACCCAGCTGCCTCTGGGCCTAGCTGACTGACTCCTCTTTCCGGCAACCCCAAGAAAAGGAAAAAGAGAGTCCTGATGGGAGGAAGCCCTGCTTCCTGCTCTGTGGCTGCTCCCCTCTGTTGACCTTTCCCAGCCACCATCCAGACCAGGACCCCTCTCAGATCTCAGACCATGTTTCCCATCAGTTCCAAGCTGGTTCCTCTGCCCCCTGGTTGCCATGACATTTGATGTGGATGCTGGAGTGGGCAGCTCTGGGTGTTCCTTGCTGACACTGTTCACCCGGGGTTGGGGGCGCTGAGGGCCTATATAGGCCTGGGGCCCGAAGGGCTGAGGCACCCCGGTCTTAAGCTTGGGAGGGCTCCAGCCCTCCAGCCCTTTGGGCCTGAGTTTCTCTACCCATGCATTGAGAAGGTTTGGAAGGTCCCTCCTGCAGGTCCAAGGCCAGGTAGGTAGACAGAGGGCTCTGTTTGTCCTGGAGCCTACAGAACTGCTCCAAGACAAGGATCTTGGGCCAAAACGGAAGAGAGGCCGTGACTGCAGCCCCTGCCCCACCCAACTTGAGGGAGCAAGAGTCCCCCCAGGGCCCTGAGAGATCAAGGCAGCTGTGGCCACTGGACGGAGATAAGGTGGGAGAAAGAGCAGAGAAAGAGGAGCAAGGGGGCTCAGGCGGCCTCAAGTGTTCACTGCCAAGTACTCCCAGGGGGTAGAGGCTGCCAGCAGCAGGGGCTGTCCTGGACCTACCCAGAACTCCGTGCTGCAGCTACTTGGGCCGAGACAGTAATGCCAAGGTGCCTGGGACACCTTGCTGCCCCAGGTGAGCAAGAAGATCCTCCCCCACACCTCACAGCTGTACCAGCCTGAGGCTGGGGGCCTAGGAGACCCGAGACATTATGGAGTGAGGGGAGGTCCATCTACTCCACCCACCCTCCACCTCCCCAAGACCTCGGGGGTCTCAGACACCACCTGGGAGAGCTGCAAATTCAGGAAAAGCTAGCCTCAGAGAATATAGAACCTGTCCTTAGGTCTGGGGATATGGAAGATGTAGCTCTCCCTCGGGGACTGGTCTAGGGGACACAGCACTGCCCTGGGTCTGGGGGATATAGCCCTCCCTGCACTGGGGTCTGGTCTGGGGCCCCGACTATGATCATAATGGCAAACTGGTCCAGATACTCAGCTGAGCCAGAAGCCAAGCCCTTTCCTGGCCATGACCTGGGCGGCTCCCACCCTCGGGGCCTGGGGAGGGGCAGGATTCAGCCAGTGTACAGCTGGCTGGTCTGCAGGCCCTGCATTCCCAGCACCCACTGGAGCATGTCCCTGCTGCAGTCCAAGCTTCAGCTATTCAAGTAATTTCCACTCAAGGCTGGGACCCACCCTCCCGACATCCTGGACCCCAAAGTCTGCAGGGCTGAGCCCTCGCCTGACCTGCTGCTCTGGAGGGCCCTGCCACCTGGGCCCATAGCACAAAGAGGGGGGCACTGTGGGGGACTGTCCCTACCAGCACACCTCCGCACAGACCCAGTCTGGGAAGGTGTGTCACTGCCACCAGATGTGGCCCCAGGATTCCACCCAGCCGTGTGGGCAGGGCAGGCCAGGCACCTCAGGGGGGCCCTCGAAAGGCACCTCTCATGGTGCACTCGAGCTGCATTCAGTTCTCCCTTTTAGGAGCATGCAGGGGGTTGCGGGGCTGAGGGACTCTCACAGCTGCCTCCCAACAGGAGGGCCAGCTTCCGTGGGGCCTGCCTGTCTTCTCTGAGTCTATTCTATTCAGGGTTTGAGCATGCACTCACCACCACTGTTACCAGCTCTGTCAGCCCCTCTCAGCAGGGTCAGGGAGAGCAGCGGTATGACCCCAGCTCCCTCCTGGCTCTGAGCGGGTACAGGAATCCCACCCAACCTCAGTCACTGAGACATTCCCCTGCACGACAAATCACATACTTGGTAGAAATCAGGCCCAGGCCACAGTGGAAGACCATGTGAGCCCAGATGCCCGTTAATAAAACGTTTACAGCCTCCGTGTCGTCCTCGGTGTCATGTGTTCATCACATGTGGCCCTGGTGAGCTATATGGCATGGAAATTGCCCTTCCCCTCGGGGCCACAGAAATCTCACTGGCTGTGGCCACCATCACCAATGACAGTGACCAATGTCCTTCCTGGCTAGGGCAGGGGCTTCTCCACTCCACCCATCTGTTGTGTGACCTTTGGTGAGCTCTCTCACCCTCTACCCACACCCCGGAAGTGAGCTCTGAGACACACGCAGGGTGGGTAGGGAGCAAACACTGTAGGAGCACCAGGATTGTGGATCTGATGCTAAATCGTGGCCACAAAGAAAAACTGGTCAGGGTGACACTCAAGGCCCCGCCCCTCCAGGACCACCGCCCTGCCCTGGGCAGGAGGCTTCGTGGGTTGAGTGCCAGGACTCTGAGCTGGTGGGGCTGGGTCTTCATTGCTTTCCCATGCTGGTCCACACCGTCCAGCCCCTGGGTAACCCTGAGCATGTGGCCCACAGGAGAGAGGTTCCCCAACTCCACATACCAGAAGCTTCCAGGCCCAGAACCCATGATCTGCTAAGAAGCATTGACTTAACAGTAGCCCTGGCCCCATGTCTCCTGTCCCTCTCAGCCCCATGTCCCCGTGTCTCTGTGTCCCAGGTCCCTCTCAGCAATCTCAGCTCACTCACACACATTCACACGCACACAGTCACACATATTCTTATACACACTTACATAGTCACACATGTTCACAAGCTCAGACATCAGCCCTCTTCACCTCCCCTCCTCCTCAACTTCCCTCTCCCTCCCTCTCCCCCTCCAACAATGGGTTCCCACTGCCCCTCCCCTCCTCCTCTCCCACTTCCCCCTCTCCCCACAGCTGGGTCTGCGGGAATGCCCTCTCTCCTGCACCATCAGTTGCTCTCTCTTGCTCTCTTGTTCGCTCTCATCTAGAACACGGTGCGGGGGTGGGGGCACCCTCTCCCTGTGCTCTTGTCTCTAGGATGCTCTTACGCTGTGTTTGCCCCCGCACATGGTTATGGATATGGTTATCCTGTACCCGTTTGTGTATTGCAGTTCAGACCTTGCTCTGCACCTGAACTTTTCCTCCAGTCTGGGCTATCGGGCTCCGTGGGGCAGGCTCTCTGAGGACCTGCTTGGCAAAGCACGGACCAGAGAAGCAACAACACCATTCACTCTCTGACCCTGCAACTCCTTGCTCGCCTGAGTTGTGACCAGTATTCAGGTGTGAGTCCTGCCCTACGGTGAGCAGCAATGGGGAGGTCACTCTGCCAGGCACCCTGAGCACCTCTACGCCTCACACTGTAAGCCCATTTCCTGCTGGGGGCGGATGTTTCCTCAGGCACTGGCTGGGGCTCCTTTGTGGGCAGAAAGTGGAGACGTCTTTTCCCCTTACTCTCTTCGCAGTGGCCAGCAGAAATACTTCTCCAAATGTAACCAACATCGGTGGTCTGGTTTGTGCTCTTACGGCGTGTTCATGAAGTTCTTCACATGTATATTTTCCTCCACTAAGCTGATCGTTTCAGTTCTAAAGTTTGCATCCTTAATTTCAGCATCTGTGTATATCAGGTGCTCAACAGGTGTTTGTGAAATGAGTGAGTGAATGATTCTTTAAAGAAAAGGTCTCTGGACTGCACAACCCCCCTCCGCCCCTTCCCAGCCTGTCTCCCCAAGGGGTCTACATTCCTGTCCCACTGGTCCTCAGCCTCCCCCAGGAAGCCGTCTGTGGCCTGGCCACTGACTTGCTGGGGCCAAATCCACCTGCTTGTCCTTCCTTCTTTCTCTTGGTCACCTCAGAGCATTGGTGACATTGTCCGCACTTCCTTCACTTTCAGAATGACTTTTTAAAGAGGTGAAATTGATTAAACCTATTTATATTTTTAAATCAAGCAAAACTAAAATGTACCATGAGAGTAAATCATTACCCCAGACTCCTTCAGTCAGAAGTAAACCTTGTTTACAGGAATTGAATTTTAATCCAGGTCTTTTCCAGGCATCACACATGGTCCAGGGATCAACACATAGGCAGAAGAAAGGAGAGAGCGGGAGGGAGGGAGGAAGGAGGAAGGGAAAGAGGGAGGAGGGAGAAGCCAAGTGAGGCAATGAGATTCAGAGATTTACTTGCTGAACTTGGGATAAATGAGATACACGCATGTTTCTAAATAATCCTTCTAGGATTAAAAGAGAGAGAATATGCGAAATGAGGACATTGGACTGGTCTCCATTCAGCCAGCACTGGTATCTGAGAATGGATCTGTCCCTCCTCCTGGCCCTCTCCTCCCCCGAATCCAGGTGTGCCCTCCGCAGCCTCCTGACTTGGCAAGCTTTCTACAATTTGCTACAATTCCTTGTCTTTATTTCAGTGGGCTCAAAACTCACTCCTTCCCCTCAACCCATGCTTTCTACCAAAAACTTCCCCATTCTAAGCTCTGTACTTTGATTTGTCTTTCCAGTGGCTGGATCTAATCACAGGGAGAGGACCTGTTTTGTATGGTTTTTTTTTTTTTTTTTTTGGTTTTGTTTTTGTTTTTTTTTGTGGTACGCGGGCCTCTCACTGTTGTGGCCTCTCCCGTTGCGGAGCACAGGCTCTGGATGCACAGGCTCAGCGGCCATGGCTCACAGGCCCAGCCGCTCCGCGGCATGTGGGATCTTCCCGGACCAGGGCACGAACCCGTGTCCCCTGCATCGGCAGGCAGACTCTCAACCACTGCGCCACCAGGGAAGCCCTGTATGGTTTTTCATGAGGGCCCACACATCCTGAATTTCATCAATCCTGAGACATCTGCCATCTTCCTTGCACCCCACCCTATTCACACCTCTGGGGTCCCCCCGCCCCTGCCCCAGACATCCCAAGGTTTCCTCCCCACTCTCTGGGTGGAGCCTTGTTCTCTGCATCCCCTGAATTGCTCTGTGCAGCACTTCAAACAATTTACTAGAAAGGGTGTGTAACAGAAGTGAACTTTCTGAGAACTTGCCTGTCCAGAATGCTTCTGTTCTGGTTTTTTTATGCAAGCTTGGCTAGGCGTGGACTTCTAGGTTGGAGATGACTATCCCTTGGAGCTTGGAAGGCACGGTTCCATTTTAGTCTAGCACCCCCCCCCCATTGCTGATGATGGCCAGTATCTGTTCAATCCTCAGGGCTCTATGTGCACATGAGTTAGGAATGATCTGGGTATCAGATAACAAAACCCAACCAATGGAGCCTAAGCAAACAGACGTTCATTAGTTTTATTTTATTTTATTTATTTATTTTTACTTTTTATTTATTTATTTTTTGGCTGTGCCACGCGACATGCGGGATCTTAGTTCCCTGACCAGGGATTGAACCCATGCCCCCTGCAGTGGAAGCGCAGAGTCCTAACCACTGGACCGCCAGGGAATTCCCATGTTCATTTGTTTTAAATCATATGCACAGAACAGAAATAGAAGAGGCAGCGTGGGATTAGAGCAAGAGCTCTACAGGGTCACTGGGGACTTAAGCCTTTTCTATTTGTGTCCCTTCATCCTTCATGTTTGGCTTCTGTACTCATGATCCCAGGATGGCTGCTGCAACTCCTCCATCACAGCCTGTGTTTGAGGCAGGAAAAGGATGGAAGGGTATACAAATGATGAGCAAAATGGGCATTCTCTTAGCAAGCTTTACCTTTTCATCAGAGAAAGGATGCGCTCCACAGGAATTTATCACCACATCTTCTTGGTCAAAACTGTTAGGTGACCACCATAGCTGGAAGATAGCCAACAAGAAGTTGGCCTATGTTTTTCTCACTAGATTTCTTGGGCTTTATCTTTCATTTTTTTATTTAAAAACAGTTCTTATTCCACCAGCCATATTTTCATTTCCAATAGTTCACTTTTGTTTTTATTGTTCATTTTCCATAGATTCTACACTTGTTTTATGTAGTTCCTCCACAAATCTTTCTAATGACACTGATGAGTTTATTTAAGACTCCTTTCTGTGCCCTGAATTGTTTCTATTTCTTCCGAAGTCATTTTTTGGGAATATCTCTCTAGAGTCCCCAGAGTGACTCTCTGAGCACTTTCATTCTGCCTAAAAACCCTAGAATCCAGAAAGCAAGGAACTCTGCATAGACAGATGGGACAGAAAAGCCAACTTGGTGGGGGCGGGGGGCGGGGTTCCTCCTAGCCAAATTTGGAAAAATGTGAACACTTGAAGAGTAACAACGTCATTGCATTGTAACATTTTGAATTAAAAAAAGAATCTGTGTGTCCTTGGCAATGGGAAAAAGCAAACAAAAGTTGGGGAGGGACATTTTCTTCATAGAACAATGACATGTAAAACATGTAGCAGAAATGATAGAATTTGGAAATTGCCCTTTCACAGGCACCAGTGCAATCACTGCTTGGAGCAGAGTATCCATGAGTCACAGGACCACTGATGGAGTAGATTTCTCACCAGTCACAGGAAGACCACGTGCCTGCATGGCACAGAGAAAGGGCAGTTACCACTTCGCCCATGACCTGCCTCGGTATCCCTGAAGGGGCAAACAGGTACATCCTTGATCGGCCCTGGATCAGAAAACAAAAACCAAAAACAGCTACGCAGTGATGTTTGTTGTTCCACTGATGTTGAATAGTCAGTGTGAAGACAATAGGGAGTTATGTGGATGAGTGCTCGTGTTACTGGAAGATACACTGGAGAATTACGGGGCTGAAGTGTCAGGATGTCACCAACATACTCTCAAAAGGTAAACATAGATGTGTATGTTTTTAGAGAGTAAACAAAGCAAATGTGACTAAATTAACAACTGTTGAATCAGTACAGGATACATGGGAGTGTGGCAGGTAGACTACCAGATGTCCCCGGGACCCCTGGCCCTGTGGCTTTAAACCACAACTCTGGATAATCTGTTATGCAACGATACATGACTGATGCTCATCGTAGGATGGTCACAAATTCTCTTTCAAAGTTGGGGAGAAAATCATGTGGATATGCACAGTTGCCCCTGTGATAAAATCCGCACTGAGGTCTTGTTGGCTGGTCTCGGCCAGCGCTGCCCCCAGGACCTCGCCCCACTCTAGGCCTTGACCCTGCCAGTCCAGGTTTGGGACATCCCAGCACTTCCCACACAGGCGATGAGGGCTGTTCCACCTGCCTGGTGTGCTCTGCTCCTGTCTTCTCATCCCCCATGGCATCAGGGCCTCCCACTGTCCACCCCAGTATCATGAAACCCCAACTGCCCCTATGTTCCTCCTCTGGCCTCCTGTATCCCCTCCCCCACCATCTCCTTCCCTTCCCCTCCCCCAACCTTCTTCCTCCTCTGCCTTCCTCCCTCTTCTCCCTCCCCTTGCTTCCCACCCATCTCCTCTCCCCTCTCAGCTTCTCCTCTCCCTTCCTCTTCTTTTTCATCTCTCTCCTCCCCTCTCTCCTCCTTTCTCCACTCCCCTTCTCTCCCCGCTCTGGAAGGTGGGCCTCTGGCTGCCCAGCTAATAACCACAGCAGGAGCCTCCCGGCTCCACTCCCCAGCTCCAGCCGTTTCCATGGACGAGGGCCCACACAAACACAGGATGCTGCAGCTCCCCCTGCCAGCCCAGGACCCCCCGCAGCACAGGGCTGGTGGCAGATGAGGTCATTGCCACAGGGGCCCCACAGGCCTGTTGGGGGGGACTATTTGTTTGGCCTTGTTTCTGTGGCAACCTGCTAGACCCCTCCTTCACTCCATCCACGGGGGTGTTTGCTGGTGCAAGGGACGAAGCTGCCCCTGAGCCCCCAGATCCACCTCCACCTCCAAGGTATGCATAGGGAAACTGAGGGGCAAGAGCCAGGCAGAGGCAAGACCCTGCAGGGTCAGGACGCTTGTCCCCAGACCGGGGTCTCCCTCTGCCCGGGAACTCAGGCGAACATAGGCCAAGTGGGTCCGAGGCACACAGCCCGTCGCCCAGAGCAGGGGTCCTGGCTCTGCCCAGCATCTGTCCTGCCCAGGGATCAGGACCCTGACCTATGTGCTGGACAGTGGGCCGAGAGGGTCCTGTCCCAAGAGAGGAGGCCCTGGGCAGGGAGCGAGGAGGCGCTCAGAGGACAGGGCAGTTTCCAGAAGAGGCACTGTGGCCAGGCACTGGGGAGGAAACCACGGGCAGCCCAGGTGGGGAAGAAAGAGGCACAGTCACAGGCTGGGGTGGCTCTAAGAAGAGGGGGGTGGAGACAGGAAGCTGGAGGAGGAGCTGAGAAGCAGGAGGGCAGGTCGAGGCAAGGCTGTATGTCCAGGGCACCAGCACATAAGCCCACGGCATGCTGTTGCCACTGTCCCGTCTGTCCAGTGGCCTTTGCAGCAGCCAAGAGCCTCCTTAGGTGGGGGCAGTCCCAGGAGGGGTGGCGTAGGCTCAGGCCAAGGGCATCAAGACCCCCAGAGCAGGGCCAGGAACGGGGGCTGTGTGCTCACAGTAGTGGGGTCCAGGTGGCCCTGGCCTGCCCACAGCCTCCCAGCTTTCCGTACGTCAGTGCTCTGGGCCTTCAGCCCTCCTGGGCAGCCTCCTTCTCACACCCCTCATGGGCTGCCCCCTGAGCACCTGCTGTGCATGGCCTGGCCAGGCCCTAACAGAGCAGCAAGTGCCACTTCCTGTGGCTCCTATGGTCCCGGGGCCTGCAGGGTCTCACAGCAAGAGGCAACAGGGCCCCACCATGGCCTGTCTGAGCTCTCTGGCCATGGCGAATTGGCCTCACTTTTTCCACCCTTTCCCTCCCCCTCATCTTCCTCTCCCTCCTCCCCTTTCTCCATCTCCTCCCTCCTCCCCTCCCCCTTCATCTTCCTCTCCACCTCATCCTGTCTCTGAAGTCATCCTGGAAGGCAGGTGGGATCCAGCTGAATACCTTCCCAAAGTGCAGGCCCGTCTGAGACGTTACCTAACCGCACCTTCTTACCTAATCCCCCAGCCATCTCCTGCTTCCTGCGCCTGCCCCCACCCCAGCAGGGCCAACATGGGCTCGAGCCCAGACTTGCCTCTGGCCACCTGTGGTCTTGGGCTGCCTCCCCAGGATGTGGTCCTACAGGGCAGGCCTTCCCCTGCCTCAGATTCTGGGCGGGCCAGCACGAGCTTGTCAGCTGGAGGAGGCCAGAGACAGGGGCAGGAGAGACTACAGTCACTGGGCAAAACGGGTAGCTGGAAAGGAGAGTGACAGCCTGGCACTTTGTCCTCACAGTGCGCACATTCACGCATACACACGCACAGACACGTGGACCCAGCGCCCCCACATGTTTGCACACAGGCACACAGACACAGACACATGCAACGTTAGCCAGGTGCACAGAGCTTATCCACCGCATATGGAACCCAGGATCGAGGGGAGACCTGGGTGCCCAGATAGGGATCCTCGGCAGGGGGCTGAGCGCCCAAGTAGGAGGAGGTTGGCCCTGGCAGGAGGCTGTGCATAATGACCTGTCCAGCCTGTCCTGCCTGGCTGGCCCCTTCTCTCCTCTGCAGCCCCCACCCGCTTGCAGCCCTCAGCCTGCACCTGGGTTGGTTTCAGCTACAGTTTCAGCCACCCGTCACTCAGGAAGAATGGCCACATTCAGGCTGCCTGCTCTCTAACCCAGGCAGCTCACAACCCTCTCGCACCCGGGGCACAGAGGCCTGAGCCCTCTGCCTGCCCCTCCATAGTGGTGCCGGGCAGGAGGTCTCGGTTTTCACAACATGCGAAGACGGGGAGCTGCCCCCATGGGCCCCCCACGTGGCGAGAGGGCCCTCAGCCCCCCTCTGCCCTGTTGCCACCCACCCCCATCCCTCACCTGTGGATCCCGGCGCCTGGCTGAGGGGCCTCTTGGAGCAGCCAGGTCACCTTCGGCCTGGCAGAGGGTCTGGCCTCAGGAGGAACCATTCGGTCCCCAGTGGCAGTGTTCAGGAGGGCAGAGAGGGGGTACTGCAACCCTTCCGCCTGAGTACAGTGATTAGGCAGGTAACTCCACATCCCTCGTGCAGCAGCGCCTCTCCTGGGTATCCAGGGGGACTTGGACAAGACCCGAGGTGTCAGGGAGGTGACCTCCCAGGAGAGGGGCCACCAGGGGTCCAGCAGGGCACATCACAGCTGTGGGGGAGGAGGACACACGAGATGGGCTCGAGGGAAGACAGAGGCCAGCAGGGAGGGTGGAAGGGCTAGGGACTGGGGACAAACTCGGTGGGAGGAGGTTGTGTTGGGCCCAGAGGGCCCCAGACTCAGAGCAGGTGGACGGACAGATGGACAGGCTGTGTCAGGGACTCAGCGCTGGGATGAGGCACAAGGAACCTGCTTCTGGAAGAGGTTGCAGGCTTAGAGTGAGGGAGAGAAAACTGGGGGTCGAGCAGGCATCCTGAGAGGAGGCAGAGGGCGCCCTCCGGCTAGCCAAGGGCCCCCACACACAATGGGGGGGTCACATGCCCCCGTGGGATAGGGAGAAGGTGGCCAACACAGGGGCCTAATGCATGTACTGCGGGATGGGCTGAACCTTCAGCCGCTCTCTGAAGGAAATAGGCCTTGAGGTGATGAGGGAAGAATTGCCAAGAAAGAGAAAGTCTTCTTTCCTAACTGGGCAAGAGAAGGAGATGTGCTCTGTCCTGTCCACCACAGCGCCTGGGCCCATCCTTGCTCCACACTCCTTTCCCCGCTCAGGGACCAGGTCCCAGGTCCCAGGTCCCCTGGACTGCAGTGGTTGGGGCTCTGTCCCCCAAAGTTCACATCCACCTGAACTTCAGGATATGACTTTATTTGGGAAAGGGTCTTTGCAGATTATACTTAGTTACTTGAGTCAATGATTTCAAGATCAGAGCATCCTGGACTGTCTAGGTGGGCCCTATGTTCCATGGCAGGTGTCCTCCTAAGAGACAGAGGGGAGAAGACAAAGAAGACACGGAGATGGCCATGTGAAGATGGAAGCAGAGACGGGAGTGATGTGGCCACAAGCCCAGGAATGCCTGGAAGAGGCAGGAAGGATCATCCTCTAGAGCCTCCCGAGAGAGCTCAGCCTGCCCACTTCTGGCCTCCGCAGCTGGGAGAGAACAAATTCCTGTTGCTGTAAGCCGTGCCCCTCACCCTGTTTGTGGTCATTTGTTATGATTGCCCCTTGACTAACACAGGGGACAAAGCCCCCCAGCAGTCCCCACACTCCTGCTCCAGAGGAGAGAGTGAAACAGGGCCTCAGCAGGCACTCTGGTAGAGATGAGGGTTTGGAGGCTCACTGAGAGCACTGTTTGAGGGTGTGCTGGGACAGAGGCCAAGCTAGAAGGAGTTGGGCATGTGGTCCTCCAGTGCCAGCCTATGAGAGGATCCATGGGGCCACTCAGTGACCGGGGACCTGGGATATGGTCCCTGCACATGAGAGCTGCTGCATCTCCAGATGCTAACAGGGAACTACCACCCCCTCCCACCTCTGGGGAGGGCTGGGCTGGACTTGGTCTGTGAGAGGCCTGTAAACCCTCTCATCTCCCTGGGCCCTCCTCCCTCAGGCCTCCTCCTCACACAGGCCCTTCTCCCCAGGACCACTGGAACCCCTCTGAAGGCAGCCAATGAGATGAGGCTATAATTTAAAAATACATTTATTTAGTGTTTCCATTTGTTTCTGTTCTGTTACACAAGGCCATTAAATAAATACATTCTCCAAGTCACTCGAGTACACACCTACTCGCTATACAGATGAGGTAGAGAAATCAACAGGCTCACACAAGACTTCTCTCGTGTGTGAATGCCCCTCTCCTCCCGCCCGCCTGGACCTGGCCTAACCAAGCTCGGAGTCACGTCTGTGCATGCTGAGAAGAGAGCAGGTGGCCGGGACCTGCCTGGCCCTCAGCATGGCTCTGCCCCTGCGGCCCTGGGGGGGTCGGGGGATCTGGTCGGGGGATGTTTTCTTTTAGAGATCCTCGGCTGCACAGAGAGAAGCACGTTAATGAGAGGCTCCGTCAGCGGGAGTTGTTTCTTTGCTTAGCAAGACATTCTGATATATATTTATGTATAAACAAACCAGCCAGCAGACGTTTTCAATCTGCCTTGTTTAAAAAAATACTTTTCTTAATATTTATGACATAGAGCTAAATGTGGTATTTGATTAAAAAAAATCCTTCCTCTGACTTGCCGCCTTTCCAGACCCAGTAGTGACCGAGCTACAGTCTTGTCATAGAAGCATGGCCAGGTCTGCCTGCTCCAGGCCCCAGCAGGTGGGAATGCTTGGGGACAACTGGGATGCACCCCAGCCTATCCTCACCCTCTCCAGCCAGGCGTGAAGGAGACTGAGGGGCAGACCCACATCATCCACTGTCCCCTCCCAGGGGACATGCCTTGGCTGCACCACTCTGTCAGCATGCACTTATTCATGGGGACGTTCTCTGAACCACAGGAGAATAAACTTTACTATTTACACTATAAAACAGGGACAAAGAGACCCACATCCACATAAATAGGTTTTCTTTTAAAAACACAGTCCCCAGGGTTCCTGAAGCCCCCCCTGGACTCCGAGGAATCCCTTCACTCAGTAGTTCCCGTGTCCACGCTGCCACCCAGCTCTGTGCTTGCCCAAACCCCAGCGCACACCCTCAGAGCACAGTCATAGAGCTGAGCACGATGGGCCCAGGGCTGGAGGCCCCACCAACATGGGAAGTAGAGCTCCACACCTAGGAAGGGCACAGGGCAGAGGCCACACCCCAACCAAGCACTGACCACAACCCAACACAGTGTGCATGATCACACACACCACACACATGCAGACACGCTTACGCACATGTGTGCACACACACACGTATGTTCACACAAAGCACAGACACCACACATGCACAAACATGTGCACATGGCCACACACACACATGCATCCGTGTACATACATGCACACCCATGCACAGATGTGCTCACATTCTCATGCGTGAACACACACCACATGCAGATACATACACGTGCTCACACACAAGCACGCACATGCACTTATGCATACACACATCACATACACACATATACACTCATGCATGCACACAATCAAACATGCTCATGCACACACACCACACGCTCATGCATGCATACACACATGCACACATGTGTGCACACACCCTCAAACCAAATCAGGTCAGTGCTGGCCATCCTTTTCCCTTCCCTGCAAAATCAACAGCATGGCCAAGGAGAACAGCCTTCCACTTGCCACATCCTAACCTAGACTCTCTCCACCCATGTCTGTCCCCACCCTGCCTCCCCCACAGTGACAGAGAGCAAGCTGTGCCTTCCTCATGAAATGAACCTCCAAGGGGCTGGCCCTGCCCCTCTGCCCATGCCCACCTCTGGGGGAGAACAGGCCACCTTCTGCCACCCCCAGCCCCAGAATCTGCATTGAGGAGGCTAGAGTGTGGAGCCATGTGCCCGCAGGGTGCAGAGCAGGGCCCGTCCACTTCCCAGGTCAGCCTTGCTATGGGTAGCCGACCTGGACCATGGGACCTGGCTTCCAGAAACCCTGAGGGTGGTGGCCAGACACAGCCTGCTTTACTTCTTCAAAAACAACGACAGCATGTCTCTCTGGATGTAGTGGTTTCAAACGACAAAGCAGATCAGGCGAACAGTTTCGGAGGGGGCGTGGAGGGGAGGGAGAAAGGGGCCCCTCCAGGCCAGGCTCTGCTGAGAGGGGGAGAAGCCACAGCCTGGGAGACTGCAGGGATGGAGAAAATAATAATTATATATTAGTTAAATAAAAATAACTTAAAAGTCACTGATATCACTCCAAAGAGAAGTGCTCGACGTCAGAGGGGCCGGCAGTAGAAGCCCCGCACCTGGGCAGCCAGGCATCTGCTCTCTGCCCTAGTGGTTTGACTCTAAGCCAGTGCTGGTGCAGGACAGGCCACAGGCAGCTCACACAGAGGCCATGTGGTCACGGAGGTGTGCCCGCTGCTCCTCGGAGGGCACCCGGCGCGGGAGGGGCACCTGGCGACTCAGGGGGACACAGCTTGGAAAGCATCTGTGCAAAGCTCTCAGGTCATGGGGAGGGACAAACACAGGGGAGGCAGAGGTCAGACTGGGCCTTTGAGATGGGGAGATAAAAGGGCAGAGATGGCCAGCAAAGCCAACTCCCTGGCCTCTGCCCCTGCCTTGTAACCAAGTACACTGGGGGCGCCCGGGTCAAGGACTCAGCTCCTGCAGGTCTAGACCTCTCACATGGCACACACCACCTGTACCCCTGCGACAGCCTGGCCAGGCCCAGGGGCTCAGCCCCTGCAGGTGTACACCCCTCACATGGCACACACTGCCTGCACCCCTGCAGCAGCCTGGCCAGGCACAGGGGCTCAGCCCTTGCAGGTGTAGACTTCCTCGCGCTGGGTGCACTGCCTGCACTCCACATAGCAGCACCAGCGCACCTGGCACTGGCAAGGCCGGGTCACCACCCGACTCTGTGTGTTGTGACCACGCCCGCAGCAGATACTCTCGCAGTTCTTCTCACGGTGGCACCTGCGGCCGGCAGTGCCTGGGGAGAAGCGGCCGGCCAAGCAGAAGCTGGGTGAGTCGTCCAGGTGCACTAGCTCCGGTGTGCGGGGCAGCAGGTCGCCACCACCCGTCCCTGTGGCCCGGCCCCGCGGTGGTGAGATGGCGCCGGCCTCGCCGGTGGCCTCATTGGTGGTGCTGCCCACCTTGAGCGCTGTCTCGTACTTGTGCTTCAGGCGCTTGCCCACCTCATGGAAAGGCGCCAGCTGCCGCCAGCACGTCCGCACGGTGCACGAGCCTGACACGCCGTGGCACTTGCATGTGGTCTCCACCCCAGCCTTGATCACCTGGGAGGGAGGTGGGCATAAGGGCCACTCTGAGCAGACTGGAGACCAGTCCCCAAGGACAACCCTCAGAGGGGCTGGAACTGCCATTCACCCCAGGGCCAGACCTCATGGCCCCCCAGACCCAGGCCCAGGCAAAGGGGGTCACCACTGCTCATTACCCAGGCTCCCTGGTACCCACACATGTCCCTCCCTCTCCAAGCCATGAACCACCCAGGACAGAAACCCCATAGCCAGCACCACACCTTCAGAGTGGCCACTGCAGCACCCTGAACCCACCTCCTGCACCATCATGGTCCTCCCTTCCCATCCCTGCGTCCCAGGCTGCCCTCTGCAAGGCAGGGCACACCTCCCCACTAGCCCCCCTGTTAGCACCCCCCAGGACCACACAGTCTGTCCTCAGCAGTCTGCTCCTTGAAAAAGTAAGGACAAGCAAGTTAGCTTGCCTAGTGGACAGAACTGGCCATGCCCCTGCCTGAGCATAGGGATCAGATGCTACTGCCTGTGCAGGCACCATCCCCCACCCTGCTACTTGGAAAGTGGGAGAAAGCCTCCAGAGAGGTCCAGGTGGGAGGGGGCTGCACCCACCGCACACATGCAGGCAGGAGCAGGCATGGCCCAGCACCAACACTCCGCTTGGGATCTGGGAAGCTGCCTAAGACCCAGGCTGGGCCCTTCCCCTCCCAGGACTTGGGTCCAACCTGCAAAGCCGTGGAGTCAGCCCAGCTGTCCCACGGGGCCTCCTGCCTGACTTTCCACACTGGGGTCCCTAGAGGGACACGGGGAAGAAGAACGGCAGGGGAAGGGGAGGTCCCTCTCCCAGTGGGCCCCAAGCCAGGCCTGAGCTCCCACACTGCCCCCAGGGAGAGTCGGCTCAAGGGGGATTAAGAAACATAGCTGCCCTCCAGCCAGGCAACAGAAGAGTCACATTTAATGATACTTTGCTGAGAAACCCGGACAAATTTAATTAAAACGAGGCTTACCCAGGACCAGTGGAGCTAATGGAGCACTTTCATATTCTGACTTTTCATTAATAGCTTACAAAAGGGCGAGTGCAGAGGAAAAGAAAGGGCCTCCCATGGGGGATTTAATCAGCCTGCACCCCTCCCCAGAGGGTGGAAGGAGAGGCAGAGCTCCTGTGGAATAGGGGGAAATTGATTCTTTAATAAGCCCACACCTCAGAACTCTGGCTTCTCAATAAAGAGGGGCTCAGAGTGAGGCTGGCATTAATTACCTCACGCCCCCCTCCAGCCCCCAGGCTGGGGCTCCATATCCCAAGGGCTGCCCAGCAAGCGCGCAGATCCCCCTCCCAGTCCCTGACTATCCCACAGCTCAGGCTGAGCCTTGGGAGGCGTTTGACTGGCCAGGTTGTGCAGGGACTAAGAGGGTGGGGTGTTCTGTCCACGGTGAAGGTGGCGGGACCCGATGCCTCCTCCAGTGGCGTGGGGGTGGGTAGAGAGTGGCTGCGGAGCCAGGTCCCCCCAGGTCCAGCCATGCCTGCAGCCAGCAGCTCCCAGAAGGGCCCAGCAAGAGAGCTGAAACAGTCCTTTTCACCTTGAGTCTTTTGTTTCAAGTTTCCTCGGAACAGTCCTGGCCACAGACAGGGTCCCTGAGGTAGCAGCCGCCTCCCCAGCTTGAGCCAGCCACACCCCCAGCTTTTCCCCGGGACCCCTGGACCACACACTTACCCGTTTGCTGTCCACCTAGGTCCCTGGTGACAGGACCACCCACCCCTCAGCCCTGGCAGGTAGGGACCAGTCCATTGTCTTCCTGGTTAGATGGTGCCCAGCAGGGAGACCCTCCCTGTGGCCTTGACCAGCCAGGACCCACCTGCCTGTTCACCAGCCAGCAGCAAGTAGGCCTTCTGGTTCCACCCAACCATGGGAGACCACGGGGCACCCCCTCCATGGAGTTCCCCACCATAACAACTAGTATCCCTGCCCATCCAGTAAGTAATGAGCCTTATAAGCAGAAGGACTGGAGGCCCTGGCTGTCACCAGTGGCTGGAACAGAGCCCCAGAGGCAGCCGACTTCACCTCCTCCCAGACCTCTCCACCACCAATGCCCCTCCCTCAGCCCCTGCACCCCAGCCCTTAAACACATATGCACCCTGCCCACCCCTCTGCACTTTCCCGCCCTGCTCCCCAACTCACGCCACCTGCAACCCCACACCCACCCCATGCCCTGCCCTGTGCCCTGTGCGCCCCCCACCCTGCACCGTTTCCCACTCCGCACCCCACCCCGCTTGCCTTCACACCCACGAGGTTGTTGTGGAAATCCACACGGGCTCGCAGATCCTTGCTAGACCGCCGACCCAGGAACTCCTTGACGAACTTGCTGCTGTACTTGAGATTGTCCCCGCAGCCACCCCACTGCCAGGCCTCTCGGTTCTCCAAGTCAGGGGCCTCATCACAAGTGCAGCGCTCCATGCGGCCTGCACTGCACGCCTTGGCCAGTGCATGCGTCAGGCCAGCAGAGGAGATGGCGTAAAGGAAGGCTGTCTCCTTGAAGCCTGGGGTGGTGGGGGCAGGGGCAGGTCAGCAGGCCACAGCGGCCCCCGTCTCACTCAGGTGCAGCCAAATCATGGCATCCCCAGGCACACATTCCATATAGAGCAGGGTCTGCGGGAAGGATCCTTCCTGGTGTGTTCCATGCAGGGAGGGGCATACCTGCCTGGGCTGCCATGTGCACCTGGGGACAGGAGGTGCTCCCTTGTGCCCCAGACATAGGACTGGTCAGGGGCAGGAGAGAACCCAGAGTGTACTGGGCCACAGGTGTGCCCAGCAATCGCAGACCCTATCCATCTGGGTCTCCAACCTACTAGACTGGCCAGGGCCCTCTGTGAGCCTTGCCATGCCCTGGGCCTCAGGTCCCTAGTTTTTTGTTTTTTTTTTTTAACATCTTTATTGGAGTATAATTGCTTTACAATGGTGTGTTAGTTTCTGCTTTATAACAAAGTGAATCAGCTATACATATACATATATCCCCATATCTCCTCCCTCTTGCATCTCCCTCCCTCCCACCCTCCCTATCCCACCCCTCTAGGTGGTCACAAAGCACCGAGCTGATCTCCCCGTGCTATGCGGCTGCTTCCCACTAGCTATCTATTTTACATTTAGTAGTGTATATATGTCCATGCCACTCTCTCACTTCGTCCCAGCTTACCCTTCCCCCGTGTCCCCTAGTTTTTAAAACAACGCTGTTGAGAGACTCAGATGAGAGTCCCCCTCGGCACCCTCATGCAGACGGAGACACAAGAGAGGAGGCTCCGTGCTCTGGGCTGGGGCACCAGCTGGACCCCTGCTCCTGTGCCCAGGCACTGGGCCTCAGCCACTGCCATGTGGCAAGAGCCATCAGAGCTGCCTCAGGCCTTGTCACAGCTGACCACATGTGCCTTGTGCCACCAGCAACTGTTCCATGCAGGTGTGAGAAGGGACCGGGCATGGGGGAGAGGGCAGGAGGAAGGGGAAGGGGGGATCAGGGGGGTCAGATCCCACCCACCGCCCAGTCACCTGGAACTCAGCTGAGGTGATGCACTAGGGGCGCACACCAGGGCTAGGAGGTCCTGCCTCCCTGCTCCGGCCCACTGTCCCAGCACACTCACCTCGCTTGAGCAGACTGGCCCGGTAGCGACCCTCCAACGTACAGTTCCAGCGCTCAAACCGGAACTGGTACTGGCACTCGAGAGCACTCATGCTGACCGCTTCCACCAGCGTCTCAGCCACACCGGGGTCCCGGCGGCACATGCGCCGCTGCTTGCGCTCCAGCTTCAGCCGGTCGCAGGCCTTGTAGTGTGCCTGGGCAGCTGCTTCCGGCTCCAGGGTCAGCGGGAGGATGGTCAGGGGCTCACTGCCCGTCAGCCTGGGCACAGAGAGGCCAGAGTGAGCCCTGCCCCAGAGGCAGAAGGTGGGCGCTGGGCGAGGGCTGCAGATGCTGGGGCAGTGGAAGAACCTGCTCGGCCGGAAAGCATGGTGGCAACTGGATAAGAGCCCCAGTGGGCCCACCTGGGGGACAGAAGGGGCAGCAGGCCCAGGGACAGGTACAGAAGGGCCACAGAGAACCTGGCAGGGGAGGGGTGGTGAGAAGGTCGTGGGACCCTTGCCCATCAGGCGTCCTCTCTACACCCGCTTGCCCCCATATCCACTCACGCCCTGCCCTGCCAACTGCTTGTGGACCCCTGCCTGGCCCCCTGCATGCCCTGGGTTCTCACACTGGCTGCCCAGTGAGCATAACTCAGGTACCCACATGGATGCTGACCACTCCCCAACAAGTCCCTTCAGGGAGTCACACCCCAGCTGACACCAGCCTCACTGCCCAGGTCTGATGACAGGGGAAGGAACACACAGCTAGAAACTCATACACACACACCTGGGAAGACTGCCCAGCCCAGGGTATTGGCCAAGGGCATACAACCAAGGCAGGGAGCGGGCACAGTTGCCTCAGGCCACATGAGATGTAAATCTACCGTACCCTCCCCGACCCACTCCCATGTCTGCTTACCCAGCTTGCTCTAGGACCCCCACACTCTGCCATCCCCAGCTAGGGGTGCCCCCCACAGCCCTGTGGTCCCTTGAGGATGGCCCTGGCTCACTCCCTGTCCTGCAGCCTGTGCAGATGGCCCCCATGGTTCCAATGGGGTCTCCTGGAATATGGGCACCAGAAGGGGTCTCCCAGCCCAGGACCCAGGTGCCACCCAGGAAGTGGGCTCCTGGTTCTTGTGCAACTCCACCCCTTCTCTTGGCTGAGCCAAGGCCCTGGCCTGGGTCCGTCTTCCTCTGTCTGGCCTGCCTGCCCTAACTCCTTACCAGCTGCTCCATCCAGGGACTGACTGGCTCTGGCCTTCTGCCTGCTCTGTGCTCAGAACCATGGGCCTCAGTGTCCCCAGACAGACAACTGCACATCTGGGCTCCAGGAACGTCCAAGCCCAGCCCCACCCAGACCTTCAGCCCTCAGGAGGGAGAGGTGCCCACCTGGACGTGAATGGGGCTCAGAGCCCACCACTAGAGCATCTTTAGAAACAAGCCCCAGCCCCCACCTCTCACCTCAGCCAACCCCAGGAACCAGGGGTATCAGGAGTTCACAGATACTGGAGCCCCACACCGTGCCCCATCCCATTTCTTGCTGTCCTTCCAAAGCCCCCTCAGGGGTACGGTGGCCACTGGGCTGACAAGGAGAGCTGCAGCTTTCTGCAGGGGAAGGGATGTGGGCAGGGCCTTCTAGAACCCCACCCTCTAACAGACTCCAGCAGTAATGCTGCAGGTTGAGGTTCCCATGGGGACAGCCTGGGGTACCCCATTTTGTAGCTGCATGCACACACACCCCAGCATGCCCTGCCCTGCCTAGGTGGAGAGGGGAGTCGCTGCATATCCACCCTGGTACGGGTGGGGCCCGTGCAAAGCAGAATCAGCCCTACCCTGAGGCCTCTGGACCCCGGTCCCTGAAGGAGTTGCCCCTGTCTCACCCTCGCTGATCAGCTCCCTGAGAACAACAAAGCAGGGTGCTGAGGCTCGGGAACCAGGCTGACAGGAGGCCCAGGCAGCATTGGGCAAGGAGGCTACCAGAACACCAGAGCTGACTGGACCACTACCCTCCACCTCTGCACACTTAGGTGCCGCATGAGTGAGGCCATGGTGGGCACCCTGAGAAGACCCACCCCAGGCCTTGGCCCTGCTCTCCACAGTGCTCAGAGCTAGTGTACCGGTGAGCTGTGGGAGAGCAGAGGTGGCAACTGCTCCCAACCCTGAGACCAAGGGTGTGAGTGAGCAGAGCCCACAGAGGCATCCCTGCCAGCTCAAGTCTGTGCAGACGTTGCTGAAAGACCCGTGTCCCTCTCCATAAGCAACACTCTGAATCAGGAGGCCCCTGGGTGTGCGGTGGGAGGTCAGCATGGGTGCTGGCTAGAGGAGAAGCTCCAAAGGTCCCTGAGACACGGACAGATCCTTTGTGGGCCACTGAGCAGTGGGGATGCAGAGGCAGTAAGACCTTCGGGGAGAAGACACATGAGCTTGGAGCTGGGACGATGCATTGGAGGGGTAGCAGCACACGGCAGCCCCAGTTACCTGCACCCCTTATCTAGCATTAGGACTTCATGCCTAAGGACATGGGGATGTGGCAGAGGCTGACGTCAGGGGGCAGTTTTGTGGACTTCCAGGCCCCTGCCTGAGGACAGCTGCTGCGCTGGGGCAGGGTGAGCAGGCAGGGGCCCGAGGACCCTGGGCTGGAGGCCGGAAGAGCCATACTCCTCACACAAAGACAGCTCACACAGTGGAGACTTGTCCCCAGACAGGAATGTCAACAGCTGTGCCCAGAACTGCGTGCCACATGGCTAAAGCACTGTAGCCTCCAACCAGCACATCCCCCAGGCAGGATTCAGATTAACCAAGCTCCCACCGCTGCCAAAACATTCCGGCATCCAAGAAGACCCCTACTGTAAGGCCATCCTGGGGGGACCTGGGGCCAGGCTGGAAACGGACGAGGAGCGGGAGATAAATGGCAGGTGATGCTGCCTTCCAGTCTTCCAGGAGGCATTGGGGGTGCCTGTGTCCAAATTCTGCACATGGGCACTGAGGACAGGGCCCCCCCACCTGGTGCCAGCCTGTGTCCACACTGCACATGAGGAGCTAATTCAGGGGTCCCCCACACCCAGGGCCAGTCTACATAGCTATAGGTAGTTTCACTCCCACCTGGCCTCAGCATGTCTACCAGGGTATCAGAGGCAGCTCCATAAACACAGCCACAGGCAAGCTGACACTCTCCTGAGGCCAGGTGGGGTCTACATCTGTTCTGGGCAGAAGGATGTTGAGGAAGGGTCAGCTCAAGTCCAGGAATGACCATCTGAAAATCGTGTGGCCACATGGCTGAGGCCTGAGGCCCAAGGGCCAGGCCTTTCCCCTGAGCCATCACCCAGCTCCCATGGTAGGCATGAGGCTGAAACCCAAGGGGGCAGCACTGCTCTACCCTCCGGCGTCCCTCATCCCAAGGTGGCACGTCCCCACCTCCCTTTTACGGGGGCCCAGCTGGCCCCTGCCCAGGCCCCCTTAACAGTCAGTGTGGACTCAGTGCAGCCAGCCTGTGAACTTATGGCCTGGAGTGCAGCAACAGAGGACAAACCCTCACGGAGGTGCAGGGGTGAGACAATGCATGGGGTACAGGGAAGAGGGTGGCCGTCAGGTGGGTCCGGGCTCAGTGCAGAAGGTCCCAGGGACAAGAGGCAGAAACGACAACACAACGAGGAACCCACAGAAGTGCTGGAGGAAAGATGAGAGGTTCATAAAACATTCTTAGAATCAGGGAGGCTTTTGTCAGAGTGACTCAGAATCCAAAATGCCTTTAAAATTTAATAAATTAGACTATCTAAATGTACAAGAATCTCTGCACAGCAAAAAGTAGCATAGAACCCCAAGACCAACAGAGGAAATGCTGCAATTCAGATCCCAGGCCAAGGACCAAGTTTCTTTGCTTGTGTGTGGGCATGTGCATGTGGGCACATGCGCATGTGTTGCATGTACATATGTGGACACAGGCGTATCTTTTCCTCTAGATCAATAACAAAGGAATCAACTGTTAATTGGATACAG
The DNA here is from genome assembly GCF_005190385.1 of Monodon monoceros. Taxonomy (NCBI): domain Eukaryota; kingdom Metazoa; phylum Chordata; class Mammalia; order Artiodactyla; family Monodontidae; genus Monodon; species Monodon monoceros. The sequence goes on from NW_021703768.1 coordinate 154,500,466, forward strand.
GATATGAACATACAGTTCAAGGGAAGAGAATATAGCTGGCTGTTAAAAACTTATTTGCATTTCACTCAAAAAAATGCAAAATAAAACTATATTGAGGGCTTCCCTGGTGGCGCAGTGGTTGAGAGTCCGCCTGCCGATGCGGGGGACACAGGTTCACGCCCCAGTCCAGAAAGATCCCACATGCCGCGGAGGGGCTAGGCCCGTGAGCCATGGCTGCTGAGCCTGTGGGTCCTGAGCCTGTGCTCCACAACGGGAGAGGCCACAGCAGTGAGAGGCCTGCATACAGCAAAAACAAAAAAAAAAAAACTATATTGATAGGTTATTTTTCATTCATCAGAGGAGTACAAATCAATGTCTGATAGGATTATTGTCAAGGACACAGGGAAGGAGGTGTTCCTCCTTGGCTGGAACTCTGGACTGACATATCTATAAAAATTCACCCACCAATTCTCTTTCTAGAAATACAGACTACAGATATGTTATCTTAAAACATATAAGCAAAAAAAAAAAATTTAATGTCAGCAAGAAACAACGTACAAGCGTATGTCACTCACATGTTACCCAATGCAATGCTGTCATGCAAAAACACTGGAAGCACTGTTTGGTATTCAAAAAGACTGGAGATTGGCTGAATAAATGGGCTCCATCCACTCCAGTATTCAGCAGGCCTCAGAAAAGCCGCAGCCCACCTGCTGTGTACACTCAGTGCAAGGCACAGGCCTACCTCTGCAGAGTACCTGCGTGCACACCTGTGGGTGCACGGGGCAACCCAGGATAAAGGGCAGCCTGGGGCAGAGGAAACACGTTCTTCTCCCTTATGGCGTGTGAGCCACTCACACGTTGTCCCATGCACATGTGGCCCATTCAAAATGACAAAGTTCAACATACAGCCAGTGGCATGGAGAAGTCCCTCACAGGCCCTCAGCCCTGTATGACAACCTGGAGCAATGAGCCTCTGCCCACACAGCCTATCTCCAGGGGCCGCGCCTTCCAGCCTACAAAGTGCCCAGGCCACCCGGCACAGCACAGTCCCTCCAACCGCCCAGCTGCCCACACCAGTGCACCTGCCACTGTGCTCAACACAGCTGCCCCTCCCTCTCTGTGGGCATCTGGTCTGAGACAGGTGGGTCGATGGGCACATAAGCCTGCCCAGGAAGCCCATGGAGGACTTGAGTCCAGGTTGGCTGCCCTTGCTCCACCTGGCTGTCCTCTCCCAGCGCCGGACCCATTTCCTGGGAAGAAACGAGACCTAAATGTTGGTCTGGCACTTTACAACACTCAGGTATCTTCAAAAGATATAATACACACATGGAAGTGAGCAGCACAACTGGGAAACACAGCTCTCACCCAGCTCAAGAAACAGCCTTGTGCCCAGGCACTCTCAACTGCCACCACTAATGTCATAAACAATCTCCTAAACATCCTCCAAAAGCTTCCCCATCTTGCTGTGCCCATCCAGCTCTCCATCCAGCTGACACCAACATCTGCCCATGAAGTATGGTGGGGCCAGCATCCCTCCCTCAGGATCCCAAAGGTTCCATCTCCTCGCTGCTCTGTGATGTCACAGCAGCCTCACATGTGGCTCATTTCCAGGCTCCACCCTGGGCTAGTGTCCCGAGCTCCTGACGTTTTACTGGGATTCCGTCAGGAGCTCCTTCCAACAGATTCCAAGGGCACATGTTGGCTCTGCATTTGCACACACGTGACAGGGTTTGCTGGGGTGGTCATGACTGCTCTGTGCAATTTTTTAAAATAAATTTATTTATATATTTTTGGCTGCATTGGGTCTTCTTTGCAGTGTGCGGGCTTTCTCTAGTTGTGGCGAGCGGGGCTTCTCATTGTGATGGCTTCTCTTGTTGCAGAGCACGGGCTCTAGGTGTGTGGGCTCAGTAGTTGTGGTGCACAGGCTTAGTTGCTCTGCAGCATGTGGGATCTTCCCGGACCAGGGATCGAACCCGTGACCCCTGCATTGGCAGACAGATGCTTAACCACTGCGCCACCAGGGAAGTCCCCTGTGTGTGCAATTTTGAATCTCTCCATTGGTGAGAACAGCATCTCTCTCCATTTACTCAGGATTCCTTCCTGCCTCTCTCTGAAGTCTTACACGTTCCCCCACTGAAGTCTGAAGTCTTACAGCCTCCCACAGGGCTGGCCTGTATTAGAGTCAGTCTGTGTTCCAGAGTGATAGTGTATAAAAATAAAATAACTTTATAAAGTCAGTCTTCCCTCTGTTGCTGACCTACAAAAATCCAAATGACCCTATGCTGATTTAGTATTTGGTGACCTTGCTATGTGTTGTAATTCATCTCTGATGATTTTCAGATGCTCTGTGTACAATCATGCAGTCTGCAGAGACACCAGTCTATTTTCTTACTATGTGATTCTTCCTGCCTTGCTACACTGGCTAGGGCCATCAGCATAATCGTGCAGAATCTGCCAGCTACCCTCTGGGACCCAGCCTCCTGACCCCCAGCTCCACAGCCACCAGCCAGCACAGAGCTGTCCAGTGCCCTTGCCAGCACGTGTGGCCATGAAGTGAAGGAGAGAACTGTGGGCACAACCACCAGAAAGTGGGGACCCTCATCCTTGCTCATCTCTGCTACCCAGACCCACCCCTCCAGACGCAAGGGCGCCCTAAAGACTGGCACTACAAGGCCAGAGACCAGGAGTCAATGCACTCACAGAGCCAGAACGTGATTGCTACATGAGAGAAATGACTCCCATCATGCTTGAGGGTCTGTTAAGACAATTGGCATCACCCAGATTTAGACAACGGTGACGACAGGCATCCCTGTCTGACTCTTGGTCTTAAAAGGGAAGCTTTTGCCATTTCACCGTTAAGCATGAGGTTTGCTGTGTGTTTTTCTGGACACCCTGTATCAAGTTAAAGAAGTTCCCTTCTGCTTTTAGTTTGCTATGAATGTTTTTAAAATCACAAATGGATGTTGAACTTTATCAAATGTCATCCCTGCATCTTTTGATGTGTGATTTTTCTCCTTTAATCTGCTAAATTGAGGAATTTCACTAATTGATTTTTCTAATGTTAGACATTAAGCATTCCTGGAATAAACCCAGTTGGCCACAATGGGTTTTATCCTTTCTCTGTTTTGCTGATGTAACTTGATGATGTTTTGTCTAGGATGTTTGCATCCGTGCTTGTAATTTTCTTCTCCCATGCTCTTCCTGCTGAGTTTCAGTGCCTTAGCAGGAGTTTTTTGTTTTGTTTTGTTTTTTTAAATTTCCTAGAAGAGTTGTGTCAGATTAGAATCGTGTCTTCTTGACTGTTTGGTGGAACTTGCCATGAAGCCATGCAGGCTGACCTTTTCTTGGTGGAAACATTTCCTTTCTGGTCCAATTTTTTTCTTTTCTTTTAGAACACCTTTATATATTAAGATATAATTCACTTACCATAAAATTTGCCCATTTAAAGTATATAATTCAGCATTTTGTAGTATATTTGCAGATATGTGCAAACACCACCACAGTCAATTTTAGGATATTTTCATCACTTCAAAAAGAAACTACATAGCGTACTCTTTAGCTATTACCTCCCTATTCCCCTCCCCCGACTCCTGGCAACCACTAATCTACCTTCTGCCTCTGGGGGTCTGCCTGATCTGGACATCTCCTATAAAAGGAATCAAACAACGTGTGGCCTTTTCTTACTGGCTTCTTTCAATTAGCACAATGTTTTCAAGGTCCCTCCATGTGGTAGCATGTAATAATATCCCACTGTATGGATATACCACATTCTATTTTTCTACTCCTCAGGTGATGGACGTTTGAGCTGTTCAATCTTTTTATTTATTTATTTTTTGGCCGCGTCCTGCGGCATGAGGGATCTTAGTTCTCTGACCAGGGATGGAACCCGCACCCTTGGCATTGGGAGCGCAGAGTCTTAACCACTGGACTGCCAGGGAAGTCCCTGAGTTGTTCACTCTTCAGCTATTGTTCATAATGCCACTATGACCACTCATGTACACATATTTTTGTGAACATATGTTTTCATTTCTCATGGGTATATACCCAGGAGTGGAACTGCTAGGTCATAGAGGAATTCCATATGTAATTGTTTGAGAAACTGTCAGATTGTTTGCCACAGTGACTATACCACTTTACATTCCCAATGACCCAATTTCTTTGCTTACTATAGTGTTAGTCAATATTTCTATATCTTGAATCTGTTTCTGTTACTTTTTTGGTTTTCTCCATTTCCTCTGAATTTGCAGATTTATCAGCATGGAACTGTTCATTACATTCCCTTGTTTTTGTTTGCAGAATCTGTGATGATGTTCCCCGTAGCTGGACACTAGCACTCTGAGCCTCCTCTTCACTGGGTTAGTCTCCTCAGGTGTTTCTAAGACCTTCCCAGAGAGGGATCTGTTCATCTCTAATGCACGTTTTTTTGTTGATTTCTGCACTACTTCTACTTTCTTTCGGTTTACCTTACTTCTCTTCCTCACTTTTGCGATGGACACTTGCTGAGTGCTTTCAAGTGTCTCTCCACTTCTAAAATATGCATTTAAGCTACCACTGTGGCTGCTTCAGTCTCTCCGAAACTGCAGCCTCAGGGCACCAGACTGAGCCTGATACAGCCCCAGGTCGCTGACTAAAACAGTCACCGCTCAGATCACTGTGCTGAGTCTGAGTCTCTCTCTCCTCTCATTTCCCTCTTTACCTTATGGCCCATTGAGCTGGTGTGCTCTCTCTCCATCCTCTTATGTCCTCTATCCTTACATCGTGTGTCTCTCACCCAGAGCCTATAATTAGACTCAGGACGTGACCACAACCCCAATCACCTCAGCCTTATGCCTGGAACATTTCATCCACTGGGATCCTGGGGCCTCAGTTTATCCTTTCTGCTGGCCATGCCTCTTCTTTTTCTTTTCTCCTCTCCTGCCTTCTTTTGGGTTATTTTCATTATTCTCCTTTTCCTTTTGTTAATTTGAAGTCATATATTTCCATTATTTTCATGGTTACCCTCAAAATTACAACATGAGTCTATAAGTTACCCATGTTCAATGTTGGTCAATACCACCCCCTTCTCAGTAATATGAGGCCTGAGAACACAACCTTGCTGACTCCCTGGAATTATATGCTGTTGTGTATTTTAGTTCTACATTTAGGACCCAACAGGAAGTTGTTCAATGCTCCCTTATCCCCTCCTTCCCTGTGACCTTCTCCTTGCTGTTCACTCCTTTTTGTGTCCGGAACACAGCAGGGCCATTTCCCATGCCTAAGCTGCGGCGTCAACATTTCCTTCAGAGCAACTCTCAATTTGTCTGAAAATGTCTTTATTTCACCCTCATTTTACAGTAATCTTCACCGAGCGTAGAGTTCTTGGCTGGCAGTTATTTTCTTTTCATGCACCAAGGGGATGGTCCCACCACCTCCTGGCTTTGCTCTCAGTTCTGAACTTAGCTGTCAGCCTGACAATCCTTGGAAGGTAATCTGTATTTTGTTTTTTGGGATTGCTTTGGTGTTTTGCAGTTGCAATCTGTCATGTTCTGGCATGAACTTTTTTTTTTTTTTTCTGCTTAGAAAAACACTGGGCCTCTTGAATCTTCTTGATTGTTCTGATCAGTTTCAGAAAAACTCTCAGCCATTCTCTCCATGTATCACCCCATCAGTTCCTCTTCTCTTCTACCTCTGGGCCTCTGGTGGAGCATGTGGGACCTCCTCACTGTGTCCCCAGGTTTCTCACCCTCTCTGCTTTCTGTGTATCTGCCTTCCCATGCCACACTCTGTGTAATTTCTCTTGACCCATCTTACAGTTTGCTAATTCTCTTCAACTGTTTATAATCTGCTTTCAAATCAGTCTACTACTTAAAATTTTTCCCAGTTCTATTTGGTTTTTCCAAACTTGCTGGGTCAGTTTTTGTGGCTTCTCATTCCTTACAGATATCCCAAGCTTATCTTGCTCCTGCAAGCACAGTGAGAGTTGTTTTATTCAGTGTGGGATGCTCTGTTTACTGGTCTGCTGCCATCATTTCTGCAAGTCCTTTGGCTGCATTTCCCTGCACACCAAGCTATCTCTGACCATATGCTGGTCGCCGTATTTGAGAAACTGTTTGCAGGAATAATCTGAAGCACAGGATAAAGGTCCCCAAAATTCACAGCCACCTGGAACCTCAGAATGTGCCTCCTTTGGAATAAGGCTCTTTGCAGAAGTAATCAAGGTAAGGATCTTGAGACCAGATCATCCTGGATTAGGTCCCACATTGCTGAGGGCTCACCCCCCTGACGAGCTCTGCAGAGAGCACACTCCAGCCCTGGGGCAGCAGGAAAGAACCTAGGACAGACAGAGCCAAGTCTGGGGATGCCCAACCCCCTCTGTGGACCAGGCCTGAGGCTGTCATGCCTGACTGCTTGGGGACTATTAATGCAGCCCCTCTGAGCACCCAGCCAGTCACACATCCTCACATCTGCCCCAAGGACAGCCAGGTAGCGGGACGGGCATTGTCGGAAGAGGGTGGGTGCAGGTTTGGCCCACGCTGGTACTGGAGCCATCCTTGTCCCACATCACTCAGCCCCTAGAACGCCTCACCCCTTCTCACTCACAGTTGGGGTAGGGGAACAGATTTCGATTGCCCTTCCTCCTGCCTACAGGCCCAGCCACCACAAGGGCCACCCTGCCCACAAACCCAGCTCCCCGGGCATGGGGAGCTGAGACCCTGGGCTGGGCGGAAGGAGAAGAGGCCGGAGTTCCAGAAGCCACAGCGCCCTGCCAAGGAAACCTCAGCCCCACCAGACAGCGTTTAATTTCTGTGTGAATCAAATTCAAAACAAATTCCAGTGCTGAGAACTGGTTCTGAGATTAACCCTCCATCCTCCCGTGGCCTGCAGCCTCCCACCCAAGCAGGCGGGTGTGGGGTGGGCATAGACGCCACCAGAGCCTGGGGCTCCCTGAGAGCTCCACCATCACTTGGTGCCCTGCCGTGCCAAGGAGGAGGTGAGGGCCAAGGGATGGGGCTGAGCAGGGCGGGAGGGCAGCTCCCTGCATACAGGTCACACTGTGGCAGAGACCTTGTGTCTGTGACAGCTGTCACCTCCATCAGCTGTGAGAACTGCCAGGTCCCGACTTCTCCACCTCATGGGGCCCGAAGATTCCAGGGCACGAAGAGCTCTTGGTCAGTCCGCAGATCCATCACTGTCCAGGGGATTGCCTAGCTAAGGCCTGGCCACCCTGGGGGTCAGCTGGCAGACACAGGACTCAGCAAACTCCACTACACTGGGACCCACAGCACTGCCCACCAGGCCTGGCACCCCCAAGCCTACCAGAAAGGTCCTCATCCACACTAGGTCCCTGAAGCGAGCAGAACTCGTGGGACCCCCAGACTCTGAGGGCCACCAGCCAACTGCCCCCTTTCCAGAGGACGATGGAGCCCAGATTGGACAGTGGCATGCCGAAAGCCCCCAGGAAGGTGGCTGAGGCTGCATGGGACCCCCAGATTCACTGACTGCCGCAAGGAGAAGATAGGCTGCAGTGGCTTCATGGAGGAACCAGAGTGACCAGGCCACCTCTGTGCCCTGGTCACCACATCCCCAGGCCTCAGAGATGGCTGTGGACCCACGACGGGGCTGCCACAAAGGACAGGCAAGATGCAGGGCAGGTGGTCAGAGAGCCACCGGACCCCACCACCACCGCCGCCACTACCAGCATCACTTTGATATCTGGTTTCCTTCCTGGAGCTGGCCTCCCAGGGGCCTAGCACCATGCCAGACACAGATGGGGAACACTGGGACAGCCTCAATCAACACCCCACCCTGGGGTGGCCTGAGGCAGCCACTGCTGCTCCCTCTGTCCAAGAGGGAGCCAGGTCTGGTGTGCTCTGGTCTGGGAGCCCCTGGCAGCCTCTACTCTCGGGCCAGACCACTTCCCTGGCCACGTCTACCTCAGGTATCGCTAAGAAAAACAAACGCAGCTTGAGGCTTGCCTTTTTCCATTCCCTCGTCCGGCTGCCGGTCTCGAGGTGCAGGGCCTGCCAGCTGGGCGGCCGGGTTTCCTCCTGTGGCTAGGGGCACCAGGCCAGCCAGGAACCTCACTGGGAGGAGCAGGGGAGCATGGCGGGCTGTGCCCGCAGGTCACAGAGCCAGATGGGCAGCACACCACCCAGGTTGATACTGTCCTGAGTGGGGCTGCCCTCCTCTGGAGACCCTGGACCAGCCCACAGATGTCCGTTAATGATTAGTCCCTGCAGGAAAACAGGCTGGTCATCATCCAGCCCATGCTACCAAGCCCCACTCCAGAGGCCTGCTCAGACCTGCTATGCACCGTGGGCAGCCACCTGCTCCCACCTCCCCAACGCTCGCTCAGTGGGGTCCTCAACCCCCACCTCCCACCCTGGGAGCTCCAGCAGAGCCCTCTTCCCTCAGCACGGCACCACAGCAAAAACACCCGCAAAGCCTCTGTCCAACATCCAGGCCCCATTTTCTTGTGTCTGCTGCACCTGGCCCACCATCCGTGCGCTGGAAGGTGTAATGGCCCAGTCAGCAAGTGTGGGTGCAGCGTGGTGGAGGTTAGGGCCAGGGGTGAGCAGGGGGCTGGGCCACCTGGTGAACGAGCACCTCAGACCCCACACCAGGCTCCTGTGTGCAGAGCCAGGAAGCGGAGGGGCCCCCTCACAGGCCTCGGAAGAGCCAGCCCAGCGCAGTTTGGAAGAGACACCACAAGGGAACCTCCTGGCTTCCCCAGAGGTGAGCTACAGGTAAGGAGTGATACTTCTGGGCTATGCTCTGGCTTCCTGGAAGAGGCAACAGCTGAGGCAGACCCAGGAGGATGGGTAGCCCCATGAGGACAGTGGCCCTGTTCCCCACCCACCAGAGGCTGACCTTCAAGCAGGGACCTGGCCTCACCCACTTCCCAGACAACTGCGCCTCCTCTGAAACCTCCTGCAGTCTGCTGAGCCAGGGTGGGCACTGCAGGGGCACCCCCACCTCTGGGACAATACACAAAGGGAGCCGGGTGCCCCCCAGGCTGGGATTAAGGGGGCTGAGTGCCGGCCCTGCTGACAGGTGTCATTTTTCTACAGCCAGGAAAGCCAAGCCAGGCCCCTTATCAGCTCATCGCTCCTCCCCGAATTCAGGGCCCACAGCCCCCCGGGAGGAATCGTGTGTGTGCATTCTTTTCCAGGAGAAAAAATACCCACATACTTCTATTGTCCTCTATATCACAAGGCCCCTGGGGTGGGTGGTGGGCGCCACCCTCAGTCTGGGGCCACCCTGAGAGCCTGGGCAGGATCATGCTAGTGCCCATGGCTCTGGAGTCAGGTCCTGGACCACAGTGGCAAGGACGGGGGTGAGATTAGGCCAGCTGTCCTCCCGTCCAGACGGCCGCCGGCTGTGGCAGAACATCTGCTCACACAGCTGAGGGGAGCCAGATGGCGGCGGCTTCCTCCTCACCTCAGACCCCACCAAGAGGCCACCGGACTCCACAGCCTGTGTGCACGAGATTCCCAGCCCAGAGGCCCAGTCCTGGCCTGATGCTCCCACCTGCCTCTATCTGGTCTCTGTATTAGGGGGCCAGGGCAGGGCCCCCCCAGGAGCCTATGGAAGGGGACAATAGGCCAGGCAGGGGCCAACGGTTTGGGAGTCCACAGCCCCCCAAAGAAGACTGGCCAGGAGAAGGGGGGAGGCAGGAGGGACTCTGGAGACGAGAGATGCAAGGGGCAGTGAGCTCCCCAAGGGATCCCCTCTGCCTCCCCCGCCTGCTCTTTCCAACTGCCTCCCCATGTCTGCCCTGGACCCATAGGCTGGGAACCTGGAACACCTAGGTCCCTCTGCTGGCCACAGAGGTCCTGGACCATAGTCCAAGAAGAATCCCCCCTCCTTTGCAGGCAGGAAGCCCAGGCCCCTCCACACACCACCCCTCTATCCTCTCCTGTCCCTGGAGCTCCCTTCCCTGACCTGAAGCCCTCCCCACATCCCCAGGCACCTTCCCTCAGCCTGCTGCCCCTGCCCTGCATCCCTCGTCACCTGCTGTTCTGAGGTCTCACCCATAGGGCTTCCAAGGGGCCTCAGCAATCTCCCTGCCAGCCCCTCAGCTGCCCTGGACACTGTGGATAGGGCCCCATTGCCTGGGCCCTCCCCCACCTCAGCTGCCAGTGCAGGCCTACCCTCTCCTGACCCTCTGAAGCACACTGCTCTCCATGGCCTCTCCCTCAAACACCAGATCTGAGGCCTTGCAGGACTGTTTCGGGCATGTCTGTCCAGAGGTGGGTCTCCATGGGTAGCACCTGCCCTGTTGCCCAAACCCACGTGACTCCCCAGGCTCCTGCCTGCTTAGCTCACAGCACCACCACCCCTGGCCGGGGAATCCCCTGGGACACCTATCACTCTGTCAGCCCCTCCGTAGCCCCAGTGGACTCTGGGTCTCCCCAGCCTCTCTGTGAAAGGCTGACCTCCCCTACAGGTGAGCCCCAGCCCTCAGCCCCATACACAAGCCAACCAAGCCCCTGTCAGAGCTGTCTCGTTCTCTTAGCAGGGCTCCATCTTATCCCTTGCCCACTCACAGGCTCACCGTACAGCCTTGTCATTCTACCATTCTACCATTAGGCTCGCTCCTGCTGCCCAGGAAATCTTCCCTCCTTCTTCCTACTCTAGGGACCAGCTGGGAGCCCCTCCTCCAAGCAGCCAGCAGGCACGTGGCCACACAGGACCGCCAGCTGAGCCCCAGGCTCAGTATTCAGAGAAGCAGAGGAGATGCCCTCACCTCCTGGCGCTGGGCAGTCGACCCTCCCTGACCCACACTCAGAGCCCTCCCTCACCCTAATGACAGCAGCCCCTCTGGGGCAGACCTCGAGCACAGTGCCAGGGCCCCTAGCTAGCCCCAACCCCAGACCAGGCTCCAGCAAATGAACAGCCACCTGCACCCTGGCCCCCCACATAGTCCACTGGGGGCCAAGCAGGGGGAAGATCTGTTGTGAAGACCCATGGGTGCAGCCCCTGTATGAAGGGGTGAGAGCATGCCAGCTCACAGGTCAAGAAAACAGGTTTTCCTCAGTCCAAGAATAGATCTAGAACATTTAAAGAGCTCTTACAACTCAACAGAAAGACAAACAACTGAGCCAAAAAGTAGGTAAAGAAACTGAATAGACAGTTCCCCAAAATAAGACATTATAAATAGCCACTGTGCACATGAAAAGATGCTCAACATCACTAGTCATCAGGGAAATGTAAATCAAAACTACAACGAGACACCACCTCAAATCGACCAGGGTGGCCAGAATTTAAAAACAAACAAAAAAATATGTTTTCTTTAAAATCAGAGAATTAACAAGCATTGGCGAGGAGTGGAGAAATTGGAACCCTCGTGCATTACTGACGGGAATGTAAAATGATGCTGTGGAAAACAGTTTGGTGGCTTCTCAAAAGGTTAAACGTAGCATGACTATATGATCCAACAATTCTACTTCTAGGTATGTACCGAGAAAAACTGAAAACATACAGCCAAAAAAAAAACTTGTACACCAATTTTCACAGGAGCATTATCCACAATAGCCAAAAGGTTGAAACTACCCAAGTGTCTATCAACAGATGAATAGGTGGAAGAAAACTGCCCTATGTCCAGCTAGTCAAATATTATTTAGTCACAAAAAGGAATGATGTACTGATCCTTGCTACAAAGGTGAATAAATCGTGAAAACAGTATGCTCGGTGAAAAGAGCCAGACGCGAAAGGCCACGTATGGTATGATTCCATTTATATGAAATGTCCAGAACAGGCAAATCCACAGAAACAGAAAGTGGATTAGTGGTTGCCAGGGGCTGGGGGAGGGGGGGACGGGATATGAGGTTTCTGGGGTGATGAAAATGTTCTGGAATTAGATAGCGGTGCTGGCTGCACAGCCTTGTGGGTGTATTAAAAACCACTGAACTGTATACTTCAACTAAGTAAATTTACAGGATGTGAGTTACGTTTCAATAACAAAAAGACCTTTGGCCCTAAGGCCAATTGCCCTCCCCCATTTGCAATGGTCCAGAGCACCTCAGCTGCCTTTCAAACTGGCTCCCAGCACCCCTCATGGGGTAGGGAAGCCCTTAGTGTCACGCCTGGTGCTGCCTCTTCCATGCAGGCCTCCAGGCTACTTGGACCAGAGAGTTGGGAGGAGCCCAGACCTCACAGCAGTGCCCCACTCCCCCACATCACACTGCAAATGTTTCCTGTATAATGTGGAGTGCTGAAGCCAACACCATGAAAGAGCCTCAGGGCTCACCGTGCCCCTTCTTACTTCTATAGAAGATTAATCACGTTGGAAGCCTCAGGCCTCCGCTGGCCTGTGCAGCCCCTGGATGCCTGTCTAGCAGTTTCCCCAGGGGCCTCTGCAGGGGGCTGGCTCAGCACACACACAGGACCTCTAAGAAAGAGGCAGCAAGGTGCTGGGGAGCCCAGACCCTGCTCTGACAAGCACAGATTCCCCAAATCCCCAGATCCAGCCCCTGGCTCCAGGCTCAGAGGAGCACAAGGGTGGCTTGCCCCAGGGCCTGGGGCATCCCTTCCTGAGCAGGTTTCAGCACACAAGGCCCACCCTTTAGCTCTATATTCTCACCTGAGGATAACGCCAAGAGAGGAGCAAAGTATGGGAGAGCCCACCCAGATCTATGGGGTGGGGCAGGGGACTTGGTGGTTGGCAGCAGGGAGGGGTGTCCAAGTTTGTATCTCAAACTTGCCACAAGACCTTGGGACAGTCTCTTCCTCCTTAGAACCAGGCTCCACTTCCTTCCAAGAGAGCATCAGGCCAGCTGTCTAGGCCCCCAGAGCACAGACATCTCTGTAGCCCCAGGAGAACCAGATGGAAACACCACCTGCTAATCACACCAAAAAGAATGGTCAGGCCAGGGAGGAAGACAGGAGAGCCCCTTTCCTATGGCAGGCAGGTGACCTGGAGGGCCCTGCCTGGTGGCCAGAGGCTGAGCAGGACAGCAGGAGCAGGGCGGGTTGGGTTGCAGCCTGGGGGGGTGGGGGGGCGGGGCAGGGAGGGCTCCCACCACCCACGTGATCCTCCCCCAGGCCAGCCTCTCTGGGTTTCTGGGCTGTAACTGGAGCTGCCCTGCCTGTGAGCCTCTGTGCCAGGCAGAGCTTTCAGAGTGGGGGAAGGGAGAGGAGGGCTGGATCCCAGCTCCTTCCCCCTGTTCCCTCTGTACTTGGGGTGGGGAGGGAAGCCCCAGCACAAGGCACAGAGAGGCCCCCTGGCTCTGGCCCAGCCCTGCCTGGCCCTGCCTGCCTTGGGCCATCTCCTCCTCCCCCTCCCCTCTGGCTCCTGCCCCATTATTAAGCCAGGAGAAAGGGCCCCAGACCCAGGCTCAGCCAGTCACTGCTAGCCAGAGGCTGGGCCTCCATGCCTGGTGCTATCCTGAGTGGACTCCAGCACCAGGTCCCTTACCTTCTCTGCCTGTGGGGCTGGCACAGAGCCTGCCATCCTCCAGGACCTCCATCCACCAAGCTGAGTCTTGTCTCTCTTGTCTGGTGGCAGGGGGAGGGGGAAGTAGGGTGTACCCCCAGCAGAGGCAGCAGAACTGCTTTCTATGCTACCCACGGGGCAGGACTTGGGAAGCCTCACTTGAGGGGGCCTTTGGGATTAAAGAGCAGGGCCAGAAGGGCTAGCTGGAGAAGCCACAGGGGCTCCAAGCCCTCCTGACTTGCCACACAGCCACTGGCCACACTTCCCTGAAGGTACAAAGTGCAGAGAAAACACGGAGAAAAAGAGGGATGCTACAGGGGTTGGGATGGAGGGCAGGAGCCAGGACCCTGAACGCCACCCTGTGGGTCTGATCTTCCCAGAGAGAAAAGGCCAGCAGCAGGGAGACTCCAAGCAGAGCACAGCGTGGCGCAGACAAGCCTAGGGTGTGTCTGAAGCCTGGTGAGCAGACCCATGGCTAAGCCCGGACAGCGAGAAGGCACAGCTGGCTGACAGGCCATCGTGACTCACCGTGGACCTGCAGCCAGACAGCCAGCCTCTGACCCTCCCTCTGCCCGAGAGGGTGAGGCAAAGGCTGCACAGATGGCATGCAGGGGCGTGCCAGCCTCTGCACAGCCTGGGCCCCAGGCGGGCCAAACCCACAGCCACAGCTCTGGCTGCGGGGTGGGGTCTCCAGGGTAAGGAGACAGGGAGCTGACCCTGGAAGACAACCCAGGAAAAAAGAACAGGAGAAGGGGGAGGGGGGAGAAAAACACAAAGGGAAAGTTTCCCATGAAAATATTTTATTTTCTTTGAGAACAGGATACACCTGCAGGGCTTCTCGCCCAGTCGGCCTCTCCCCGCCCTGGCAGTGCCACATTTCTGGACCAACGGGGCCCTCTGCCGGCCAGGACGCTGCGCGCCGGCGCCTGGTCCAGGGGAGAGGGAACAGGTGACGACGGGTGGAGGGCGGCAGCCCGGGAACGGCCGCAGGGCACGCAGGACAGGGACTGGGCAGGACGCGAGGGTGGCCTCGGCTCCAGGAGTGGCACGGGGTAAGGAGGCGGGGAGACTGGGGAGATCCTGAGGGCTGCCCACACGATGCCACCCAGACCCCGGTGTGCCCATCTGCAGAGTACAGCGAGGGTCCCCAAAGCTCGCCCGTCTGGACATCCCAGATCTGGGAGCGAGGAACGAGGAAGGGCAGGAAGGGACGTCGGAGAGAGACGAGCCCAAACCACACTAACTGCTGCTGCGGAGAAGCGCGCAGGACAGCGACCCTGGAGGCGGCGGGAGGCAGCATTCACGGCTGGGCTGGGCCCTGCGCACCGGAGAGGTCCCACAGACGCGCTCCCGCGGGCCGGGGCCCGAGCGAACGTCAGAAGCAAAGCGCAAGAAAAATAAAATTCCTCCAGTCTGGAGTTTTTTTTTCCCTTTGGGGCTCAGAGCAAGGAACATCTGGATTTTGTACGTATTTTTTTGTTGTTGTTAAATTAACTTCTCGAGGAGAGAAAGGAGGGGGAAACTGCAAGGGGGGGTGGGTGTGCAGGGGCCAGGGAGGCTCCAGACGTTTGGCAAGAAATCCTGGCCTAAGGGAGCCGATAACCAGAGCTTGGTCCCGAAGCTCCAGGGAGCCTCACGCACGGCCGCGGGCGCGGCCGCAGCGACTACGGCTCCGGGGTCACGGAGGACCGGGGCCTCACGCCAGCCCGTCGGGTACGCCGGCCCCTCTCCGCGCTCCGCGCCACGGGGACACCGACTCGCGGACCCAGCGACGCGGGCTCCGCAAACAAACAGCTCCAGGCAACCCGGGGGCCCTCGCTCGCCCGGGCACCGCGCCCCGCGCACCTGGGTCGCCCCCGCCCTCGCGCCCGCGCCGGCCTCGGGCACGGCCCGCCCGCCCCGCCCGCCGGGCTGCCGAGGCACCTACCCGAAGTAGGCGGCCGAGGGGCGCAGCGCGGCGAGCAGCAGCGTCAGCGCGAAGGCCGCGGCCAGCCAGCGCGCCAGCAGGGGCCCATCCAGCATCTTGCCGCGCCGCGGCGGCTGACCATCGCGCTCCCGACCCCGCGCTGGGCGCCCCGCAGCCGCCGCCCTCTTATAGCGCCCGGAGCGCCAGGCCGGGGGCGGGGCGCCGGCCAGCTGGCCCGGCCCCGCCCGCGCCCGGGGAGGGGTCACGCCGGCGCCGGGGGCGGGCCGAAACCCGAGCCAGCGCCCCGCCCAGCCTCGTTGCTGCCCGGCCACTCGGGTCTCAGGGCGCGCCTCGCGCGTGGGAAGGGAGGCACGCGAGGGGGCGGGTGGGAACCGGGGCGGCCGGAAGGGGCGGGAGCGTGGCGGGGGCCGGGGGAAGGGAACGAGCCACAGGGCGGCTGTGGGGGTGGAGCCAAGACAGAGTGTTGGTGGCCTGGGGCAAGACGGCGGGGCCGGCGTTGGGCGGCTAGCCGGGTGGGAGCAAGCGGGTGGGAGCGTTGGGAGACCTGGGGGTGGGGGACTTGGGGCGGCCGTGGGGGCGGGGTGTGGCCTGGGGCGGGGCCAAGGCGGAGCTCTTGGCCGCGACGCAAGGGGTGGTGCCGCAGGGGACTCCGGTGTCAGTCCGGAGCTGGAGCGCGCGCGTCGGACCCCGGAGGAGTTTGCATGAAAGGGGAGACAAGCCAGCAGGTGATGCCCCTGCCTTTTGCGAAGACTGACAGTTCAGGAAGCGAGGCCAGAGGGGCTCTGCTCCCTGGTTTGTTGTCCTGGGAATGAGGCCGACCTGATGAGGGATGGTGCGGGCCGGGTCGCTCAACATTTTGGGACCTCTCTCTTCCTATCCTTAAATCAAGGGAGGTGAACTAGAGGCTGAGGTCACTGCCAGCGCTGATCCTCGGGTGACCTCCTTCTCAGAACCTCTGTACTGTGAGAACTGGACAAAGGGGTCTTGGCGCTGCTAGAGGCAAGAGGAGTTGCCAGGGACACGGAGGAGAGATGACGCAGAGCCACTGCTAAAGCAAGTCAGTGTCCGAGAACCGAAAACCAAAATTAAAACAGGTAACACGAATTACCAGACACAGGATGGGGTCAAGGAGAAACCTTAGAAACCCCTGAGCCAAGGGTTCTCCATGTCAACAGCCACAGACCAGGGAGGAGAGCACTGCTCTGGGGTCCAGGCTGTGGGATAAGTGTCCACGAAATGCCAGCCTTCGGATGACACTAGAGGCTCCACGAGCCCACTAGGCCAGGGCTGCCAGAGCCCTCAAGTCCTGGGCCTGAAGGGGAGAGCCCAGCTCCCTATCAGACATCTGTACTCAGAGTTGCTGCTTCTGGGCACAATGACCCAGAGTCTGGGGGTCTGAGCACCCCCCAAAGGCTGGGCTAGTGGGCTCTGAGGATCTACTGTTTTGTGACCTGTGTCAGGACAGTGCTGCGAGGCAAAACAGGAGGGCCAAAGATGTACCCTGACAGTGGCCCGAAGACCAGGACATATCCTTGGGCTCTCAGCTCTCTTAGAAGGCCACCCAGGTGAGCATACCCCATCCTTCCTGGGGACCTGGGTGCTTGGCTGGGTGAGAAGAGGGTGGGGAGAAGATGGGGCCTGAGCAAATCACTGCCTCTCTGGGCCTCAGTTTCCCCATCTGAGACCCATCCAACTCCAGGGAGTCGTGTTTCTAAGTTGTAATATCACACTGTAGAAACCTCTGTCCATAGTTCTTCCTCTCTGTGGGTGTGACCAGCCTCACATCATTCCCCACTCCGGGGACTCTTCCTGTGGGAGGGGGCCCTCCAATGCCCTCATCTGCTCACACCACACTCGGCCACCTCACCAACAGGGCTGGCACAGCAAAGAGAACACCAATCAAAGCAGCCCCAGCCCACCTGGACTGCAGGGCTTGGGGACACCCTGACATCCCCACCTCCAAGGGCCTCAACACAGCCCCCAGGGCCTCCACCTGAAGGGCTGGCTCCCACACCCGGGAAGTGTGAGGCATGGGGTGAGGGGACGCAAAGTGATGACATGTTTAAAGGCACAGAGATTACGTCCAAAAAAATGAAGTGTGAGATTGTAAATGTGTGTCTGGAAGGCGCTGTAGGCCTTATAGAGTTCCATTCTGTGGGGAGTGGAGGGTTCTCTTCTGGCCACCCAGAAAGTCCCAAGGAAAGAGGCGGCCAGCTGAGGTTCCAGCCAGCGACTGGCAGAGCTATAGTTGGCAAAAAGGGGACTGGAGAGATGAGCACCATCTGTGGAAGGGGAAGGAGGGCTGGGGTTCTGCTTTCACTGGGGGCTGTCAGCTCATAGCAGCTTGGGGGGCTATCCCAGCCAGACTGAGTGGCCCTATGGCACCTGATTTTGAGTGCTAAGCCTCCCCCCAGGTATCAGCAGGGGAGGAATTCTGAGAGACCCCTTCAGTCCAGGGAGTGAGAACCAAGGTCTATAGGAGGACCAGACTTTGCCGGGCCATGCAACATGGGAGTGGAGTGGAGGGGGGGTTGGGGGGAGGGGGGCAGTGCCCGGTGCAGAGTGACGTTGGGAATACACCTGAGGGTCTGGGAGAGGCTGCCCTTGCCCCCTGTGCCTGGGGTGATGGCAGCAACTGAGGTGGTACCACCAGCTACCCCCACCCCAGCTAGACCTGGGGGCACAGGTTCCCTCACCCAGGAGTCTCCCAGGCCTCATACCTCCCCATCAGGTCTGACCTCCTCGCCCCGCCCCTGCCTGCATTCCCATCTCCTCCATGGCCAAGGTGGCCCTACTGCCTACAGACCTCAAGGCGCCGATGCAGGCTGGACCTCTTCGGAGGGGGCCAGGTGCTTCCCACCTCTGCGTCCACAACTCCTGCCTCCCCCACACCCAGCCCCAGCCCACCTTTGCAGCTTCTGGTCACCTGCAACACCTCCCCTGGCCATCCCACGTTGGTCTCGCCTCACTGTCTGCCCAGCGTGGAGAAGGAAGGTAAATTAACGTGGAACAGCAACTGACAGACCAGCACCTGGTTCAGTTGACCCTGGATGGTAAACTGAGGCCTAGAGAACTCGCAAATTAGCTCAAAGGACACAAAGCAAGTGGGGGTGGGGCAGTGGCAAACACATGATCCCAGTCTCCTGCTTTCACCAGCTAAGCCACCTCCAGATAATCTTGCTGGCCTCAGCACAGCATGAGGAGGGTGTGTTATCCAAGGAGGTCAGAGCTTTTTCTTCCAGCATAGCATGCTCTGGCCAATGGCAAAGTGGCCCCGTGTTTCTGTTAGAGAAGCCTCGGCTTGGGGCTTTTTTTATTCCCCCTGCCATGGCCACCCAAGCCTGCTTGGCATAGGCCAGCTTTCTGGGAAAGGACATCCAGAGTATGAGGCAGGACAAGCTGACACTAATAAGGGGGCTGCAGCCACCCTGTGCAGCGTGAGGGAAAGCACGGAGTGGTCCAGGCTGGGCTGCGTGTCTACCCTGTACATGTTCCTAACCAGAGTTATGGCAGTGCTCTCCAAGGGGCTGATGGGCACAGCTCCAAGAGGACCTCATCAGTGCCAGGGAGGGGTGTGTGCTGTGAAACAAAGCCCACCCCGAGACAGGAAAGACAAGGGTGGTAGGTTGTGACGGCTCACTGGCACTTTTGCAAACATCCAACTTCATGGAGACCTTGGCCCTGTGAACTGCCAGAATCTTGCACAGCAGTGGGTCCTGAGCATGTTGACACCCAGCCATGCAGAGGGGGCTACCCAGGTCTCAGCAGAACAGCAAACTCCTGCAAAGCTGGGGGTGCCCACCATGACCCCAAGCTGGGCAAGGGCAGCCCACCTCCCTGGGCCAGGCCCACCCGACATCTTTAAGGCCTAGTTTGGATGCAGAAGCAAGGCCTCAATTGTCAATTCAGTGACTTTCTCAGTCGCCTCCTCCCAGGGCCAGAGACAGAGACAGAACGCACAGAGGACCACCTTCCCAGCTGATGCCCACCCACTCCTCAGCCACTCAGGCCTCAGTTGCCCAGCCAACAGCATGATGAGAATGAGGTTTGGGGAGGATCTAGGAGGGCCAGACTGGGGAGCTTGTGCTGCCCAGGTGCTGCCCAGAACAGGGAGTGGTTCTCTCAGGTGGTCTGGAAGGAGTGGGTGAGCAGCTGCTTATCAGAAAACATTGCCTAATTGGGGCCTAATTGGGAAGGTTGATGGGGCCAGTAAGGGGGGCTCCTTGGGGAGATGGTGAAAGCCACTCATGAGTCATTTGAAACTGAGCCAGACAAAGAGCTCAAGGAGAAATGATCCCACCCAGCCTGCTAGCCATGGGTAGAATGAGCTCATGGGCTCTGGGATGCACATGCGTGCATGTGTGTGCACGTGTGTGTGTGTGTGTGTGTGTGTGTGTCTGTGTGAGAGGGGGAGGGGGGGGAGGAGAAGAGAGGAGCTGGTACTCATACAGCTGGTACTCAGAAGCTGAGCCCTGCAGAGCCTCCACTGCGGGCCCCATCACTGCATGGCCAGACTGCCCCCTGCAGGTCGGGGAGGGAAGGGCCCAGTATCTCAGCCAGCGTCCTGGCTTAGCATCCTCACCCAGCATCCCAGCCAGCATCCAGGCCAGCATAAACATACCTTCTCTGCAGTGCCCAGCACAGGACCTGTCCTGGGACAGATGCCAAATGGACATGGAGCTTATTCTTCACAGTGGGACACCATCTGTTCACACCACTTCATCCTCTGTGAGATGTGTGTTGGAGACTTGGATGTTTCCAAATGTTTAAAACTTGTTTTGAAAGAAATGTAGATTCACATGCAATTGTGAAAGATAATAAGAGACTCCTTGTACCCTTCACCGGGCTTCTCCTAATGGACAATATGACAGCCAGGAAACTGACATTGACAAAATGCATCGACCTTGCTACATGAACTCATCTGTGTGCATGTGTGTTTAGTTCTATGCACTTTTATCACACATGGAAGTTCATTTGTCCACCACAGTCACACTGAACATCTCCATCACTCATGGAGATCCCTTATGCTGCCCTTTTATAGCCACACACCCCTGGCATCTACTAATCCACTCTCCATCTATCATTTTGTCAGTTCAGGAATACTATATACATGGAATCATACAGTAACCTTTGGGGATTGGCTTTTGCACTAAGCAAAATTTCCTGGAGATCCATCCAGGTTGTCAAGTGTATCAATAGCCCCTTCCTTTTGATTGCGTCATAGGATTCTACTGTATGGATATACCATTCACACATTGAGGGACATCTGGGCTGTGTCCAGTTTCTGGTTATTATGAATAAAACTGCTGTTAACATTTGTGTACAGGTTTTATGTGAACATAAGTTTTATTCGTCTGAGATAAATGCTCGGGAGAGCAATGGCTGGGTCATATGGTAGCTGCATGTTTAGTCTTGTAAGAAACTGCCAAACTGTTTTCCAGAGTGGCTGCACTGTTTTACATTCCCACCAGCAATGTACAGGAGATCTAGTTTCTCCACATTCTCACCAGTATTTGGGGTTGTCACTGTCTTTTTATTTTAGTTGTTCTTATAAGCATGCAGTGGTATCTCATTGTGGCTTTAATTTGCATCTCCCTAATGGCTAATAATGTTGAACATTAATGGATTTTATTGCCTCTTTGGTGAAATGTCTATTCATCTTTTGCCCATTTTCTAATTGAATTTTTTAACATTGAGTTTTGAATGTTCTTTATATATTGTAGGTATGGTTTCTTTTGTCAGATGCTGGTTTGCAAATATTTTCTCCCAGTCTGTAGTTTGTCTTTTCATCCTCCTCACCCGGGCTTTTTCAGAGCAAAAATTTAATTTAGTATTTCCTTTTATGGTTATGCTTTTGGAGTTATGCCTAAACTCGTTGCCTAAGCCAAGATTCTGAAGATTTCTTCTATTTTTTAAATAAAAGTTTTATAGTTTTACAGTTTACCTTTAAGTCCATGATCCATTTTGAGTTTTTATATAAAGTGTGAGGTTTAGGTTGAGGTTCATTTTTTTGTCTATGGACATCCAGTTGCTTCAGCACCGTTTGTTATAAAGGCTTCTTCCTCCATTGAACTGCTTTTGTGCATATTTGAGTGGAGCTATTTCTGTATTCACTGTTCTGTTCATGTATGTGTCTAACCCTCTGCTGATACCACACTGTCTTGATTTCTGGAACTATATAGCAAGTCTTAACGTTGGATAGGGTGATTCTTCCACTTTGTTCTTCTTTTTCAAGACTGTTTTAGGTATTCTAAGGCCTGCACCTTTCCATATAAGTTTTAGAATAAGCTTGTATGTGCCTACCAAAAAAAAAAGAAACCTTACTGGGATTCTGATAAGAATTACATTAAACCTATAGACAAATTTGGAGAGAATTGGCATATTTGCTATGTTGGGTCTTCTAATCCATGAATACAAAATGTGTATTTATTTAGGTTTTCTTTGACTCCTTAAAATCATCATTTTGTAATTTCAGCATAAAGATCCTGCACGTTTTGTCAAGTTTATAACTGAGTATTTCATTTTCTTTGGAGTGATTATAAACAATATTGTGTTTTACATTTCAATTTCCACATGTTTGTTGTAAGTATATGGAAATGTGATTGACTTTTGTGTGTTGATCTTACACACAACCATACAGAGCTTACTTAGTGCTAGAAGGTTTGGCTTTTTTCTTTTGAAAGGTTCATTGGGATTTCCTACATACAATAGATAATCGTGTCATCTGCCAATAGAACTTCCAATACTATGTTGAAAAAGAGTGGTGAGAGCAGACATCATTGTTCTCGAACATTAGGGGGAAAGCTTTCATCTTTCACCTTTAAGTATGTGTTAGGTGTAGGGGGGTTTTTTAGGTGTTATTTATCAGTAAGGAAAATTCTCCTCACTTCCTAGTTTGATGAGAGTTTTTTTCATAAGTGGATGGGTTTTTTCAAATGCTTTTTCTATATCAGTATAAGCATATGATTTTTCTTCTTTAGCCTGTTGATGTGATGGATTACATTGATTGATTTTCAACGGTTGACCAAGACTTACATATCTGGAATGAATCCCACTGGGCCATAGTATCTAATTCATTTTATACATTGCTAAGTTCATTTTGTTAATATTTTGCTGAGAATTTTTATTTCTAAGTTCATAAGTGATATTAGTCTGTAGTTCTCTCCGGCTCTGTCTCTATCTCTGCCTCCCTGTCTCTCTCTATCTCTATCTCTCTTTGGTACTGTCTTTGCCTGGTTTGGGTATCACACAGGGTAATACTAACTTCCTAACATCAGTTGGGATCTATTCCCATCTCTTCTATTTCCTAGAAGAAATTGTATAAAATTGGTATAATTTCTTCTGGTCATGGGGATTTCTTTGGGGGGGTGCTTTTTATTTACACCAATTTTTGAAATGGTTATAGGACTATTCAGGTAGCTTATTTCATCTTGGTTGAGTCTTGGTAGTTTATAGTTTGTGAGGAATTGATTCATCTCTTCTAAGTTGTTGGATTTATAAGTATAAAGTTGTTCATAGCTTACTTTATTATCTTTGTAATGTCCCAGGGTCTGTAGTGATGTCCCCTGTTTCATCCTGATTTTGGTGATTTGTGTCTTCTCTCTTTTTACATTCTTCAGTCCTGCAGGAGTTTATAAACAATTTTAAAGACTAGCTTTTAAAAATTGATTCCTCTATTGTTTTCTGTTTTTTATTTCTTACTTCTTGCTTTGGTTTTATTTTGCTTCTCTTTCTAGTCTCTTGAGACAGGAACTTAGAATATTGACTTGAGACCTGTCCCCTTTTCTAATGTAGGCATTCAGTGTTATAAATTTTCCTCTCAGCACTGTTTAGCTGCATCCCACATATTGTGACATGTCGCACTTTCATTTTAATTTCCAAATATGTACACAACAAACAACAGAGCCTCAAAATCCATGAATTGAAAACTGATGAAAGGAGATGTAGACAAATCCACAGTTATAGTTGGAGACGTCAACACCCCTGTCAGCAATTGATAGAACTACTAGACAGAAAATTAGCAAAGACATTTAAGAACTCAACAACCCATTGACCAAGAGGTCTGATAGACACCACCCAAAGTACCTTCTTTACAAACACCCATGGAACATTTGCCAAGATGGACCATACCTCATGGTGTGAAATAAACCCCAACAAGTTTAAAAGAATTGTAATCATACAGGGTGTGTTCTCTGACCACAGTGGCATTAAACTAGAAATCAGTGCCACAAAAGACATCTGGAAATCCTCTAAACACTCTGAAACTAGACAACACGCTTCTAAATAATCTATGGGTCAAAGAGAGTCTCAATGGAAATCTTTAAATATGTTTTTCAAATTTAAAATTTTTAATTAAAGCAGAAATAATCTACCCCCTATTTGGAGAAAAGATTTCATTTCTATAATCTACTCCAAACCAATTTTCTGAATGGTCTCTTTTCCTCCCTTGGTTTATCCACAGCTAACAGGGACAGTGCCACTCCAGAGACACTCTCACATCTGTAGGGCCAGCAGAGAAAAGGGGAAGGCACTCAGACTGAGACACCATTCCACCTGGACCACAGGTTGGGACTCGGTGGAAGGGGAGCTATTTGCACTTAGGGGTTATACTGGAGTATGCCAGGTGCGGGGCCAGTGTCCCATTTTTGAAGTCCCATCCTCATGGCTGGGACTCCCGCCCAGCCTGCAGTCTCTGTGTTGGGGCTAGGGAGCACGAATCCTGCATCCAGGCTTTTCCTGGCCCCTTGCACCCATGCATTCCTATCCCCCCAGGGAACAGCCTCACTCTCCCATCCAGGCCTGGGTGGAGTTCTGACACCAAGACCACCATATCCAGTCAGGTGCCCAGATAAGATGCCCTGAAAGGTGTTCCTGTTCCATGGGGCTCACTGGCCTCCCCGGTGGTCAGCATGTTCCCCAGTGCCTGGCCCCAGAATTAGGAACTCACCCCAACATTTTCAGGTTTCTCTGAGGCCACAGGGACAGGTTCCAGACTCTGCTAGCTGCCGCTTCATCTCTTGGAGCCCTGACTGCCAAGTATCACCATTTGCCAGGTTGGACCTGCATTTCCCATGGCTTCCTCCTGAAGATTCAGGCAGCCTGGACACCCCAGGAATATTTTGTGTGGGATTTGGAAAGAGTAAGTGGAGGAGAGCTATGTGCTTTTGTGCCCAAGGGGTGGGTGCCAGGCCTGGGTGCTCCCCTGTGGTCAGTGAGGCCCGACAGCTCATGCTGGACCTCCTGGATTGGCCAGGGCGTGCTTACCACAGTACAAAGGGCAATAGCACATCCTGCTAAGACACCTCCATCTGTCTCCATTCCCTCCTGGACTTCCAAATGAACAGCTTCATAGAGACTGTGTAACCATCTCCAAAACTGCATGAGGTCAAATCTTTGTCATGAATATGAACGCATCTCTGAACAGTTTACGTCTCTGCTCAGACCCTACAGTTTGATGACAAAGACTTCCTGAGATGCCAGTTAACTTGGTGGTTGGTAAAGGTGCTATTTCAGTGTCAGTGAGGGAGGCTGCTGGTGTCATAGTAGGGCTGCCAGGGAACAGCAGTCATCCTTGAGAGCCCAGGCCCAGAAGCTGGTCCCACCCTGTCTGTGTCCCTCCCAAATGCCAGGGCCAGCCCTAAGCCCAGTGTGAGGAGGGAAGGAAGCATAAATGTCCAGCAGGGTTGAAAACTGATTTAACAAGAACTAATGAACTATTTGAAAAAGAAAAAGAAAGTCACACCCTAGCTTTGCCATAAACAATTTTCAGAGGGATCAAAGAGACTTTAAAATAATGAAAATATAGGACACCTTTCCATTGAAGGGTTAGAATGATTTTTGTAAGCATAAGTAGAAAACATTGGTAAAATGATGCACCTTTTTAGGCCACCTGGCAATATATCTGAAAAGTTTTCACATTGTCAAAACTTTGTCCCAGTCTCTGGGCTTTTATGCTAGAAAAGGAACAGAGGTGCACAAACATTCTGGGAAGGGATAGGGATCAAAGCATCATTTTTAATAGTACAAAATTACAAACATTATAAATGTCCTCCAGAGGAGATCTGTTTCCAGGAATTTTTAACTGCTTAAAGAAACAAGAAAATTTCTGGTTAAAGATGGCTGTTGGGGCTTCCCTGGTGGCGCAGTGGTTGAGAGTCCACCTGCCGATGCAGGGCACGTGGGTTCGTGGCCCGGTCCGGGAAGATCCCACATGCCGTGGAGCGGCTGGGCCCATGAGCCATGGCCACTGAGCCTGCGTGTCTGCAGCCTATGCTCCGCAACAGGAGAGGCCACAACAGTGAGAGGCCCGTGTACTGCAAAAAAAAAAAAAGAGAAAAAAAAGATGGCTGTTGGATGTTTTTTCAAAATGGTGGAGGAATAGGAGAATGTGGAGTTTATCTCTCTTCACAAATGCATCAAGAATACACCTACAGATGGAACAATTCACACAGAGCACTGGCTGAACACTAGCAGAAGACCGTGGACACCAGAAAGGACAGGAAAGATCCTTTCATAACCAGATAGGATGAGAGAAAGAGAAGGGGAAAAGAAGAGGAGAGGAAGCGGTATGGGACCTGTGCCCCTGGTGGGGAGCTGAGGAAGAGGAGAGGTTTCCACATCCAGGGAAGCCTGCTCATCAACAGGGAAATCAGTTGGGACAGAAGGAGCATCTGAGGCTGTCAGAGGAGGGTGAAACAGCTGGTCTGTGGCAGACAGGACAGAGTGTGACCTACACAGATGGTTCATGCCACAGCCCTGTGGGCCCCAGACTGGGATGTGTGTCTGCCAGTGTATGAGGGCTGGGAGCTGGAATGTGGAGATTGGAGAGCAAAGCCGGGGAGAAGACTGCCATTGGCTGCAAGGAGACAGCCTGAGGGGACAGGAAGGAGGTAATCCAGAAATGGGAATGCTTATGGAGGAAATCCAGACTGCCACAGAAGCAAGGTGACACTGTTGAGTGATGTGCAGGGGGTGGAGCCACCATTGCATCCTCTCTCTTCCCACGTGCCAGCCTCTGCCCCCACCAGGCACTAAGAAAACGCCCCTGCCAAGGCTGGCACACACGTGCCTGCCTCCAGGTGCTAGGAAAAGCCCCTTCCAGGGCTGGCCTTCTCATGCCTGCTGCTGG
>NW_021703768.1:154526929-154560507 GCF_005190385.1 Monodon monoceros
TCCACCAAGGCTGGCACACATGTGCCTGCTGTCAGGCACTAGGAAAAACCCCTACTAGGGCTGGCCTTCTCACACATGCTCCTGGGTACTAGGAAATGTCCTGCAAAGGCTGGCACACACACGCCTGCTGCCAGGCGCCAGGAAAAGCCCCTACCAGGGCTGGCCTTCTTGTGCCTGCTGTCAGGCATTAGGTAAGGCTCCTGCCAGGGCTGATCCTCTCACAACAGCTGCCGAGCGCTAGCAAAGGCTCCCACCAGGGCTGGATCTCTCGCACCCGTAGCTACCAGTTTCTCCGCAGACCTCCTCACCATCCAGATGGATCTCTCGCAGCCGCCAATCCCCCACCCACCAACGCACATGTTGCCACTGGGGCTCCCATGACCCCAGAAGTCATGCCACCTCTGTGTCCTGTCCTCACCAGGGCAGACCGATACACAGAGGTGGGGCTAAAACCACAGCTGAGCTCCATGGGTGGGGCAGCTAAGGAAGAGGAAAGAAAATCTTTCTGTGCAGCCGCACAAGCCATGGATTAAATTCCCACGATCAGCTTGGTGAACCCTGCATTTATGGAATATCTGAATGGACAACCAGTGTTCCCACAACGGAGACTGGTCTATGGGGGTTAGTACATGCGAGAGTTGGGCCAGGTCACAGTCTGAGCTGCCCCCACAGTGCCCACAGTGGGTCCAGAGACCTACCTAGAGGTATTAGAGGGCCTCCTGGGGAGGCGGAGGTTGGCTGTGACTCATGGTGGGGGAAAGGACACTGACAGCTGAGACCCCAGGAGAATATTATTATTACTAATATTTTTAATCTGTTGTTCTGTTCTTATTTATTATTATTTTATTTTTTAATTAAAAAATTTTAATGGTCTTAATTTTTTATTGTTATTTTTTATTTTTCTGTTTTTACTTTTTCATTGTTTTGTGTTTTTTCCTTGTTATGTTTTGGTTTTAATTTTTTTAATCATTTTTGTGCATCTGTTTTATCTTTTCTTTGCTTTTTTTTGTTTGCATTCTGCTTCTGTTTTGTTTCTTGTTTTTTGTTAGTTATGGTTTAAATTGTTTGATTTTATTTTGGCATTCTTTTTTTTGTCTGGTTGTTCTCTGGTTCTTTGTTTTCTTTGTTTTTGTTTATTTTGTATGTGTGTGTTTCTTTGTTAGTTTTTGTTTGTTTTTGCTTTTACCGTTTGTCTTGGGTTTTATTTGTCTGTCCATTTGGTTTCTTTTTTTTTTAACTGTTGTTACTGTTTTTTGTCTTTGTCTTTGCTATTTGTCTTGGGTTTCATTTGTCTGTTTGTTTTCTTCCCCTTCCCTTTTTTTTTTTGCCACACCGTGTGGCTTGCAGGGTCTTGGTTCCCCAGCGGGTGGTTGGGCCTGAGGCTCTGGGATGGGAGTGCAGAGTCCAGGATGCTGGATCGCCAGAGAATTCCCAGCCCCGGGAAATATTAATCAGCAAGAGCTTCCAAGGAAGTCTCCATCTCCACTCCACCCAACTGGCCCCACCCAACTGCCTGCAGGCTCCAGTGCTGGAAGCCTCACACTAAACAACAAGCACGACAGGAACACAAACCCACCCATCAGCAGACAGGCTGCCTAAAGTCATAGTAAGCTCACAGACACCCCAAAACATATCACCTGACGTGGCCCTGCCCATCAGAAGGACAAGATCCAGCTCCACCCACAAGAGCACAGGTACCAGTCCCTCCCAGCAGGAAACCTACACAAGCCACTGGACCAAGCTCACCCACCAGGGGCAGACACCAGAAACAAGAAGAACAATGACCCTGCAGCCTGTGGAAAGGAGAACTCAAACACACTAAGTTGGACAAAATGAGAAGACAGAGAAATATGTTGCAGGTGAAGGAGCAAGATAAAAACCCACAAGACCAAATAAATGAAGAGGAAATAGGCAATCCACCTGAAAAAGAATTCACAGTAATGATAGTAAAGATGATCCAAAATCTTGGAAATAGATTGGAGGCATGGATCGAGAAAATACAAGAAATGTTTAACAAGGACCTAGAAGAAATAAAGAACAAACAAACAGTGATGAACAACAAAATAACTGGAATGAAAAATACACTAGAAGGAATCAATGCCAGAATAACTCAGGCAAAAGAATGGATAAGTGAGCTGAAAGATAGAATGGTGGAAATAACTGCCACAGAGCAGAATAAAGAAAAAAGAGTGAAAAGAAATGAAGGCAGACTCAGAGACCTCTGGGACAAAGTTAAATGCACCAACATTCGAATTATAGGGGTCCCAGAAAGAGAAGAGAAAAAGAAAAGGTCTGAGAAAATATTTGAAGAGATTATAGTTGAAAAGCTCCCTAACATGGGAAAGGAAACAGCCACCCAAGTCCAGGAAGCACAGAGAGTCCCATACAGGATAAACCCAAGGAGAAACACACCAAGATATGTATTAATCAAACTAACAAATTAAATACAAATAAAAAATATTGAAATATTGAAAGCAGCAAGGGAAAAGCAACAAATAATATACAAGGGAATCCCCATGAGGTTATCAGCTGATTTTTCAGCAGAAATTCTGCAGGCCAGAAGGGAGTGACAGGATATATTTAAAGCGATGAAAGGGAAAAACCTACAGCAAAGGTTACTCTACCCAGCAAGGCCCTCATTGAGATTCAACGGAGAAATCAAAAGCTTTAGAGACAAGCAAAAGCTAAGCAAATTCAGCACCACTAAACCAGCTTTACAACAAATGCTAAAGGAACTTCTTTAGGCAGGAAACACAAGAGAAGAAAAAAGACCTACAGAAACAAACCTAAAATAATTAAGAAGATGGTAATAGGAATATGCATATTGATAATTACCTTGAATGTAAATGGATTAAGTGCTCTAACCAAAAGACACAGACTGGGGGCTTCCCTGGTGGTGCAGTGGTTGATAATCTGCCTGCCAATGCAGGGGACACGGGATCGAGCCCTGGTCTGGGAAAATCCCACGTGCCATGGAGCAACTAGGCCTGTGAGCCACAACTACTGAGCCTGCGCGTCTGGAGCTTGTGCTCCACAACAAGAGAGGCCGCGACAGTGAGAGGCCTGTGCACCGCGATGAAGAGTGGCCCCCACTCACTGCAACTAGAGAAAGCCCACGCACAGAAATGAAGACCCAACACAGCCATAAATAAATAAATAAATAAAAGACACAGACTGGCTGAATGGATACAAATACAAGACCCATATATATGCTGTCTACAAGAGACCCACTTCAGACCTAGGGACAAATACAGACTGAAAGTGAGGGGATGGAAAAAGATATTCCATGTAAAGGGAAATCAAAAGAAAACTGGAGTAACAATACTCATTTCAGACAAAATAGACTTTAAAATAAAGACTTCAAAGAGACAAGGAAGGTCACTACATAATGATCAAGGGATCAATCCAAGAAGAAGATATAACAGTTGTAAATATATATGCACCAAACATAAGAGCACCTCAAGACATAAGGCAAATGCTAACAGCCATCAAAGGGAAAATCGACAGTAACACAATAACAGTGGGGGACTTTAACATCCCACTTATACCAACAGAGAGATCATCCAGACAGAAAATAAATTAGGAAACCCAAGCCTTAAATGACACATTAGAACAGATAGACTTAACTGATATTTATGGGACATTCCATCCAAAAGCAGCAGAATACACTTTCTTCTCAAGTGCACAAGGAACATTCTCCAGGATAGATCACACCTTTGGTCACAAATCAAGCCTCAGGAAATTAAAAAAAATTGAAATCGTATCAAGCATCTTTTCCATCCACAACGCTATGAGATTAGAAATCAATTACAGGAAAAAAAAACTGAAAAATGTAAACACATGCAGACTATACAATATGCTACTAAGTAACAAAGAAATCACTGAAGAAATCAAAGAGGAAATCAATAAATACCTATAAACAATTGACAACAAAAACACAATGACCCAAAACCTATGGGATGCAGCAAAATAAGTTCTAAGAGGGAAGTTTATAGCAATACAATCCTACCTCAAGAAATAAGAAAAATCTCAAATAAACATCCTTACCTTACACATAAAACAGCTAGAGAAAGAAGAACCAAAAAACCCCCAAAGTTAGCAGAAGGAAAGAAATCATAAAAATCAGAGCAGAAATAAATGAAATAGAGATAAAGAAAACAATAGCAAAGATCAATAAAACTAAGAGCTGGTTCTTTGAGAAGATAACCAAAATTGATAAACCTTTAGCCAGACTCATCAAGAAAAAAAGGGAGATGACTCAAATCAATAAAATTAGAAATGATAGAGGAGAAGTTAAAACAGACACCACAGAAATACAAATGATCATAAGAGACTACTACAAGCAACTATATGCCAATAAATGGATAACCTGGATGAAATGGACAAATTCTTAGAAAAGTACAACCTTCCAAGACTGAACTGGGAGAGAATAGAAAATATGAGCAGACCAATCACAAGTAATGAAACTGAAACTGTGATTAAAAATCTTCCAACAAACAAAAGTCCAGGACCAGATGGCCTCACAGACTAATTCTATCAAACATTTACAGAAGAGTTAACACCTATCCATCTCAAACTCTTCCAAAAAATTGCAGAGGGAGGAACACTTCCAACTCATTCTACGAGGCCACCATTACACTGATGCCAAACCCAAAATATCACAAAAAAAGAAAATTACAGGCCAATATCACTGATGAATATAGATGCAAAATTCCTCAACAAAATACTAGCAAACCAAATCCAAAAGCACATTAAAAGCATGATACACCATGATCAAGTGGGATTTTCCCCAGGGATGCAAGGATTCTTCAGTATATGCAAATCAATCAATGTGATACACCATATTAACAAATTGAAGGAGAAAAACCATACGATCATCTCAACAGATGCAGAAAAAGCTTTTGACAAAATTCAACACACATTTATGATAAAAACTCTCCAGAAAGTGGGCATAGGGGGAACGTACCTCAACATAATAAAGGCCATGTATGACAAAGCCACAGCAAACATTATTCTCAATGGTGAAAAGCTGAAAAGCATTTCCTCTAAGATCAGGAACAAGACAAGGGTGTCCACTCTTGCCACTATTATTGAACATAGTCTTGAAAGTCCTAGCCATGGTAATCAGAGAAGAAAAAGAAATAAAAGGAATCCAAATTGGAAAAGAAGAAGTAAAACTGTCACTGTTTGCCGATGACATGATACTATACATAGAAAATCCTAAAGATGCCACCAGAAAACTATTAGAGCTAATCAATGAATTTGGTAAAGTTGCAGGATAGAAAATTAATACACAGAAATCTCTTGCATTCCTATACACTAACAATGAAAGGTCAGAAAAATAAATTAAGGAAACACTCCCATTTACCATTGCAACAAAAAGGATAAAATACCTAGAAATAAACCTACCTAAGGAGGCAATACTGTATGCAGAAAATTATAAGATGCTGATGAAAGAAATCAAAGATGACACAAACAGATCGAGAGATATACCATGTTCTTGGACTGAAAGAATCAATATTGTCAAAATGACTATACTACCCAAAGCAATCTACAGATTCAATGCAATCCCTATCAAATTACCAATGGCATTTTTCACAGAACTAGAACAGAAAATTTTACAATTTGTATGGAAACACAAAAGACCCTGACTAGCCAAAGCAATCTTGAGAAAGAAAAAAGGAGCTGGAGGTATCAGGCTCCCGGACTTCAGACTATACTACAAAGCTACAGTAATCAAGACAGTGTGGTACTGGCACAAAAACAGAAATATAGACCAATTGAACAGGATAGGAAGATAAACTCACACACATATGGTCGCCTAATCTATGACAAAGAAGGCAACAATATACAAATGGAGAAAATACAGCCTCTTCAATGAGTGGTGCTGGGAAAACTGGACAGCAACATGTAAAAGAATCACACCATACACAAGAATAAACTCAAAATGGCTCAAAGACCTGAATGTAAGGCCAGACACTATAAAACTCTTAGAGGAAAACATAGGCAGAACACTCTATGACATAAATCACAGCAAGATCCTTTTTGACCCACCTACTAGAGAAATGGAAATAAAAACAAAAATAAACAAATGGGACCTAATGAAACATAAGCTTTTGCACAGCAAAGGAAAACATAAACGGGATGAAAAGACAACGCTCAGAATGGGAGAAAATATTTGCAAACGAAGCAACTGACAAAGGATTAATTTCCTAAATTTACAAGCAGCTCACGCAGCTCAATATCAAAAGAAACAAACAACCCAATCAAAAAATGGGCAGAAGACCTAAATAGACATTTCTCCAAAGAAGACATACAGATGGCCAACAAACACATGAAAAGATGTTCAACATCACTAATTATGAGAGAAATGCAAATCAATACTACAATGAGGTATCACCTCACACCAGTCAGAATGGCCATCATTTAAAAATATGCAAACAATAAATTCTGGAGAGGGTGTGGAGAAAAGGGGACGCTCTTGCACTGTTGGTGGGAATGTAAATTGATACAGTCACTATGGAAAACAGTATGGAGGTTCCTTAATAAACTAAAAATAGAACTACCACATGACCCAGCAATTCCACTAGTGGGCATATACCCAGAGAAAACCGTAGTTCAAAAAGACACATACACCCCAATGTTTATTGCAGCACTATTTACAACAGCCAGGACATGGAAGCAACCTAACTGTCCATCGACAGAGGAATGGATGAAGAAGATGTGGCACATATATGCAATGGAATATTACTGAGCCATAAAAAGAAACAAAATTGCACTATTTGTAGTGAGGTGGATGAACTTAGAGACTGTCACACAGAGTGAAGTAAGTCAGAAAGAGAAAAACAAATAGCATATATTAATGCATATATGCGGAATCTAGAAAAATGGTATAGAATGATCTTATTTGCAAAACAGAAGTAGAGACACAGACATAGAGAACAAACATATGGACCCCAAGGGGGTAAAGGGGGGGTGAGATTAATTGAGAGATTGGGATTGATATATATACACTATTGATACTATGTATAAAATAGATAACTGGGACCTCCCCAGTGGCGCAGTGGTTAAGAATCCACCTGCCAATGCAGGGGACACGGGTTCGAGCCCTAGTCCAGGAAGATCTCACATGCCATGGAGCAACTAAGCCCGTGCACCACAACTACTGAGCCTGCACTCTAGAGCCCGCGAGTCACAACTACTGAGCCCGTGTGCCACAACTACTGAAGCCCATGCACCTAGAGCCCATGCTCTGCAACAAGAGAAGCCACTGCAATGAGAAGCCCGTGCACCGCAATGAAAAGTAGCCCCCGCTCACCGCAACTACAGAAAGCCTGTGCATAGTAACGAAGGCCCAATGCAGCCAAAAATAAATTTTAAAAATAAATAAATTTATCTAAATAAATAAATAAATAGATAGGTAACTAATGAGAACCTACTGTATAGCTCAGGGAACTCTACGCAGTGCTCTGTGGTGACCTCAATGGGAAGGAAATCAAAAAAAGAGGGGATATGTGAATACGTATAGCTGATTCACTTTGCTGTACAGTAGAAACTAGCACAACATTGTAAAGCAACTATACTCCAATAAAAATTAATTAATTAAAAAAAAGAAACAGAAGAGGGCTGTTGATCCCACATATTGATTTCTTCTTCCTCCTAAGACCTCACTAAAATGATAATAAGTGAATAAAAAGACATGAGGCCCATGGAACAAAGTGATCCAGAGAAGCCAATGAGGGATTACAACAAATTTTTGAAGGAAAAAAACAGGTGGGTAAGCCTGGGTTTGCAGAGTGTAGTATAGGTTGGGGTCCAGCAGACCCCCGACTAAGAAGACAGCTGGAGTCCAGGGAGGCTGTTATGGGCTAAATTGTGTCCCTCCCCACTCCCCGTTCAAATATTGCCCCAACCCTCAGGAGCCCAGAGTGGCTGTATTTGGATGTAAGACATTTAAAGAGGTGATGAAAGTAAAATGAGGCCATCAGGGTGTCCCTAATCCAAGGGAGAAAGTGGAGATGAGAGCAGGGACCACGCAGGATGAGAACGCAGGAGGGGGACAGGGTGGGATGGAGGGTCCTGTCCAGGGCATACCACTCTGCTACATCTGCAGGCAAGTCTTAACCTTCCCAGGACTCAGTTTGTCCACCTGTAAGGTATGAGGGCTGGTATTTGAACTGACATTCTGCTATTCTCTGTTACATAGCATGGCCTGGCAGGGTAAGAAAGGTTAGAGGTGAGAAATTGGCATCTATCTTCTCTATGTCATGATTTTTTACCAGGATCAGCAACAGGTGGAGACTGCTGCTATCTGAGTCACCTTTGACATAACCGGGCTTCTGGGGCCCAGGGCCCAGGTGACTTGCGGTGGGCCTTCTGTTAACTTCAGGGTCTTCCTCAACCAGGCCAAAGTGAGGCCCATCCTGGACAGCTGAGCTCCCCACTGTGGTTTTCCTGTC
The DNA here is from genome assembly GCF_005190385.1 of Monodon monoceros. Taxonomy (NCBI): domain Eukaryota; kingdom Metazoa; phylum Chordata; class Mammalia; order Artiodactyla; family Monodontidae; genus Monodon; species Monodon monoceros. The sequence continues at coordinate 154,535,389 of NW_021703768.1, forward strand.
TGACCAAAGCAAGCTGAGATGCCTGGAGGTCAGTGAGTGAGGGCCAGGGATGAGGGGGAGGGTGAGTCAGACAGACACCAGGAAAGAAGATCATTCAGGGTCTTGCACTGAGCAAGTGGTCACACAAGTCTGGAGCCCAAGGCACCCGAGTCCCTTGGGCTGATGCGCTATCAGACTACGGGGCAAACAGAAGAAGGAACCAGGTGAGAGAAGCATGTGCTTAGATCAGAGAGCTGGTAGTGGTGGGGCAGGCTCTGGCCATCCCTGCAGGGAGAACTGACAGGCCTCTCAACACTCCTGTGGGTGTGCGAGGAAAAGAAGAGCCAGACAGCTCCAATGGTGGGCTGCTGTCAGCTCAGATGGGAGGACTAAGGGACCAGCAGTTTCGGGGACACAGTAAGTGTGAGGTGTCAAGCTGATTATCAACATCAAGGTTAGAATTGAGGGAAGGTGGTCATCAGCATATCAAAGGCATTTAAGGGAACAGATTTAGCTGCATCCCCCATCTTACAAATTCAGCCCTGTATTCCAGGGACCTAGGACATCTGCAACAAAGCAATCAACAACAAACTGCATAGCAGCTACAGAAACCCCACCAGCACCTTGGACACCTGAAAACAGCTGTGGACTGGCACTTGGTGGAAGCAAGTCCAAAGTGGCAGGGGAAGGCCAGAGCCTTGTGAGCCTGTGGACACTGCATGTCCATCAGCATAAGGACTTGCTTTGAGAAGACTTTCCCCGAACTCATAGACAATGAGGATTTTGCTACCTGAAACCACGATGGTGAGAGTCACACAGCCCATTCTTTCTTGAGAGATAGGAGTCCCATGGATCACTCTGACATGGACAAGCAGTGTTGGTTTCCAAACCTGGTGTGGCAGGCAGGGTTCTAGGGTGCCCCCCAAGATTCCCACCCACAGGTGTTCACACCTTGCATAAGCCCCAACCCTTGAGTGGGAATGAATCCGTGATTGTGATGGGGTCTTGCTATTGACCAGTTGGCTTTGAAAAGGCTGAGTATCTAGGTCGGCCTGACCTAATCTGGTGAACCTGTAGATGGTCACAGAGGTTGGAGGTGTGAGTGGGCCCAGGGAGGGCCAGAAGGTGAGAATGATCCTTAGCTGCTGAGAGCAGTCCCCAGCCAACAGCAGTGAGACAACAGGGACCTCAGCCCTAGAACCACAAGATCACAAGTTCTGCCGACGACCCACAGGTGCTGGGGTAGCTCTTTTCCTGGTCCAACCCCCAAGTGAGAACACAGCCTGCCTTCCCCTTGATTTCAGCTTGGTGAGACCCTGCTCAGAGGCCACACTGCATCCAGATTCAATCTACAGACTGAGATGATACATGAGTCTTAAGTGCTGACCCCGTGCTAATTTGTTATGTGGCAAAAGAAAACTAACTCAACTGTTACAAAGCTTAGATCAAGGGGTTTCTTCCGACATGACTTTCTACAACAATCTCAACTTATGGGTTCCAGCAGGTGAAGGCCATTTGAGCAACATTTCTCCCCAGACAGTGCCATCCATTCCCAAGTGACCGTTACTTGCTAACCTCTCCTTCCCTCCAGCCCCTATCCTGCCCCACCCCCACAAATACCACTGGGAGCCCCAGTTGCTGACAGCACACAGACCAGAGCTGACCCTGATCTCCCAGACCCTCTCAGAATCACTCAGCACAACACCAGACCCTTTAAAAGGCCCCTCCTCCTCCCTAGGACACTTCGAGACTCCCCTTGGCATGAGGCCTCCCCAGCAAGTCAATGCACTCAATGTGGCTTCATTACAAGGGTGCCCCTGGTGGTCTTTACCTACCAGGCTTTATCAGCAAGTAGGAGGAGCACTTTGAATGTTCTGATCTTGTTTTCTCCCACCACCTAAATCTGTCCCTTGGACACAGAGATCAGTCATGCATCCTGTTCCTTGGTTCTTCTGTCCATAGATAAACTAATCCCAGGGCCATGCAAAAGCCCTGAGGCGGGTGGTGGGGGAGGATTAAAACCAGATTACATCTCTAGGCAGGTAGAGGCAGCTTCTTCCAGTCCTGTGTTTCCCTGAGTGTCAGGTGCCTTCCATGCCACCAGAGCATGGAATGACAGCAACTGCAAATGGTTCACAGCAGCTTTTGGGGGTCTGGACCCTTTGTTCTGGAGCTCATCCTATGCCAACTTCTTAAAATCATGAATTGACCCAGACCACGTCTGCCTCTAGCCCTTCTCAACTCACATTACTCAGCAGAAAGCTGGAACCACCAGAGGACAAAGAGCTGAAAATGCCAGCCATCTCAGGATAAAGGTCACTGGACACCATTCACCATCTGAAGCAGAAGTAGCATGATGCCATTACCTAAGGAGATAACATGAATCATGAACAGGAAATTAGTTCCAAAAGGATCAAGTGAGACAAAAAGACTTGAGAGGTGGAGAGAAGACAGCCCACCTGTGGCCTTGGGATCTGAGAAAAGATGCAGAAGTGGGTTTCATGGTTTTCTTTTTGCCTCCCAGATCCCAGCCTGGGTGCTGGAGAAGCCAGAAACACAGACACAACAAGGGGTGCATACCAAAAAAGCCCTAAGAAAATCTGCTTATCTCTAGCAAGAGGACCAAGAAAAGACACCTTAACAAGATAAGACATTTTAGATGGTAATTGCCCAATCCCAGCCAGACACCATGGGAGAAAACATGCCCACCACACCCCTGCCATCAAGGTGGGACCCTTGACCTCCTCCTCACCCAGACATAGTGACACTCTCTTTCCCACTCACCAGGGTGGTGCGAGAGAAGGCCCTTGATGGGAAGCCAGGTGAACACCACCTTCCAGGGGTTACAGGCTCCTACCTCATCCTTCTGGTGTTGGTGGAAGCCTGATGAGGAGCCATACACTGGCAGTAATAAAGCAGTGCCTCTCCTTCTCCACTGATCAGTATCAGAGGAGGCCCGCTAAAACAGACTTAAATGTAATACCCTACATTCATGGTACCAACACCCAGTAAAACCTCAACCTGAATGACAGAGACAATCAACAGATACTGACACCAAGATGACACAGATGTTGAATTTATCTGACAAGGAATTTAAAGAAGCCATCAGAAAAATGCTTCAACAAGCAATTACAAATGCACTTAAAATAAATGAAAATATAGAAATTCTCAGCAGAGAAATAGAAGATATAAAAAATAACCAGGGACTTCCCTGATGGTGCAGTGGTTAAGAATCCGCCTGCCAATGCAGGGGACACGGGTTCGATCCCTGCTCCAGGAAGCTCCCATGGAGCAACTAAGCCCGTGCGCCAAAACTACTGAGCTGAGCCTACTCTTTAGAGCCTGCAAGCCACAACTACTGAGCCCTCATGCCACAACAAATGAAGCCTGCATGCCTAGAGCTCGTGCTCCACAACAAGAGAAGCCACCGCAATGAGAAGCCTGCACACCTCAATGAAGAGTAGCCCCCACTCGCCACAACTAGAGAAAGACAACATGTGGCAATGAAGAACCAACACAGCCAAAAATAATTAATTAATTAATTAATTAAGAAGAAGAATAACCAAATGGAAATTTTAGAACTAAAAATGCAATTTAAAAAACTCAATGGATGGGCTCAACCACAATTCTAAGTGAAAAGAATCAGTGAACTTGAAGATAGAATATTAGAAACCACCCAATCTGAACAACAGAAAGAAAACAGACTGTGAAAAAAATGAGCAGAACCAAGGAAACTGTGGGACTATAACAAAAGATCTATTTGTGTCATTGGGCTCCTGGAAGGAGAGGAGAAAGAGGGCAAAGCTGAGAAAAATTTCCCAAAGTTGGCAAATGACATAAACCTACAGATTTGAGAAGCTGAGCAAATCCCAAGCACGATCAACCCAAAGAAGGCACTCTAGGACACATCATAGTAAAACTCAAAACATAAAGACAAGGAAAAAGTCTTGAAAGCAGCAGGAGAAAAGTGAATCCTTACTGATAAGGGGAAAACCATTCTAATTATAATGTATTTCTCATCAGAAACAATGGATGCCAGGAGGGAGCAGCACAACATTTTTCAAGTGCTGAGAGTAAAGAATTGTCAACGCAGAATTCCATATCTAGCAAAAAAAAAAAAAAATCCTTCAATAATTAAGGGGAAATAAAAACATTCTCAGAGAAAAGAAAATGAGAATTTGTCCCCAATAGACCTACCCTAAAAGGGTGGTTAAATCATGAAACAGAAAGGAAATGGTGAAAGAATGAATCATGGAACATTAAGAAAGAAGAAAGGGTGAAAATATGGATCCTATAATAGGATTTTCTCCCCTTCTTGAGTTTTCTAAATTGTGTTGATAGCTTAAACGAAAATTATAACATTGTTTGGTGTGATTCTAAAAGTTTAGAGAGGAAATGTTTAAGACAGTTGTATTATAAATGAAGGATGTAAAAGGAAGTAAGTTTCTAGACTGTACTTGAATTGATAAAAACATCATATCACAGTCTACATCAGCAGACTATGATGTTGTATAAAATATAATACCTAAACCAACCATTTAAAAAGCTAGACAAAGAGATATACTCAAAAGCACAGTGGAAAAACCAAAATGGAACTCTAAAAAATTTTCAGGTAACCAACAGGAATGTATGAAAAAGAAAACAGAGAAACAGAGGAAACAAACAGAAAACAAAAATTAAAATGGCAGACATAGCCACAACATATCAATAATTACACTAAATGGAAATGGCCTACTTTATTTGTAATAGCCAAAAATCCCAAACAACCAAAATATCCCTCAGTAGATGAATGGTTAAACAAACTTTAGTACAACCATTTATTATAATACTTAAAAAAACTATTGATCCACACAACAACTTAAATGGAGCTCAAGGACAGTAAAAAAGCCAATTTCAAAGGTCACATGCTGTATGATTCCATGTATGTAACATTCTTGAAATGACAAAGTTATAGAGCTAGAGAACAGATTAGTGGTATGAGGGTAGGAGTTTGGGGGGAGGGGTAGATGGGACTATAAATAGGCCACACAAGGGAGAATTGTGGGGTAATGGAAGAGCTCTGTATCTTGATTGCAGCAGTAGTTCCATGAATCTACACAGGTAGATGAAATAGAAAACTACACACAAACATCATATCAATGCCAATTCCCTGCCTTTGATATTCTACTATAATTATGTAAAAATAACCATGGAGAGAAACAGAAAAAAAGGGCACAGTTTATGTACTATTTTTGTGAATCTATGATTATTTTCAAATAAAAACATTTTTTAAGTGGTAAGAGATTTGAACTGACACATCACCAGAGAGGATGTATAGAAGCCAAACTGGTCCATGAAAAGATACTCACTAGTATTAGCCATTGGGAAATGTACATGAAAACAACAGTGAACTGTCATTACACACCTATTAAAATGGCTAAAATAAAAAACAGTGACAATAAAATGCAAAATGCTAGCAAGAATGTGGAGCAACTGGAACTCATGCTGCTGGTGGAATACAAAATAGTGCAGCCACTCTGGAAAACAGTTTGGCGATTTCTTATAAAGTCAAATATACACTTATCCCTGTTCCTAGGTATTTACTACCAAGAGAGATAAATCTTTGTTCACACAAAAATGTGTACAATTTACCCTAGATAAATGAAACACTAATGCTTATAGCAGTTGTATTCATGATTACCAAATACTGCAAAGGACCCAAATGTCCTTTGGGACAGGAGAACAGGCAAACAAACCATGGTGTCTCCATACAGTGGAATACTCCTCAGTGATAAAAAAGGAATGAACTATTGTAAATTTAACAACTTGGATGAAGCTCAAAAGTAATATGCTGAGTGAAAGAAGACAGTCTCAAAGGTTCACATACCATATGATTCCATTTATACGATATTCTCCAAATGACATTATGGAGATGGAGAAGACATCAGTGGTTGCAATGGGTTATGGGTGAAAGGACACACATAAGGAGTTGTTTGTGGTGATGGAGTAATCCCATATGGTTGTGATGGTGGTTCTACCCACGTGGTAAAATTTCATAAAAACACACGTGCATGTGCACACGCACACACACACACACAAAGTGAGTGCCTGTAAAACCTGGTAGAATCCAGAGAAGGTCTGCAGCCTAGGAAACTGAATTATGCCAATGTCAGTATCCTGGTTTTGATAATGATATATATCATTATATATTTATATAACAGATTATCACTAGAGGAAGTTTGGTGAAGGGTACGTGAGAATCCGCTGTACTATTTCTGCAACTTCTGCTGGAACATGGGGGGTTTGCAGAGCGGACCCAGGGAGGGGACAGCTGTTGGCTGTGAAGAGACAGCCTGAAGGGACAAGAGTAAGGAGCTCCACAACTGGGAAAGTTTGCAGAAGAAGCCTGTGCCACCATAGAAGCAAGGCACCACTGTTGCATGGTGTGCAAGGTGTGGGGCCACCATTGCAGCCCCCTTCCCCACCTGCCAGCCCCTCCCTCCACAGGCCCTAGGAGAGGAGCCCACCTGAGTGGGCTCACCCACTCCTCAAGCCAAAGCCTCCTCCAGCAGCGCAGGCCCAGGAAGGCCCAAGCATAGTCCCTGCCAAAACCTCCTTGGGCCATGCTGGTCCCAGTGACCCATACACAGCCCCCACCAAAGCCTCCTCCGGCCCGCCTCAGAGTCCACACCCATCAACACCTCCACCGCTGCTGATCTGCTTGGGCATATGCACTCTGGGGCAGCCTCAGGAGAAGACACTGGTGGGAGGAACACACACAGAGGTGGGGATGAAACCACAGCTGAGTCCCAGGGGCTGTGCAGCTAAGGAAGAAGAGCTGAAATCTCTCCTCATGGCTATGTGAACCACGGAGTTACACCTCTGCTGATGGCTTCCTAAATTCAGTGCCAGTGGAACATCCAAACAGACAACGGATGCTCATGCAGCTGAGACGGATCTGGCTTTAGCAGCAATGGGCTTTGTGGGCATGTACATGTGAGGGTTGGGCCAGGCCAGAGTCTGAGCTGCCTCCATAGTTCCCACAGCAGGTCCAGGTGCATGACTACTGCAGTCCTGGGACCAGACTTCAGGGGATCTGCACCAGTGGCCTGGTGAAAACAACACCTGAGAGTCACCAGGACCATTTGCCAGCATACCCACAGTTAAGGTGGGACCGAGAGCAGTGCCAACAACAGTGTACTTTGTGAGCTCACATAACAAGCAAAAGGGGACACAACAGAGCACACTCACAGGTGAATAGTCCCAGAAAAGGAATACTCAGAGGCTTCTCTCCCAGTGGGAGTGCTCCGATCCCACCCACCTCACACCACAGATCAGAAACACAGCTAAGAAACAGATCTCGATGCCTCTACTTCAACAACTAGGAAACACACAATGCCCATGATAGGTCAGTAACAACCACAGAGCAAAGGGGAGGCCCCTCTCAATATCCACCTCACCCACCAGGGGTCAGAGAGGAGCCCCCACCAGAAGCAAGAGGAACTATGATCCTGCAGCCTGCAGAAAGGAAACCACAAACACAATAAGACAGACAAAATGAGAAGACAGAGAAATCTGCTGCAGATGAAGAAGCAAGATAAAAACCTACAAGAAGAACTAAATGAAGAGGAGACAGGCAATCTACCTGAAAAATAATTCAGAATAATGATGGTAAGGATGATCCAAGATCTTGGAAAAAGAATGAAGGCACAGATTGAGAAGTTGCAAGAAGTGTTTAACAAAGACCTAGAAGAACTAAAAAACAAACAAACAGAGATGAACAATACAATAACTGAAATGAAGAATACTCTAGAAGGAATCAATAGCAGAATAACTGAGGCAGAAGGATGGATAAGTGAGCTGGCAGATAAAATGGTGGAAATAACTGCCACAGAGCAGAATAAAGAAAAAAGAATGAAAAGAAATGAGGACAGACTCAGAGACCTCTGGGACAACATTAAATGCACCAACATCGAATTATAGGGGTCCCAGAAGAAGAAGAGAAAGAGAAAGGGCCTGAGAAAATATTTGAAGAGATTATAGTCAAAAACTTCCCTAACATGGGAAAGGAAATAATCAGCCAAGTCCCGGAAGAACAGAGAGTCCCATACAGAATAAAACCAAGGAGGAACACACTGAGATACATATTAATCAAACTAAAAAATTAAATACAAAGAAAAACTATTAAAAACAGCAAGGGAAAAGCAACAAATAACATAAAAGGGAATCCCCATAAAGTTATCAGCTGATTTTTCAGCAGAAACTCTGCAGGTCAGAAGGGAGTGGCAAGATATATTTCAAGTGATGAAAGGGAAAAACCTACAACCAAGAATACTCTACCCAGCAACAAGGATCTCATTCAGACTCAGTGGAGAAATCAAAAGTTTTACAGACAAGCAAAAGCTAAAAGAATTCAGCACCACTAAACCAATGTTATAAAAAATGCTAAAGGAACTTCTCTAGGCAGGAAACACAAGAGAAGAGAATAAAAGAGGAAGTGAAGAAAGAATACCTACATAAACAAACCCAAAATAATTAAGAAAATGGTAATAGGAACATACATATTGATAATTACCTTAAATGTAAATGGATTAAATGCTCCAAACAAAAGACATGGACTGCTGAATGGACACAAAAGCAAGACCCATATATATGCTGTCTACAGGAGACCCACTTCAGACCTAGAGACACATACAGACTGAAAGTGAGGGGATGGAAAAAGATATTCCATGCAAAGGGAAATCAAAAGAAAACTGGAGTAACAATACTCATGTCAGACAAAATAGACTTTAAAATAAAGACTTCAAAGAGACAAGGTAGGTCAATACATAATGATCAAGGGATCAATCCAAGAAGAAGATATAACAGTTGTAAATATATATGCACCCAACATAGGAACACCTCAATATATAAGGCAAATGCTAACAGCCATCAAAGGGGAAATTGACAGTAACACAATAATAGTGGGGGACTTTAACATCCCACTTATACCAACAGAGAGATCATCCAGACAGAAAGTTAATAAGGAAACCCAAGCCTTAAATGACACATTAGACCACATAGACTTAATTAATATTTATAGGACATTCCATCCGAAAGCAGCAGAATACACTTTCTTCTCAAGTGCACATGGAACATTCTCAAGTATAGATCACATCTTGGATCACAAATCAAGCCTCGGTAAATTTAAGAAAACTGAAATCATATCAAGCATCTCATAGCACCTCAATGCTATGAGACTAGAAATCAATTACAGGGGGACTTCCCTGGTGGTGCTGTGGTTAAGAATCCACCTGCCAATGCAGGGGACATGGGTTTGAGCCCTGGTCCAGGAAGATCCCACATGCCACAGAGAAACTAAGCCCATGTGCCACAACTACTGAGCCTGCACTCTAGAGCCTGTGAGCCACAACTATTGAGCCTTCATGTCACAACTACTGAAGCCTGTGCACCTAGAGCTCATTCTCCACAACAAGAGAAGCCACCACAATGAGAAGCCCGCACACCGCAACAAAGAGTAGCCCCCTCTCGCCACAACTAGAGAAAGCCCACGCACAGCAATGAAGACCCAATGCAGCCAAAAATATATAAATAAAATAAATAAGTTTTTAGAAAAAAGAAATCAATTACAGGAAAAAAATTGTAAAAACACATGGAGGCTAAACACTGTGCTACTAAACAACCAACGGATCACTGAAGAAATCAAAGAGAAAATTAAAAAAAAATCTAGAGACAAATGACAATGAAAACACGTTGATCCAAAATCTATGGAATGCAGGGACTTCCCTGGTGGAGCAGTGGTTAAGTATCACCTGCCAATGCAGGGGACACAGGTTCGATCCCTGGTCCAGGAAGATCCCACATACCGTGGAGGAACTAAGCCCATGCACCACAACTACTGAACCTGCCCTCTAGAGCCTGTAAACTCTACAGCCTGCACACCACAACACTGAGCCTTCAGGCTTCAACTACTGAAGCCTGCACTCCTAGAGCTCATGCTCTGCAACAAGGGAAGCCACCACAATGAGAAGCCCGTGCGCCACACTGAAGAGTAGCCTCTGCTCACCACAACTAGAGAAAGCCCGCATGTAGCAACAAAGACCTAAAGCAGCCCAAAAAATCAAATAAAATAATAATTTTAAAAATTAAAAAATAAAAACAAAACCTGTGGAATGCAGCAAAAGCAATTCTAAGAGGGAAGTTTATATCAATACAATCTTACCTCAAGAAACAAGAAAAATCTCAAATACACAACCTAGTCTTACACCCAAAACAACTAGACAAAGAAGAACAAACAAAACCCAAACTTAGTAGAAGGAAAAAAATAAAAACCAGAGCAGAAACAAAAAATAGAGATGAAGAAAACATTAGCAAAGATCAATGAAACTAAAAGCTGGTTCTTTGAGAAGATAAAAAAAATTGATAAACATTTAGCCAGACTCATCAAGAAAAAAAGGGAGAGAACGCAAATCAATAAAATTAAAATGAAAAAGGAGAAGTTACAATGGACACCACAGAAATACAAAGGATCATAAGAAACTACTATAAGCAACCATAAACCAATAAAATGGACAACCTAGAAGAAACGGACAAATTCCTAGAAAGGTATAACCTTCCAATACTGAACCAGGAAGAAATAGAAAAAATGAACAGACCAATCAAAAGTACTGAAATTGAAACTGTGATTTAAAAACTCCCAACAAACAAAAGTCCAGGACTAGATGTCTTCACAGGAGATGTCTATCAAACATTCACAGAAGCGTTAACACCTATCCTTCTGAAACTCTTCCAAAACATTGCAGAGGAAGGAACACTCTCAAGCTCATTCTATGGAGCCACCATCACCCTGATACAAAAACCAGACAAAGATATGAGAAAAGAAAATTACAGGCCAATATCACTGATGAATATGCAAAAATTCTCAACAAAATACTAGCAAACTGAGTCCAACAACACATTAAAGGGATCATACACCCTGATCAAGTGGGATTTATCCCAAGGATGCAAGGATTCTTCAATATACACAAATCAATCAATGTGATTCACCACATGAACAAACTGAAGAATAAAAAACATCTGATCATCTCAATAGATGCAGAAAAAGCTTTGGACAAAATTCAACACCGATTTATGATAAAAACTCTCCAGAAAGTCGGCTTAGAGGGAAACGACCTCAGCATAATAAAGGCCATATACGACAAACCCACAGCTAACATCATACTCAATGGTGAAAAGCTGAAAGCATTTCCTCTAAGATGAGGAACAAGATGAGGATATCCACTCTTGTCACTTTTATTCAACATAGTTTTGGAAGTCCTAGCCATGGCTATCAGAGAAGAAAAATAAATAAAAGGAATCCAAATTGGAAAAGAAGAAGTAAAACTGTCACAGCTTTCAGATGACATGATGCTATACATAAAAAATCCTAAAGATGCTACCAGAAAACTACTAGGGCTCATCAGTGAATTTGGTAAAGTTGCAGGATACAAAATTAATGCACAGAAATCTCTTGCCTTTCTATACACTAACAATGAAAGATCAGAAAGAGAAATTAAAGAAGCAGTCCCATTTACCATATCATCAAAAAGAGTAAAATACCTAGGAATAAACCTACCTAAGGAGGCAAAAGACCTTTACTCAGAAAACCATAAGATACTGATGAAAGAAATCAAAAATGACACAAACAGATGGAGAGATATAAAATGTTCTTGGATTAGAAGAACCAATATACTCCCCAAAGCAATCTACAGATTCAGTGCAATCTCTATCAAATTACCAATGGCATTTTTCACAGAAGTAGAACAAAAAATTTTACAATCTGTATGAAAACACAAATGACCCCGAGTAGTCAAAGCAATCTTGAGAAATAAGAACGGAGCTGGAGGAATTAGGCTCCCTTGTTCAGACGACAGTACAAAGTGACAGTAATCAAAACAGTATGGTACCAGCACAAAAACAGAAATATAGACCAAATGAACAGGATAGGAAGCCCAGAGATAAACCTATGCACATATGGCCACCTAATCTATGACAAAGGAGGCAAGAATATACAATGGAGAAAAGACAGTCTCTTCAATAAGTGGTGCTGGGAACACTGGACAGCTACATGTAAAAGAATGAAATTAGAACACTCCCTAACACCATACCCCAAAATAAACTCAAAATGGATTAAAGACCTAAGTGTAAGGCCAGATACTGTAAAACTCTTAAAGAAAACATAAGCAGAACACTCTTTGACATAAATTGCAGCAATATCTTTTTCAATCCACCTCCTAGAGTAACAAAAATAAACAAATGGGACCTAATTAAACTTAAAAGCATTTGCACAGCAAAGGAAACCATAAAAAAGACAAAAAGACAACACTCAGAATGGGAAAAAATATTTGCAAACAAAGCAACTGATAAAGGATTAATCTCCAAATTATACAAACAGCCCATGCAGCTCAATATCAAAAAACAACAAACAACTCAATCGAAAAATGGGTGGAAGACCTAAATAGACATTTCTCCAAAGAAGACATACAGATGGCCATCAAACACATGCAAAGATGCTCAACATCACTAACTATTAAAGAAATGCAAATCAAAACTACAATGAGGTATCACCTCACACTGGTCAGAATGGCCATCTTCAAAAAATCTACAAACAACAAATATTGGAGAGGATGTAGAGAAAAGGGTACCCTCCTACACGGTTCATGGGAATGCAAATTTGTACAGCCACTATGGAGAACAGTATGGACTTTCCGTAAAAAGCTAAAAATAGAGCTACCATATGATCCAGCAATTCCACTCCTGGGCATATATCTGGAGAAAACTATAATTCAAAAGGATGCATGGGGGCTTCCCTGGTGGCGCAGTGGTTGAGAGTCCGCCTGCCGATGCAGGGGACATGGGTTCGTGCCCCGGTCCAGGAAGATCCCACATGCCGCGGAGCGGCTGGGCCCGTGAGCCATGGCCGCTGAGCCTGCGCGTCCGGAGCCTGTGCTCCGTGACGGGATAATGCAGCACTCTTTACAATAGCCAGGACATGGAAACAACCTAAATGTCCATCAACAGAGGAGTGGATAAAGAAGATGTGGTACATGTGTACTCAGCCATAAAAAGGAAAGAAATAATGCCATTTGCAGCAATACGGATGGATCTAGAGATTGACATACAGAGTGAAATAAGTCAGAAAGAGAAAAACAAATATCATATAATATTGCTTATATGTGGAATCTAGAAAAATGGTACAGATGAACTTATTTGCAAAGGAGAAATGAAGTCACAGAGGTAGAAAACAAACTTATGGTTAGCAAGGGGAGAAGGGGGTGGGATAAATTGGGAGACTGGGATTGACATATATACACTACTATATATAAAATAGATAACCTAATTATTTTATACTGTGATAATGGGAGGAGGACCAGATCTGCCCTGGAGTGGAGTTTGGGACAGGAGGAGATTCAACCTCCTCCTTGAAGCATTTCCTGATAACCCAGACAGAAGGGCTCTCTCCCTCTTGGAGATTTGAAAATTCTGAGAGATTGTATCTTGTTCAATCTTCTAAAAAAGAAAAAAATCTTATGGGAAAATTGAAGAGCCAAGTGAGCCTCTTTCTGCGTCCCCTTTGCACTAGAATCTGTCCCATAACTAAAGAGTCATGAACAGTGGGATGTCCACCCACCCTGGGTGTGGGCAATAAGGGGGAATATTGTCTGTACAGAGTTTTAAAGCAAATAAAAGTTGGTCTACTTTTAATGATCACCATGTACCAGCAATTCTGAAAAATATCAGTGATAAAATGTTCCCCCATCCCCAAATATTTTGGTCTAAGTTCTAAATAATGACCATGGTTACTCCTAAATTTTAATAATATGTATGTAAGTTTCAAATTAGCACATTTTCAGTACTTCCTCTTTAAGAAACATTGCATCTACCTGAAAGTTAACTCAGAGAACTTCAAATTCAGCTATATGTGTTCACTTCAAGAGCAAATTCATAAATGTTCAGAATCACATGAGCTTGCTCTAGGCATAGTTCGTGTCTCCAACCCCTGTGGTACTATGTATTTCTACATTTAAACAGTAGATTTTAAATAAACAATAATACCACAGTGATTAGAGAGACAAAGAAACAAAATGTGTGTTGTTTCATTTCTTTCATTCTATGCAACCATTTTGAATATTTATTTGTTTAAAATTTAAAACAGTGAAACAGAATACAAGCTGTGAGATACAATTGTTTTCTCATGCATGAACTAAAGTTTATATCTGAACTGTTTTATTGATTAATATCTTTATAATTTATCATCTTTAAAGTGTTGTTTTAAAATTAAAGAATGGATCAAGAAAATAAAACTTTACATTAGCGATTAAAAAAAAAATAGATACCTAATGAGTACCTACTGTATAGCACAGGGAATTCTACTCAGTGCTCTGTGGTGACCTAAATGGGGAGTGAACCTAAAAAAGAGTGGAGACATATATATATATTTATTTATTTATATATATGCCACTTTGCTGTACAGAAGAAACAAACACAACATTGTAAAGCAACTACGCTCCAATAAAAATTAACTAAAAAAAAAAAAACTTCAAAAAAAAAAAAAAAGCTACTAAGGGCTTCCCTGGTGGTGCAGTGGTTGAGCGTCCGCCTGCCGATGTAGGGGATACGGGTTCGTGCCCCGGTCTGGGAATATCCCACATGCCGCAGAGCGGCTGGGCCCGTGAGCCATGGCCGCTGAGCCTGCGCGTCCGGAGCCTGTGCTCCGCAACGGGAAAGGCCAAAGCAGTGAGAGGCCTGTGTACCGCAAAAAAAAAAAAAAAAAAAACAAAACTTCTGTTCATCTAAAGACAATGTTGAGATAATAAAAATGCAAAGCATCAGACAGAGAGAAGAAATGTTCACAATATACATATGTGACAAAGGTCTTGCATCCAGCCTGTATAAAGAACACCTACAACTCAAAAGTAAAAAGACAACATAATAAAACAGTGTGTTAAACACTCAAACAGATACTTCAAAGTAAGAAGATATACAAATGTTATTAGAAAAATGCAAAGTAAAACCACAGTGAGCTACTACTTCACACCCACTAGCAGAACAAAAATTTAAATGAATGAATAACATCAGGATTTTTGCTTCCATGGAGTAACAGGGAGTGGATTTACCTTCCTATCTAAAACAACAGCAACAAAGACTAAAAAAGAAAAGAAATGGGCAAAATACATAAAACAACAGACAGTGAGTGTGAAAACAGTGCAAGACAGTGATCCCTAAAAGAGGGAAAGCAAGCAAGGTCAGCTCTACAGTTGCTCAGTTGACTGTCTGGGGAGAGAGTCCACGTTGAGGTAGGGAGAAGGACCCAGAAGGAGCCTGGGGTCTTCCTGAGCTGAGGATACAGAGTCGGGAGTCTAAGAATCCAGATTGGATTGAGTTCACAACACAGAGCACTGGAGAGGAGAGAGCTGCATGGAGAGTGTTCTTGAGAGTTGCAGAGGGCTCCCTCAAGTCATCCATGACTGCTGATCAGCACATACATGTGATGAAACTACTCAAAGCCAGAGAAGGGACCACCTGAAAGAATCAAAGAAATAATCTCCATAGCTCACACAGGTCAGCAACAGTTTATGTTCCCAACAGCCAGGCTGGAAAAGCCTCATAATTCAGAGGACATCAAATGGAGTCGTCAGAAGTACACTGCCTCAGTGCTAGGGAAAAGTTAGCCCTAGACTAAATCCTGCTCAGGTCCTGACAAACAAAGCTTTAAAGAAAGCCTCAGAAGAAGTTTTCAAGTAACTTAACTGTATTCAGAATAAAGCTGAAGAATTTTTATAAGAATACAAAAGTATTCAGCGAAATAAGCTAAAATTCACAATGTCTGACTCTCAATTGAAAATTACCAGACCTGCAAGTAAGCGGAAAAATGACCCATAATGAAGAGAAAAAGCAATCAAGCAATAGAAATAGACACAGATGAGACAGATGAGAAAAATAGTAGACAAGCACATCAACACAATGACTGTAGGGATTTCACATATTTGTGAAGGTAGAGGAAAAACTGAACAGGTTATGTAGAGACAAGGAACATAGGAGGGTAATCACACTTCTAAAGTTGAAGACTACAATATTTGAGATGACACATACACTGGATGGGATTGATGGCAGATCAGACATGGCAGAAAAGAATATTAGTGAACTAGAAGACATAGCATAGAAGAAAAGGCTGAAAATACGAACAGTGAATCAGTGAGTTGTGGGAGAACTTCAGGCAGCCTAATACTTGTATAATTGGAGTCCCTGAAGTTAGGACACAGATTTATTTATTATTTATTATTAGAATTGCCTTGTACATTTGTGGAGGCAAAACAAATCCAAAACCCACAGAAATTTAGGAAGAGATCCCAGGAAGGTTCAAACCATGGGCTCTTTGAAAAGATCACTCTAGCCAGACTTATAAGAAAAAAGAGAGAGAAATTAATAATACCAAAAATTAGAAAGGTTACATCTCTACAGATATTAAAAATATTAACATCTATATGCCAATAAATTTAACAACTTCTATGAAATGAACAAATTCCTTAAAAGACAGACTATCAAAGCTCACTCAACAAGAAATAGATAACAAAAATAGCCCTACATTTATTACAGAAATTAAATGGATAGTTACAAACCTTCCTATAGAAAACTTTTCTTCCTGAGAACACTTTAGGCACAGAAGGCTTCATTGGTGAATTCTACCAAACATTCAAGAAAGAAATAATAGCAATATTCCACAAATTCTTCTAGATAATTAGATTTGGGAACACTCATGAGTAGTCTATGAGGCCAGCATTATCCTGATGGCGAAATCAGAAGAAGATATTATTAAAAAAAAAGAAAATATCAGACCAATATCCCTCATGTACATAAATGCGAAAATTCTTAATTAAGTTTTAGCATATCCAGTTGAACAATATGCAAAGAGGACAATACATCATGACCAAGTGAGATTTATCCCAGAAATGCAAGGTTGGTTTGACATTTGAACATCAATTAATATAACTCAGTGAAATAACAGACTGAAAAATAAAAACCATATAATTGTCTCAATAGATGCAGAAAAATCAATTGACAAATTATGACATTTGTATAAAAACTTTCAGCAAACTAGGAACACAAGGGAACTTCCACAACCTGATAAAGGGCATCTCTGAAAAACCTACCATTAACATCATACTTAAATGAAACACTGTGGGCCTGTTCGCCATTATCAAGAACAAAGCAAGGATATCTACTCTGACCACTTTTATTCAAAATTGTCTTAGAGTTTCTAGCCAACGCAACAAGGCAAGCAAGAGCTGAAAGGCATCCGGAATTGAAAGGCAAAAGTAAAAATGTCTTTATTCACAAACAACACCATTGTCTATGGAGAAAATCCTACAGAATCTATGAAAAAAACCACACTAGAACTAGCAAGTGAGTTTAGGAAGGATACAAGATCAATGTACTCAAATCAATGGTATTTCTATGTACTAGCAACAAATAATGGAAATAGAAATTGAAAGAAACAATATCATTTAAAATAGCATCTATCTCCTAGACTAAGAGGAAAGAGCTGGTCTAGAGGGCAGGTGGAAGATTTAAGAGAGAGAAGAGCCTGAAGACAACGAGAACAAATGTCTGCTGAATCTTCTGGATGAACTGGGCTGGTGGAAATTTCATCCTCTGAGGCAGGAGAGATGGAAGCCCCACAGCAGGTCATATGGAGAACGCTGATGTCCTCGATTTCCCAGTACAACCCTCTGGACAACATGAAAGAGGAGGGATACCTATTGAGAGCAGGCAGAAGGAGCTGCACTGGTAGGGGGAGGTGGGGATGCTAGGTAGAAAGGCTCTGCAGAGCAGGGAGGTAGGGAAAAGGCCCACCAAGAGGCTGATGGCCTCATAGGAAACATGTTGTCAACTCTCATTGGAGCCAGAGAACAGCAAGAGGGGAAGGGAGTGGTCAGAGAAGACCTTGGACAGCCTCAGCCCCCCTCCCCTCCCTCCCATGATCACGCCTCACCTTTCCTGACCCACTGACCACGACCTGGAGGTGTGGGAAGGTAACACCCCAGCCTCGCTCAGCCCAGGGAGATGACAGCCGATGGTGCATATTCTTCCCCCACCATCACTGATGGAGGCACCGAAGGTTATGCTGAGGGTTCAGTGCACCAAAGTAGAGGGCAATCGAGTGCAGAGGGAGTTGCAGACTGTGAGCCTGGGTGACAGGGAGGCAGGAAAGATGCTGCATAGGAGGCACCCAGTCCCTAATCCTAACCCTCTGAATGCCAGCCCCATGGATCTTGCGCTCAAGTCCTCCAGGCCTCAGCTCTGACTCATGTCCTGAGGATGGTAACACCGCTTCTCAAGTGGTTCTGGGACCAAGTGATCACCCAGCTTGCCTAATGCAGACCAGCCGGGACTGTGGTCACTGCCATTACCAGGAGGAGGATCATCTGTACTCAAGACTTGGGAACGCCAAAGGCTGGGGAGGTGCTGAGGCTTGTTCCACCCACAGCTGTGCCCAGCTGGGCACTGACTGCAGGTGAGGGACCTAGGAGTGGCCCCAGGTGTCCCATCCATGCCACCTCATTCAACATCTCCACGTGGTGGCAGTATTGTCCTAGAAGCGGAATTTTGGCAGGTGGCCCCTCAAACACTAATGGCACCACGGGGAGGCTGTCGCAACAAAACTTAGCACATTAGAATGGCTGGGATAGGACTTCCCTGGTGGCCCAGTGGTGAAGAATCCACCTGCCAATGCAGGGACATGGGTTCGAGCCCTGGTCCGGGAAGATCCCACATTCCACGGAGCAACTAAGCCCATGTGCCACAACTACTGAGCCTGAACTCTAAAGCCCGCGAGCCACAACTACTTAAGCCCACACACCCTAGAGGCCCGTGCTCCGCAACAAGAGTAGCCACCACAATGAGAAGCCCGTGCACTGCAAGGAAGAATAGCCCCCATTCTCCGCAGCTAGAGAAAGCCCTCATACAGCAAAGGAGACCCAACACAGCCAAAAATAAATAAAAAAATAAAAATAAATTTAAAAAAACCAAAAGAATGGCTGGGATAATATAGAACCCTCATTTTACAGGTGAGCGAGGCCTCAGAGTCAGGATTCTAGGCCCCACAGGAAGCCAAGATTCTGGGACAATTAATCTACAGATCCTAATTGTTGTGATGAGTCTAGGATTCCAGAAATTCCACGATGTTGATTTTGAAATTCTTTTTTCTTATGGTTCTAAGACTCTATCTGTGGCTTCCTGCTTTGAGAATCAAATGATGCCAAGATCTGACGGCTCTACTTATTCAGCTGCTCTGGGCCTCATGATTCTATGACTGAGTGGTGCCAGCATTTAGAGAGTTCATTCATTCCTTTAAGCAGAATTCACTACGTGGCTACTTAGGAAGTTAGAAAACTCAGTAGCCCTACTTCCATGACTCTTGGATTCCATCCTCCCTTCGCTCCCCACACAGAGATCCACAATTCCCACAACATCAGGCCACCTCTGTCCATCTGAGGAGAGCAGGCTCAAGGATCATGCAGCCTGGGAATTCCCTGGCGGTCCAATGGTTAGGACTCGGAGCTTTCACTGAAGTGGCTCAGGTTCAATCCCTGGTGGGGGAACTTAGATCCCGCAAGCTGCATGGTGTGGCCAAAAAAAAAAAAAACCAAAAAGAATAATGCAACCTGGAACCAGAATAGGACCAGCCATGTCTCTTGCGCTCCAAGTCCTAAGTGGAGGGGATGGAAGGTTAGGGTGCTTACACAGAAAGACACATGAGGTAGGGCTGCACACTGGAGACTGGATTATGGGGGATATTTGTCCCACAAGCCTTTGATGATAGCTTGCCATTCGACATCCAGAGGCTGGGTGCTTGGTGATCCAGGAGCAGACGCCCTGAAAGGCGTGAAGAATCCCTGGGGTACGAGATCTGGAAACCACGGTGCATTCATTCTCAGTCTCTGCTGCTCACCCTGAGGCTACTTTCTCTGTGTAAAGAAGGGGCTGACCTAAGGTTCCAGTCATTTCCGTAAATCAGACCCTCTGATCAAAATCAAAATGGAACTCTCAGGGGAACTTAGGAGAGGTAACCATGTGAGCGGAGAGCCAGCTATGGGATGGTATCTTGAGACAGATGGATTTGTTCTCAAAGGGACTTCCTCAAACCTCTGCAAATGCTCTCTCCAGGGACTCCAGAGGGCAGGTAAGCCAGCCCAACAGGTACCTCACCCTTCATCCACAGGAGTCAGCTCAGAAAGATGAGCAGACACAGACCAAGTTTGCTCTCCTGTGGACACATGCCTCCCTGCATGCCCTCTCCATCCCAGCCATAAGCTTTTCAGGCTCCTGCCACACAGCCTTCAGAATTATGAGTCCTGCCACCAGTATTCAAATCTTGGAGGGACTTATTCTTGTGAGGAACACATTATCTCCAGATACACAAGTCTCAGAGAGACTGAGACCCCAATCCTTCCTTGACTCCCTCTGGGGACCCAGGGAGAGTTGTATCATAACCCTCACTGAGCCTCCTTGCCCAGAATGCAGAGACAGATGTTTCTAGGGGGTGCTGGGTGAGACCATGGCCCCACAGCACTGGGCAGAGCCCTGGGCACCCAGAGCATGTGGTGTTGTCACCATCTCAAAGAGCACTGGGGAAGTCATCTGATCCAACAGCCTGCCTTTACAAGGAGAACCTACCAGAGAGACAAGAGGAGGCAAAAATTTCACCAGGGATCTGAACTGGAGAGGAGAGGCTCTTAGAACACTAACAAAACTACAGACTAAGATGGAAAGATGTGGACAATAGTAAGAGCCAATGAACACACAGCAGGATTAGACACAAGGTAGGACACATGAAGAGGTGCACCTGCAGCAAAGAAGGGGATGGGGGAGGCAGAAAAGCCAAGATGACCCATGCATCTCAGGCCCACCCAAGAATCATGGTTTCCAAACTTTGTGCCAAGGCACCCTGGGGTGCCACAGCAAATTCCCGGGGTACTGCAGGATATTTTAAATGTTCAAGGAACACGTGGTGATATGGTCCTCTCTGTAGGACAGACACCTACTGGCTCCAGGCAGTTCTGTTTCAGCTTGGACGGTGGCACATTCCTTTGTGAAGCTGAGTTTCTGGCTTTTGCTGTGATTAAAAAACAAGTACCAGGCTTCCCTGGTGGCGCAGTGGTTGAGAGTCCATCTGCCGATGCAGGGCACACGGGTTCGTGCCCTGGTCCGGGAAGATCCCACATGCCGGCCCGTGAGCCATGGCCGCTGAGCCTGTGAGTCCGGAGCCTGTGCTCCGCAACAGGAGAGGTCACAACAGTGAGAGGCCCGCGTACCGGAAAAAAAAAAAAAAAAACAAAAAAAAAACAAGTACCAAATGAAAACTGCTGAAGAACAGAAAGTAAGCTGTCCTCCCTGGGACTGCAGGCACACACTTCCCATTGGTAAGTAACTGCAGTTATGTGACAATGAAACAAAAATAGTATTTTTTCTTTTAACTTATAAACATTTCTTTTCCCAAGAGCTACTAATTAATACATTATTTGGACCTAATTATTTGCTAAACAAAACTTTTAGGCATTTCTTTTGGCCTGGGGCACTGTGAAAAAAATGACAGAGCATGGACAGAAAGTCTGCCTCTGAGTACAAGCACCCCACCCCTGAAGAGCAGGTGTTCCAGGAATGACAGCCCCCCAGGCAGGTCAGGGAAGCTTCCAGAAGGGGCTTAGAACCAAATGGGCCTGGAGGTAAGAAGAACACCCGCTCTTCTGACCCTAGACCTTCATCCTGTCTGCTTGTGGCCCCTCTGAGGTGACAGCTGCAGGGCTCCTCGGCTTCCAGCCACTGGCTACCCGGAGCCTTTCCTGCCTCCCCTCAACTTTTTAGAAAAGAAGGAAGTGAATGAATAATTAGGCAGTTAGTGTCTGAAATTCTGCCTCCCTTCTCTCCAGTACAGGAAGGACCACTACCTAATACTTACCAGGCAGGGATTCAAATGCTACCACAGATGACAGTTCACTACCTCAGAAAGCAAAGTGCCCTCTCATCTGGCCTCTTTCCTCCACACCAGGTCCTTGCCCTCCCTCCCCCACCTCCCAGCAGGGGCCTCCAAAGCTCCTGGGACCATACCTTCCTTCCCCTCCAGGACTATTCTGGAAGGAACACAGCCCCAAAGGGGCCTCTGGAAGACCTATGGTGAGGCAAAAAAAAAAAAAAAAAAAAAAGATCTTTTCTCCAGGGGCATCCATAAATTCTTCAGAATGTTGAATTAGACCTGTGACCAAGGGTCCGTCATGGAAGCTCCCTCTGTGTGACAGCAGAGGGCGCTGCCAGGAAGGCATCCTCCCCTTCACCTTCAGGGAGGGAGCCCAGACTCCATCGCCAGGGTGAGCAGCTGCGTGGAGCAAAGGCATGCCACACCACCAGGTTGACTCTGTCCTTAAGTCAGGTTGCAGAATTTTCAGCTGAACATCAGGGAGCAGGAAAGAATCCCACTCACTCAAATTATGATAGAAACATCCCCCTCCTGCACCTGCATTCTCTCTACCCCAACCTGGGGATGGCCCCCATCCCCATGCTCCTGGGCTTCTGGGAAACAGACTTAGGGAGCTTCTATCATGCCCAGAAAATGGGGTGGGACCCCCGTTCCCCCATGCCGTAACCTCTATGTAAGTCTCACAGGGTCTGTGGAGGGCTGGAGGCCCCTGCCATCCAGACTCAGGTGGCACCACTCTCCAGCCTTCTCTCCGAGGTCCCGCCACCTGTCTGGAGATCCCTTCTCCCCCTCTTTTGTGCACTCACATGGGTTGTTTGAGGTCAAAGCTTTCAAAAAGACCACAGGATGGGGGCAAAGGAAGAGCGCCCTGCGAGATCACCATGTGGAAAGGGCCACCTCTGGAAGCTTCCGGACCAGTGCCATCATGCAGCTTGCCCTGGTTGCAGCTCTCCCAAAGGAACGCTGTGATGCACATTTTTCAAGGAACTCTAAAGAACTGGGAGTCTTCACGTGGGAGCGGGATCGGGGCAGTTCTCAGCTCTCCCTCTCTCTCCCTGCACCATGGGAGGCTCCCCCAAGCTCAGGGTGCCCAGCTTACTCTCCCTCCCTACCACCTAGTGTAGGCAGAGGGCAGGGACCAAATGAGGGAGAAGAAAGCAGCAAAAGGAAGAAAGAAGGGGCCTGGCAAGTGAGGTGGCAGGAGGGAGGACTGAGGTGGCAGCGCCCACCTGCTCCATTCTCCGCAGAGCCCATCACAGCAGGACAGCCAGTCCTTTGGTCCTTCGGTAGGGCACAGCCACCGCCCTTTGTGTGTGAGGAGCCAGCAGCCTCTTGGGGGCTCCTCATAACAGCTCTAATCCCAGGGCCCCACAGTTGGGAGGGCGGGGGTGGGAGCCTGCTGCACTGGGATTGGCCCCCACCCCACTCCCACAGCCCAGTCCCCAGTAATGCGATAATTGGGTGGGATTTTCACCGAGAGAGAGGGGAAGTCCAGAGGAAGACGAGCTAACTACCCACCCCGCCTCATTCCAGAATTCTTCCGTCCTTCCCTCTTCAGGCGAGGGGGCACAGTGACTCAGAGGAGGGGTAGAAGGACAAGGCATGTGTAGACTCAACTGGATCCCACTGGCAGTGCAGAGAAAAGAGAACATTCCTTGAAAGAGAATGGCTTTCCCTCCACATCTGGGAAGGAGTCCCTGATGCAGTCACCGAGGTGACCCCTGGTCCAGAGTCCACAGGACCCCACAGGCTCCCTTTACAGATGGGAAAACCAAGATGGATAGGGGCAGCTTGCCGTGGGGTACGGCCTGCCTCTTGCTCTCCAGCCACTGCCTAAACCTGGAGGGTTGCTGAGTCACTCCCTGCCCCGAGAAGCAGCCACACGCCGGCCAGTGGCCTGTCCATCGGGCCCCCACATTCTGCAGGTCACATGGTAAGGCAAGGCTCAGGCGCTGTGGAGGAGCTGATGTCCACTTGAAAAGAGACATCATAGAAGAGACTGGAGTTGGGATTTTTATTCACGGCTCTCCTCCCCTCAGTTGCGAAACGGTGACATGGATTGCTGCTACCCCTTCTTCACAATCATTGACTGGGTCTCCTGCTAATGCACAAGGTGGGGGAGGGAAGGGAAGTTGGGACGACATCTCGACTTGGATCTTCCTCTTCCTCTCCCCAAATAACCCTGGCTCCTTTCTCCCTGGGCTGCAGGTGAATATGCAAACAGAGCTTTGCGTTGGACTGGGAGCTGGAGAACTGGCTAGCCACTCTTTGTGACCTTGGATAAGTCACTTTCCCTCTCTGGTCTTCCCTTTCCCCATCAGCAAAAATCATAAGGCTTACCTAAGTTGTCAGAAATCCCTTCTGGCTGAAGAGGCCAGCAGCCCTGGGCAGACTCGGCGGTCAGTGGTCCCAGAGCCAGGGCGCTAACCGGCTACACTGTCCCTGGGGACCGGAAGCACCAGGACTGCCGTGCCCTTCCCTGGTGGGGTGTAGGGGAGAAAGAGGAGCCGTCAACACCTGGGCCCTGAACAGAGCTGGACTGTTTCCCAATAGTGACTTTCAGAAACGTGGCTGCACCCTAGATGCACCCTAAATGCCCACCCAGCAGCTGTCCCCAGACAGGCCGCCCCCATTCTGGCCGCTCGCCATCGGCCCAGCTCCCAGCGGATCGGCAAGGGGCCGTTCGAGGAGACAAGCCTCGGACGAACGGAACCCCAGCAAGGAGATGGACGAAATGGAGGCGCAGCCCGACCACCTAGAGGGCAAGGGACAGAGCGCGCGACAGAGCAGGGGCAGGAGCGAGAGCTGGACAGCGCGTCGCACGGTGAGCGCAGGGCGCGCGGGGCTCCACACCTAAGGAGCCGCCCATAAGCCCCGAGGGGGCGCGGCCCGGGAGGTCGGAGGGGATACCTGCGGACCATGCAGTCCCGGGTGCCGGCCGGCCGCCAGGCCAGCTGCCCATCTGGCACAGCGCAAAGCCTGGAGCCGGCGCACCCGCGCACCCCCGCGCACCCCGCGGCCACGGGAGGGGCCCGCGCTGCAGCCGTCACCGAGCTAGCTCCCAGGGCCCCGCCCGCCCCCTGCCTGCCCCGCCCCGGCCCAGGCCCCGGCGGGCGCCCCCCGCGGCGCTGCCCCGCCCCCGCCGTCCC
>NW_021703768.1:154560907-154781352 GCF_005190385.1 Monodon monoceros
TCGGAGCCCGCGCACCCGCGCACACCCGCGCACACCCGCGCACCCCGCGCACCCCGCGGCCGCAGGAGGGCCCAGCGCCGCCGCCCGCGAGCTCCCAGGGCCCGGCCCGCTCCGGCGCCCGCGCTCTCGGGGCGGACTCCTGGCCCTCCGAGATCTCCCGCCCGGCGATGGCCCCGCTCGGATATTTCATATTCCTCTACGGCCTGAAGCAAGCGCTGGGCAACTACCCGATCTGGTGGTGAGTGAGCCTTCCTCACGTTCTCCCCGGCCTCTGTGCGTCCCCCAGCCGCCGTCCCCTCGGGCAGGGCCCCGCGGTGGCCCAGAGCCCGCGCTCTGCCCAGCCCTCCTGTTCCGAGGGTGGTTTGTTTTCCTTGGCGGCCAATTTCGACCTGTTCGGGCCGGGGCTGGGACGCGGGTGGCGGAGTTTCCGCGGACATTGATCCCTCGGGCATAGAGGGGCTCCCGGCGTCGGACGGGGCGAGCAGTGAGCTGGGGAGAGGCAGGAAGTGGGACAGCACCGATGGCATGAAAGCTCGGGCACCAGAGGCCAAGAGAAGCCAGGAGGGCGAGCTGGGAGAGGGAGATCCGCCTGAGACTTTCCTTAAGGACATGTCTTACACACACACACACACACACACACACACACACACACCTTAAAACAAAGTCAGTGAGACAAGACCGAACAGCTCGGAGCAGCGTAGTTACGTAAAGACTGCGGGGACCCGGCCGGGAGTGGCGGGCGCATTGGGGCCAGCACCCGGCCCTCCTGCGCCTTCCTGCCGCTGTCCCGACCGCGATGCTAAGGAGGGGCTTCTGGAGAGGTAAAAAGGGAGAAAGCATCGCGTTTGAAGGCTCCTTAGTGAGAGGCTCCGCGAACCCACATCTGAGAGGGCTGGGGCGTTCCGTCTTCCACCACAGACAAGACACATTCCCGTGAGACCCTCCTAAATCTGGCGATGGAAGTGCAGATAAACCAAGGGAAGGGTCCTGAGGGTCTGCAGCACATATCATGAGGGGAGGAGGGAAGCGAATTTGGTAGAGCTCCCCACAGGCAAGGGCCACCCCGGCTCCCCAGTGGAGAGGGGAGGGGCGCTTTGAGATGCCCAACATTTGACGAACACAACTGGGGGGAATGTGGGAGCCGAGCGGCCTGGGCGCGCCGCTGGAGGAGACCCAGATCGGAGACAAGCCTTCACACACACATGCGCGCGCGCACACACACACACACACACACACACACACACACACAGAGCCAGGAACTCTCTCCGACGGCTTGCCTGGAATTATAATAATTACGCCGAGGGGAAGTTGGGGCGGGGGGAGACTGAGTGAGCCGAAGTACATCTAATCCGATAATAATTTCTCTCTTCGAGATTGTTCAGGAGCGGGGGCACCCTAGGTGTGGGGCGCGGGTCCAGGCGCAGCCTGGCGGGACGGGGCGGGGCAAGAAGGAGGCACCGGCGGGTACGAGGGCCTGGGAGAGGTGGCGGGGCGGCGGGGACATGCTTCGGGGACCCCCGCGCGTCCCGCACCCCCGCGGCACCTGCAGCGCCCGGTCGTCTTCTGGAGCACAGGATACAGCGGGCGTGCCTCCCGACGCGGGGACACTGACGCCGGGGGAACCAAGGGAGCGCGTCTGAGAGAGCCCCGCGGCCGCCCGCTCCCGCGCAGGCTTCTAATTAGAACCCGCCGCCGCCGCCGCCGCATTCCTGGGCGCTAGTGGAAGCGCTTTCGCCCCAGCGCTTCTTCCATAAACAAGGGCCGTGTCACCAGCCTCTGGCCACCCTACGCGGTGGAATCTTTGTCCTTTCGGCCCTGAGTGTCCCTGGCCTTGCTCCGCTCAACACACGTATGTCATCCTTTCCACCTGGGCCGTATGTGTTCCATTTGAAAGGATCCTGGGGCATGCTTAGTGTATCCGGCATTCTCCAGATCCGTGGGGAGGGGCGTCCCCTCCCCACCGACTCCTGGTCAGTGACCCACCCAATCAAGAGTCTAGAGCAACCTTTTGGCCCCAGAGGGAAGACGGCGCCATGGAACCCCCCACTTTGCTCTCCATAGGATTCTCACATTCAGTGATTCTCTTGTTTCCTGGGAAGAAGCATCTTCGGTGGCCACAACCTCAGGGCTTACTGAGGACCAGCAGTTTCCTCTCCTCCTCCCCTCTGCCCCCAGGCTGGACACAGGAAGGACGTGGTGTCTCCACAGTGGACATGAGCGTAATGAAAAGGAGGGCTCACAGGGAAAGAAATGGAGTTTCATAGCAGGCGGAAGGCTTTCTATCTTCATACCCTACCTGATGGAGTTTCCCACAGGTGGCTCCTTCTTTCTCTTGCCAACCCCCTCTGCCACTTCCCTCCCTTCCCCAAGTGAGGCCTCGGAGGGAGACCCTCTTTTTGTAACTTCTCACCTTCACACTCAGCCTCCCTAATTGGTATTCTGTTTCACCTTCCCTCCCCAAAATAAAGCCACTGTTCTCATCACTTCTCTCCACCCCACCCCCAGCTCCTCGCATATGAAAGTGAAAGTGACAGGGACTTCCTCACCTGGAGAAACAAGGAAACAACCCAAATTGGGAGTAATTAGGCTTTGAAGTTGGTGTGGTCTTGGTGGGAGGGTGGAAGGAGAGGAGGAGGTGGTGCTGCATCCTGTGGGAATTTAAAGAGCCAACTGCCTCCCCGGGACCGTCTCGGAAGAGTGTCCTTCACCCTAGATGCTCAAGGTCCAAAGGCAGGTCCCGACAGAGGCACAGAGAGACAGCCCTAAGACCAGAATGTTGAAAGCTACGGAGACCTCCAAGAGGTCTGTGCTCCTTGTGTGACAGACAACGGGGTGGGGGGTGGGATCCAGAGAAGAGACCTGGGAGGTGACAGGACAGAGGCCTGGGCACCTGACCCCAGAGGCATAGCATGGCCAGACGGCCCTAGCCCCCTCCCCCTCACTCCCCTTGTCTAGACTGAACTCTTGTTTAATTAGAATTGATCAGAAGGATCCAAGCGAACACAGAACAGGCATCATGGTCAAGGGGAACACGTGGAACCCTTGAAGAACAATACCCAGTGTGCACCTGTGCTCCATGATGTGCTTTGGGCACCTGCCTCCTACTTCCCGTGTCTGGGCTCATGGCATCTTGTGATCCCCCTGTGGCCTAGCCAGGGCCCTGGAGGTCAGCCTGTTTTCTCCCCTGCCCCCTCACCATGGGGCCAGGCCCCTTCATTTCCCCCACCAGGTTGCAGTGCTCCATTCCCGCCATCTTCTGCCTCTGTTCTCACTGCCCTCCCACCCTCCACTCTAACCCCATACCCTCACTGCCCCCAGAGCTCCAGCAGCAGTGCTTTTACCTGCCCAGAGAGCCCGGTCCCCCTTTCCCTATCGGGACCCCCTTCCTGCCACCCAGCTCCTCACCAGTTTCTGATGGACCTAGGGCTCCCCAGCACTGAGTGGCACCTGGAGTGGACATCACCCCAGCTGGCCCGGGAAGTTCCCATGTTCACGTCCCGTCTTCTCCCACCCCTGGGCCAGCTCAGTCGCCTGAGACATGCTCCCAGTGCAGCATTCTCTGGTTCTCCCACCTTTCACTGCCTCTTCACCCTCCTCCTTAGTCCCCGGCACCCCACACTCATGTGCACACAGACACCCTGCTCTGAGAATGTGTCCAGACCCCAAGGAAGGCCAGCTCAGCTGTCACCTGCCCCCCACCTTCTAGAACCTCCTCTCTGCACAGCCTTTCCTGGCGCCAGCCCCACTGGTTCTTCAGGCCCAGGGGTCTTCTCAGTCCCGGGTGGGACATAGGCTTCCCTCAGTGGGACCCACTATTTGCGGGTGAAGGTGCACATGGAGTTCAGGGAGAGTGAACAAGGGCTCTGGAGGCACTGCCCAGGTCCCACAGCCTCAAAGGGTGGGTGAGGTGGGGGCTGAGGAGGAGGAGGAGGGATGAGCAGCCACACAAGGTGAGAGGTTGCCTGTGTCAGATGACACGGGACCTGGTAGGGCTGAGCAAGGCTCTGAGGCTTCTCAGGCAGGCAGGGCCCAAGCAAGCAAGACTTCCTGAGCTGCCCTGCCTCTGTGAGCCTGCACCACTGCGAGTCCCTCCCCAGGGCAGCCCTGTCCCTCCCTCCAGTCCTTCCTTCTCACTCTGCCCTGTTTGCCTGTCCCCCTCTCTCTATGTTTCTCTCTCTCTCTCTGTGTCTCTCTACCTCTCTGTCTCTGTCTATCTCTCTGTCTCTCTGTGTGTCTGTCTGTCCCTGTCTGTCTCTGTCTGTATTTATCCCTCTCTACCTCTGTCTCTGTCTCTCTGTGTCTCTGTCTCTAGCTCTCTCTGACTCTCTCTGCAGCTCTGAGGCTGGTGATGGTAGTGGCTAGCCTATGAAACTAGAGAAATCCAGACACCAGTTCCACACCCCCAGCGTTGTAGGATCTCAGGGTGCTGGGAACGATGTTCCTCCACAGAACCACCAATGCACATCCTTTTCTTGAGGAGCAATGTTAGAAACAACCATAGGTAAAACATATGTGGTCAGAAAACTTGTTTTGTACCACCAAGTTCAATACCCATCATCTTGATTCCTTGACAGCCCACCACGGCACACGCTCCTTCCAGAGCACAAAAGCATCACTCACCTGTCACATCCAGCTCTCTCTGACTTGGCCACCTAAACACTTGGGACTCTGTCTGGGGCTCAGGTGCAGCAGCTTCTCCCAAGCTGGCTAACCCTGCATTTTACTGGGCTTCTTGTCATTTTTTAAAAAAATGATTTTGTTTTATTTGCACAAGCCTGCTGGAATTCTTTGTGACAGAGAAGAGGGTGAATAAATACAGTTGAGGAGGAATACAGTCTGGGGGGGTTGTAAAACCACACTTTCCACGGTGGTCCCAATTACAAATCTCCAGCCTGCAGGAATAGGAATTGCCTTGTTCCAGAGGGGCTCTGCCACCATCCTGCAGGTGTGGCCCAGGACAGGGAAAGCAGGGCTTGGATGTACCACCTGTCCATGAAAGTATCAGTTATACTCAAAATGTAGTCCACAGACCAGAGCCCATCCATGAATGGTTGTCCATGAAGAAATAAGAACGGAAGTTGAAAATAGGTGTTTGGGAACAGTCATGGCAGTTTTTTAAATGTATAATTTTGTGCAGCATTTTAATGTAATCTATAAGAATGGGTTAGAAATTAAAAAAAAAAAAAACCCAAACCAAGTTCTCTAGCTAGTTTGAGAAGCCAAAGCCCCCCACGGTAGGCAACCCCTGCTATGCCCAAGTCTGGGATCATCCATATGGACCACATCCCCTCAAGGCTTTGCCACCCAGCACTTGCCATTTGCGCTGTGGAACCAAATGCCAGAGTTTGTATTTGCCCCTTTTAAGTGTAGTTGAAGGACTTGAGCCACCCATTGTTGAGAAGTGTCAGGGGAAGACCCCCACTGCTGTTCAGTGTGTGAGAGGCTCTCGGGGAAGGAGGACTGGACTTCTGTGTGGCTCCAGCAAAGGCTGGGAGCAGAGGCTACAGGTGACCAAGAGGCAGATTTTGGCTCAGTATAGGAAAGGCTTCCTGGGTCTGAGAGTGGTGGTGGTGAGCTGCCCGTCCCTGGAGAGGTAGAAACAGAGGCTGAGGAAGGAGCAGCCTGCTTTGGGTGGAGGGTTCCCAGGGACACGTAAGCGGCTGAGAATCCGAGGTTTACAAGGCCCACATGCTCCCCCCACCCCCACTGTGGTCAGCACTGCAGCTAATAGTCTTCCCGGTTAAGTCCCCTAGACTCTACCAGGCACAGCTGGGGTAGTTTGGTTCACAGTTACACAGCAAGCGATGAACCCATCCTGGCATGCCTTTACCCGCCACCCCCCAGCAGCATGCCCTCCCCACCTAGTGCACCTGCGTCACATCACACTTGCCCCTAGCCTCGCTCAGCTGGCCCTGGATCTGACTATACCCGCCTCCTCGCTCCTCACCTGGCTGGGCTGGACACTGTGGGGTGACATGAAGAGATGGAGAATAAGGCTCTGACTCCGGCCAGGCTGCCTGATCCCAGGGGAACCTGTCCTTCCCTTTGTAGAATTGTCACAAGGACGGCACCTATATCGCCAGGCTGTGAAAGCCCATGGGGTATTTGTTCTCCTTCCTCCCCTCTTGACCCTTCACCCCTTGTAGCTCCTAGATAAGATTTGGTTGAACAAATGAATGAAGGAATGAATGGATGGAATCTTTCCTGTGAAAAACAGAAATTATCAGGTGGCCTGTGCTTGGGGACATGAGGACACAGCTGACTGTTTTTACAATCCCCCTGACTGAGCCCCGGCTCTGGGGCTGGGTCCCCACCATGCACCAGAGCAGCTCTGCCTCGGTCTCCCTCCCAGCCTCTCCAGGTGACACCCTGGAGGTGTCTCACACTTTGGTGCTTCCACATTCCATCCCCGACAAAACGTGCCGCTGCCGCCCAGGGAAGCGGGCAAATGCATGGCCGCGGGCACGGGAGCCTCTGCCCGCCTGCTGGGACTTGCGCAAAGTATGTGTCAGTAATCCCGGCTCGGCCCGCTGGGGCAGGAGGGGGTGCTGGGAGGGCTGCAGGCAGGGCCATGCAGCCCAGGGGCTGGGAAGAGATGGCCCCCAACACCAGGGACCCAGATCCTGGGACCCCTCCCCATGGGCCCTCCTATCGCCAAAGGTGTTCCAGCTCCTGGGGAGGGGTCTTCCAGGCAGGAGAGAGAGAGAGCATGGAGGCATGTGGGCTTTTCTCGGAGACGCCATAGTGGGTAGAAAGAGAAGGCAGAAGCTGGAGGGCTCTGGGGCAGGTGAGCACCCTTGGGGGAGTCTGGGTCCTGTAAGCCTCCTGGACAGCTCCATCCAGAAAGGACAGAGCCTACCCATCAAGCTGGGTAGCCATCAACCCACAGGGCAACCAGCCCCACACTCAAGGCCTCTGGTCTCAGGACAGCAACCTGGTCCAGCTGTGGAGAGGCCCTGACCTTAGAAAACAGCAATTTGGGATAGGACAGGCACTCTAGAATCCTCATGTGTCACCAAGGGGAAGACCCATGAGACCAGCCAGGGTCCTCCTCAGCAGAGGTCCTGCAGGCAGAGTGCAGAACAGGGACCCCCAGATGAGGACTGAGCAGAGATCTGTGCCTTCGAAGGACAAGAGAAGATGTGGCCTTGCTCTCTGGGAGCGGCCCCTCATGGCTCAGACGTGGGAGGTTGTGCATGAGGAGTGGCAAGCTTCAGCAGCGTCCAGAGAGGGCGGCTAGCAGGGCTGGGAGCACAGAGCACTTCCTGGAGAGGTGGCCCCGGATGACGTGTGGACAGAATGTGCCCCAGCCCCGCCAAGGTGTGAATGAAACTGCCATGCCCATTGCTCACTTCCCCTCCAGGAGCCTCTGATAGAATGTGGTCCAGCACCTCCTTAGACAGACGGAGAAACTGAGGCCCAGGAAGGAAGGGCAAAAACAGTTAATTCAGTGAATAATACAGCTGGTGACCCACATCCTGCCCTCCAGGCCCAGCCAAGCTGTCCTCTCCCCAGAACCCCTCTCTCTTTGAGAATTGCTGTGAAGTCCCAGCTCTCCCTCCAAAATGCGCACAGCCACAGGCAAGGGCAGAGCTGTGCCTACAGTGCACAGGTACCCTGTGTTTGCTGGTCTTGCAAAAAGAAATCAAACCAGGACTCAAGAAAACTAAGAGCCTATGACTCCGTTAAGATCTGCCAGGTAACGGTGCACGGGCACTTAGCCTCTCCGGTTGAGGATCCACCCCCAGAGGAGCCAGGCAGGGGCGGGCAGAGAGGGGGCCTGCTCCAGGTCCTGCCTTTGCCCCCAGCCTCTGTCCACAAGAAGAGCCTTCTGTCCTCTGGTTTCACGGCACATTTACGGTAAAATCCGCTTGAGTGAAGGCCGTCAGCTCAGGTTGGGGCAAAGCTGGCCCAGGCTGGGTCCTGAGTGGCCTCCTTCCCCTGCATGTCACAGCCAGCGCCTTTGCTCTATCTTGAGTAAGACTGCCTGGCAAGGCGCCTGGCCTTTCAACAGTGCAACAGCGCAGTCCTCAACAGGAGCGAACCAGGGAGGAGGGAGAAAAACCATTAGTACTTTCAGGAGGCAGCCGTGGCTCACGTGGCCCCAGCCACAGGCTGGAACCGGAGTCTAGGAGCCACTTTGCAAACTGCGCACGTGGTTGCTTTGGGTTGAAAATAGTACCCCCACCGAGAAAAAAATTATTACTAAAAAATTAACCAACAATAGCATTCACAAAAACCTGGAAAAAAAAAAGTTCATCAACTTACCAACTTAATACAGGCATTTTCCTCACTTTAGGTTCTTATTTCATTCACACATTTTTCCTGATCATAATAACAGTGTGCAGAGAAGATCGTGGTCTGTTTTCTAGGGTGTACCATCTCCCATTAAACATTTTGCATTTGTGGGGCCTTCTCAGCGATGGTGCTAGCAGTTACTCAGGCCTGTGCTGTGAGCGTGCTGTAATCTGCTTGCCTGACCATTGGCCCTTTCTGCTGTATGGATGGCCCTGCACGGAGGATCTCTCCAGAGTTGGAATTTGGGGTAAAGGCTCAGGGCTCAGAGGAGGTGGGGGGGGGGTCCTCCCATATCTGCGCAGGGAAGGGTGCATTCAGTTTGGGACAATCTGGTTTTTAGGGGCCTTCGGGACATCCGATGTGACATCCAGTTGAGCATTTAAAATTCTAGCTCCCAGCCAGGGGGCGGCTGAAGGTGAGGGTGTGGGTGTTTCCTGGTTGCCAGCCTGCACTTCAGGGTTGGCAGCAACAAGGGAAATGGAACAAATTCCTCATAGGGTGAACTGTGGTGGCCAAGTGCAGGGTGAAGGAAATGGGTGCAGTGAGGGCAGGCTGGCCTCTTGGCCTCTGCCCGCAGGCTGGGCAGGGCCTTCATGCCCCTGTGGTTCCCAGGCCCCCAGGCCCAACGCCCCAAGGGAAGGGCAGCACACCCCCCTCCTGCCTGGCTTTCCCTGAGGCCACAGGACACAGCTTTCGCCCATTAAGGCAGGACCAGCGACCCCTGAGGTCATTGTTGGTAGAACATCCTGCATTGGCGATGGCCGTGAGGAGGAGGAGATGCATGGTGATCCCAAGGCAAGGTCAGGACCTCACGGTGACCCAATACATGGGTCCGAGGGTAAAGGAGGGGTGACTGATTATGGGGTTCTCACCCCCAGCGCTCACCTGAACACCACCATCCCTCCTGTGAGTGGCCCTAAGTCAGGCCCCTTCCATCTCCATCTGGTCCCCAGTTTGTACACCTGTCAAGCATGTGAGAGGCTGAGGGGGAGATTGGAAAATTAACCTGAAGCCCCAGACACGCAGGTGAGAGCTCAGAGTGGGTTCCTGGGAGGTTAATGAGGCCTGGTCCACGCTTGTTACCCCTCCAGAGAACCCCTCTTAGCAGCACTGGACAGAAGACCATGACTTTGCCTCCTCAGGGTTTGGAAACGGGCAGTCCATTCCCTGCCTCAACATCCCCCTTCCCACCACAACACTTCTGGAATGTTCACTATTGCTGCTTCCTTCGTCTGTCACCACCTTGCTCTTTTTAGGATCTTCACCACCTCTGGAAGAGAGATGTGGGGTCCGGCCCCTGCTTATTGCTGGCTCTGGGACACTGGACTGGAGGGAAGCAAGTGGCCAGCCCCATGCAGACAGATGGGGCTGTGGAGGGCGGGGGCTCACGTCCTGAGCCTGTCTGAGTGCGCTCTCCCCTGCCTCTATAACAGATCTCGTGTTCTCAAAGAGCAGCACTGGAAGTTTCTGGAAGCCTTGGGATTCAGAAGCAGAAACCAAAGGAAAACCTTGACTGCCAGACCAAAGGGTTTGGACTTGAAGCCTTGGGAGGCTCC
Source organism: Monodon monoceros (assembly GCF_005190385.1). Lineage (NCBI taxonomy): Eukaryota > Metazoa > Chordata > Mammalia > Artiodactyla > Monodontidae > Monodon > Monodon monoceros. The sequence goes on from NW_021703768.1 coordinate 154,570,762, forward strand.
TTGGACTCAAAGTCCCAGGACTCAAAGCTGGGCTTACCTTCAGTGATCCCAGAATTGGTGGTTTTCAAACACCAGCAAGCATCAGAACCCCCTGAAGGGCCTGTCAAAACAGGGCACTAGGGCTTCCCTGGTGGCGCAGCGGTTGAGAGTCCGCCTGCCGATGCAGGGGACGCAGGTTCGTGCCCCAGTCCGGGAGGATCCCACGTGCCGCGGAGTGGCTGGGCCCGTGAGCTGTGGCCGCTGAGCCTGCGCGTCCGGAGCCTGTGCTCCGCAGCGGGAGAGGCCACAGCAGTGAGAGGCCCGCGTACTGCAAAAAAACAAAACAGGGCACTAGCCCCGGGTTTCTGATTCAGCAGGTCTGGGGGGGCACCGCCTTGGGACTTGCATTTCTGACAGGTTCTGTGGTGCACCTGTTGCCTGCCCAGGGGCCACCTTAAGAGGACCCACCTGTCACCCAGCTACCTGGCGTGATAGCTGGGGAAACCAAGGTGCAAAGGGTCCAAAGTAACAGGCAAAGTTGACCAGCCAGGGGACAGACTGGAGCCACCACACACATCGCCCTTCAGTGATTGTTCTGTGTTGGAAACAGGGTCATATTGAATCAGGGAGACCAATAGTGTTCTGTGTCTTTGGGTTTAGTGTTGTCTGTGTGGGATTTGTTTATTAATATGATGTTTATCTTACTCTCTGTCATGTTCATGTTCCCCCAGATTTATATGTTGAATCCCTGACACCCAATGTGATGGTGTTAGGAGGTGGGGCCTTTGGGAGGGGATTAGGGTTAGATGAGGTCATGAAGGTGGAGCCCCCATGATGGAAATAGTGTCCTTAAAAGAAGAGGAGAAGACACTAGAGTTCTCTGCTCTATGAGGACACAGCGAGAAGGGGGCCATCTGTGAACCAGGAACCCTTCGCCAGAACCCCACCATGCCTGCACCCTCATCTCAGACTTCCAGCCTCCAGGGCCGTGAGAAATGAATGTGTATTGTTTCAGCCATCCTATCTGTACTCTTTGCTGTGGTGGCCCACACTGACCAAGATAATTGTTCATAAATGTTATCTTGTATGTACTGGTATTTAATACATTTTAAGAGCATAATAGCATATTAGAAAGGGGGGGCCTGGGGAAGCCAACCTGCCAAAACCCCATCCTGCCATGTTAACTCGTTGACGTTGGTCAGGTGTCTTCCCCTAGCCCCAGATTCTTGGTCCAAGAGATTACCCGGGGTTCCACCTACCAGGTTGTGTAGGTTGGAGAGAGTCATATAGTGGGCAGGGCCAGAGCCAGGACCACACAGGTGATGGTGATGGAGCAGGTAGGCCAGTTAAGTAGCTAGGCAGTGGCTAATGGTGGGTGGTGGCAGAAGTGATGCCAGGGGCTTTGAAGGAGGAAGTAACCAGCCTCCAAGAGAGAGGCACTGGTCCCTGAGGAAGGGTGGTGCTGGGGACACAAGCAGAGGAGGGGGAGGGAGGGAAGAGCTGTCTGAAGGCTGTGGTAACCAGCCCTTGAAGGTGGCAGACCCTTGGGCTACACATGGAGGGGCTACCTCCTTGCGAGGTTCAGTTCCTTCTGGCCTGAGCAGCTTGGAGGATGAGAGAAAAGAGCCAGCATGAGCAGAGGAGGGAGATGGGGAATATTCAGTCTTCACTGCATGACAAATAACCAGAGTTATGGCTTCAAATATTACCTGTGCATTCACAGAGTTCACGGCTCTGCAGGTCGGAAGTCTGCGCAGCTTGTCTGGGTTCCCTGTTCAGGGTCTCTAGCGGCCAAAATCAAAGAGTTGACCAGTCTGGGGAAGAATGTGCTCCCAACCTCACCCAGCTGTTAAATTCTGGTCCTTGCAGTCCCCATGTACTTGCGGCTACCTGCCAAGGGTGGTTCTCAGCTCCTCGAGGCCACTTTCTGGTCCTAGAACACAGCCCCTTCATCTCAGAGCCAGCACCAGCTTCAGACGCTGCTGATGTCTCCAACTTCTGCTACCAGCTGGAGGCTCTGCTTTGAAAGCATGCATGTGGATAGAGTAACTCAGCTTGGTGGCCCTGATTTATGTCTGCTGTCCACTGCAGGTCCTGCAGATATAGCAAGTGTGATCTGTCTACGTTAAGAGTTCTGGACAGGAAGGTGGGCACTCTTGATGCCATATCAGAATCTGGGCTTGGTGGGTGGGAGAACAGGAGAGCAGCCACCTCCTTCCAGGGGTGCATAGCCGCCCTCTGTCCCATCCCCCCAAACCACGTCCCCTCCCAAATGCTCCTTAGATGTCCCCCTCTGGACGCCAGGCCCCTGGGACAAGAAAATGACATCTTTATTTGTACCCACCACTAACAGCAGTTGAACTCACCTTCAATTATGAATGGAGGTGACAAACTGCAGCAGCATTTGTGGCTTCTGAGATGCTATCACCAGAAGAAAACAGATACTTTCGTCTCAGATGACAGTTTGTTCATAGATTACAAAATGCCATTGAGCTCTCAGCCCATCATGTAGGCTCAGTAAAGAAACACACAGCCCTGAATCACAAGCTTGTTCCCTGTTGTAACCCTATGTCAGTCTGCTTGTTTTCTTGTAACTGTTTCTTTCTTCTCCACTTGGTCTGGGATGATGACTTGACTGTAGTGCAGAGAGTTTGTGCCGGCCAAACCCACTTCCCCTCGTGGTCACATCTTACATAATTATCAGAATGGAGACCACGCTAGTGCACAGCCAAACACAGGCTGGCTTCAGCAGTCTCTCCATGGATGCCCTTCCTCTGTTCCAGGATCTTACCCGGGAGCCCAGGTCGCATTTGGTGTCGTTGCATTTTATGCGCTCTGAGAACTTGGGGAGGCGCAGAACATCAAGATGGTGGTGCCCTGTAGTTGCAGCACTTTCCAGTTTACAGCATTCCTCTCCCACTAGGCTGTCTCTGGTCCCTGGCGAGAACCCTTAGACAGGACAGTACGTGGTTATCCCTGGGGTCTGGGGCCCAGAGTCCTGGATGCTCCCCAACATCCTGTCCAGCCCCCAGCCCCAGGCCAGTGCACCCTCCACTTCCTCCTGGAAGGGCATGGGAGGAAGGAGTTACAGATCTTGGTTTTCCAAGTATTAATTGACTGGGGGCAACTACCTTCTTCTCAGATTAGAAATTGGAATCCTGGGGGTGGTAAGGAGATAACATATGTCCAGTTTGGATTTTTTTCCAGCTTTATGGAGATATAATTGACATATAACATTGTGTAAGGTTAAGGCGTACAACATAATTATTTGATGTATTTACATGGAATAGTGATGTATATATTGCAAAATGATTACCACAATAAGATCAGTGAACACAGTTTGGATCTTTAATATGAACTTTTTATGAACCAGTTTATCCTTCAAGGCCCAGCAAGATTCAGTGACCTGAGTTGGGCCCCCTTGACCCTTCCCTGCCCACTTTCTCCCACACACTGGACCCTCCTGTGTCTGACAGGACCCCCCCCAACAACTTTCTGCCCTCCTTGGGCAGGGTCTGCATCACCCAGATCCTCTTGGTTGCCCAGCTCTGGAACAGAGGAAACTTTCTGGAAATAATTCAAGGAACTAAAGGGGCCGCCAGGTCCAGAGGGGGTGGGAGAGGGATCCAGTCAGGCTTGGTGGAGGCCAGAACAGCTGGAGTGGCATCTGGGCTGGGAGCTGGCTGCCAGTACTCTGGCCATGCTCTCGGAGGTGGTCATACGGGGCCTGACTGGGAGGAGGTCTGGGAGGAGACAGGGGTAGGGGAGCCGACTCAGCACCCCAACCTCGGAATGAGCCTGGGGAGAAGCTGTGAACTTGAAAGTCCCACTCTGCTTTCCCTGGAGCTGCGGCGCGGCGGCGTGAAGGGAGGTGGGGAGGGGCCGTGGTGGGGGCAGGCTCTATGCTTTCTGTGGGTGGTGGTGGGGTTCTGGGGATGCGCAACTCAACCCCCACTCAGAATGGGTCCTGGCCTCTGGCGTCTGGCAGAGGGACCAGCACCTTGGGAATGGTGAGGACCGAGAGAGACTGAGTCTTCTTTCTCTTTCTGTCTGAATTGAGTGACCCCTTCTTTTTCCACTTGTTCTGAGTCTCCGAGTACATTCTGCCAGTAAAAAGAAATGAACTGAGTGGATTTGCCTTCTGACGGACCCTCTTCGTCCCTTCTCCAGTTCAAGCCAGGCTGCCAGCAACAGAAGAGAAGAAGGAGAGAACCCCCATGAACCTCAGGAGCTAGCCCCTTCAGAAAGGCTCCATGACCGGAGCCATGAAGGTCAAACCTTACCCTAATGTTCCATCAGGAAATGTTCAAACATCCAGAAAAGATGCAGGACGTCGACGGAGAACATCTATGTACCCACAACTCACATTTTACCTGACCCAGTGTATTCCATACCTAAGCATCCCTCTATTCACCCACCTGTTCATCTCGTGTTTTATGTGCCCTCAATCCACTCTTTCCCTGAACACTTTGGCTGGCTCATCGTTAACTAGAGTTCAACATTTGTTTACAAATCACATCACATGTGGAGCATCAAAATGCGGCACAGATAGATGTGAAGTACCCTGGCTCACGGAGTGGAAGAGCCACAGCCTGTCAGGGCAGCCTCGCCTGGAGTGACAGCTCATCCCTGCTTCCAAATGGAAACCCCTAGTCCCAGGCAAACTGGGACAGTTGGTTCCAGCCCCACCTCACCTGCCAGCCTCTGAGGCACCTCTGCTGGGGCTCCTGTGTGCTCCAGGGAACTGGAGAAGATTGAAAACCACTAGCCTGGCCCCCACAGTCACACCTCTGGCCTGGCACTCCATCGAGCCCTCCAGGACTGGCCACAGCAGCCCTTTCTTGGCCTGAGACAGAAGGAGCCTGGTGAGTGACCAATCAGGCTAGCCAGAGATGGACTCTGAGCTATGGGAGGTGCCATAGAAGCTGCTGAAGGATCCTGAGCCAGAGTCCTGATTCTCCCCCAATCCAGCTCCTGCCCTGTGTTCTACCTGCTGTCTTCACAAGGCTACTCAGTTCCCGTGACCCTTCCGCATGAGCCTCTCCACTCTTTACAGAAGATGTCATCCCAAACTCTTGTGCTGCCAGTTTCACGTTACATCCTGTTCATGCCGAGTGGAGTGGGGGGATAATGCTGGGCAAAGGTGGGAGGCGGGGAAATTCAGGGTCACCGTGAGGGGTACCACATGGTGGAAACAGATAGCCGACCTCAGCCAAGGGCAGTCGGAGGCCAGCCACATGTGCCGATATAGGCAGAGTGGTCACTGGGGCCAGGATGGGATGTCTCAGTGGGTGGAAGGGTGTAGAAACTGGCTGGAGTAAGTTGGGTAGGAAGTGGAGGTGATGATGTTCTGGAGGAGGACTGGGGCCCAGGGAGTTTTGCCCTCTGATTTACAGGTGGGAGGTTCTCCACGAAAGCATGGGCTGAGAGTGGCTGCGGGCACGCAAGTTAGACACGGCCTACCTCCCCCGCTGCCCACCACCAACCCGTCCTGGACATCTGACCTCAGCCTGGAGTGGGCAGAGCTGGCCCATCTTCTCCACCCTGAAATCCTCACCCTGCCCACTGGGTGCCTCCAAGAGCAGACTGCTGACCTTGGCCTGCATGCCACCTCTCAGTCCAAGGGCCAGCTTCCCTCCCATCCTCCCATCCATGCATTCAGCCCGTCCATCAGGAAGCTAAGCACCTAGGGCAGCCCAGGGGTCCCAGAGAAGCAGCAGAGCAGCCCCTGTGGTCTCCACTCAGAGCCATCTGTGCAGGACAGGGTTCAGGAGAGCGAGGCTCAGATCACAAAATACTTCCTAGAGAGGAAAGACCTCACAGCTGGGTGAAAGCAGAGGGCTGGCCTTTCTGAAAACCTTGGGGTCCCAGACTGTGGGGTGGGTGTGAGAGAGAGCTGGGGAGGGTCAGGCCTGGCTGGGCACCCAGCACCCAGTGGGCTCTGCAGGTAGTGAAGGAACAAGCAAGGGAATGAGCCAGCCCCACCGTTGAATGCCACTCGGGAATATTGACTCAGGCAGTGGCATGGGGACGTCCGTGATATCTGGCACGAGGTCATGGCTGGTCTTTGGCTCATCAAGTCATGAGTAGGGACAGGATGGGGAGTGTGCCCAGGGAGGGGGATTGGATATTGGAGCATGGATGTGGGAGGGACCCAGGAGGCCAGGAGTCTGGTCTGGAGGCTTCGGGCCTTCCCCAGGAACGGGGACTCTAGGGCTGGCCACTCATTAAAAGAAGGCTCAGCTTCACTTGAACACCTGACTGCAAGGTGTCATGGACAGTCCCTGGGGAAAGACAGGTTTTAATTCTTGAGAGATGCACTTGATCAGGAAGGGAGAGCAAGCAGAGGACGAGGGCTGCATGTTTGCCCAGAAATGGTGGGCAGGAGGGCACGGGATGAGAGGATACCATACATGGAAACCCTGTGTTCAGGACTTCAAGGAGATGTTGCCCTCTCCCAACCAGCTAACTGAATACAGAACTACATAAATGCTGCCGAGGCGAGGCGTAGAGGGTGGCCCTCACACAGAAAGGCAGGGGGACTGTGGGGGATACCAGGGACTCCGTGTGGCCATGGAGATGCATGGGACGAAGCCCCACGTCAGCTGAGAGATGGGTGGAGACAGGAAGTGTGCGGGGAGGCTGGTGTGACAGGAGCAGAGAGCTCACAGGGTGTGAGAGGAGTGAGCCGGACAGATCCAGATTCTAACAGGACTGTGCAGTGAGGAAATGTTCTCTCCGGGTCATCCAATGAGGCATCTCCAGGTACTGAAGGGCATGGGTTTTGTGCCTTAAGGTAAGGCAGCCTCTGAAGATTTTGAAGACGAAGAGGGAAACATGTTAGGATATGATGTGTATTTCCAGAGGGTGGGTTTGTTTCTCTGAGAGACAGTGATCCTGTTTCCTACCATTCTCACCACAGCTGAATGGAACTGGGTTAGACTCAGAGTAGGACTTCCTGAAAGTCAGCATCTTAATGCAGGTGTGTGGCTTGCTGAGGGACACAGAAACCTTTGTCCCACCTTCTCAGGGGTGCTTAGCCCTCCCAGGGGAGAGGAGGTGCCAAACAAGAGGAACCTCTGGGGGGGGCAGCTGAAACGTTTATAAAGCTGCCATTGCCTTGGTTTCCCCACCAAACAAAGGAAGGGGAAACAGACATTTCCACCTGGATCCCACCAGAGAAAGCTACCAGATAAGCAGGAAGCGTCCTGTCAGGCAGAGGGGCCACTCTGGGCCTGGGACACACCACACCAGACACCCCACAGGGAGGAGGAGACCCGGCTCCCTGAGGAGGAGAGAGCGCAGAGGCCAAAGGCCTGGGTGAGCGTGGGTAGCATCTGTACCTCTCTGTGCTAAGAGAGTCCACAGATCTCTGGGGACTAGGTAAGAAGGCACAGAATGCTGTTTCCCTGGAACCACCCCACTCCCAGTCACCCTCCTAGATCCGTGGGGCCTCCCATGCTTTGGTCTTCTCCTACCACCCTAAGGGTCTTCATAGCCCCTTCCAAGAGCTGAAGAGCCTTTGTGATATCAGCGGTTGATGGGGGGCAGGCTTCCACAGCCGGCCCTGAAGAGTAGCAGTGGCCGCACAGTCATTCACATGGAACACCCACCCGGGGTGAAGGAAGCACTGAGACGCAGAGGAATCAAGCAGAGCTCTGCCAGCAAGAGCCCATCAACCCACTACAAAGACAGATGCATCCACAGGTGACAGGACTGTGGGTCATCCATTGGGATGGGCAGATATAACAACATGTCACCATGGGATTGGAGAAGGTCTTTCCCCTCTGCCCCAAAAATGACCTGGTGGTTCTTCCTCTTAAATCAAGGTGTAATCACATATAGTAAAATGACCCCATTTCAGTTAGTTTTGGCACATAAACACATGTGTAACCAACACCTCCATCAAACACAGGGCACTTCCTTCACCCTAGACCAGTATGGTCCAGTAGAACTTTCCACAGTGACTGAAATATCTAACCATCCAATTGGTAGCCACAGGCCATGTGTAGCTGGTGTGACCGAGAAACCAAATTTTTCTCTCATTTATTGTCATTTTGCTTACTTTAAATTACATAGGCATGTGTGGTGAGTGGGAACAATTTTGCAAAGCACAGACTGAGAAACATTCTCTCATGCTGCCTTCAGGTCAGGCCAGTCCTCCCTATGAATGAGGAAACTACCCTGATTTCTGTCCCCATCCACAGTGTTGCCTGGCCTTGGTCTCCATCAGAGGAATCGTGGTCACCCACACTGGGTCAGGCCTCTCTTCAGCACCCTGCCAGGGAGATCCCTGCCCTTTGCATCAGTTGTCCACTCCTCCCTGTTTCCAAGGAGAACTCCACTGCAAGAGTAAACACTGTTCATCCACGCTTCTATGGATGCATACTTGGGTGGTTTCCAAGTTTTTCTCTGATGATCACAGCCCTGTGAATATTCTTGAGCACATCTTATTGTGGACATATGCTGTTATATCTGTTGGGTAAATAGCCAAAAGCCGGCTGGCATGGTCGGTATGAGTTCAGCGGTGATTTTCACGCATATGATTTAGCCACTGCTGTACCCCATCTCACCGCTGCTCCAGAAGTGGCCCTCCTCCCTCCTACCACAGACCCAGCCGCTCCTCTCTGTGCTGACCCAGCAACACACTGTATCCTCGAGTTCTGTCCTCTGCGCTCCTGAACAGTTTCAGGGTGCTACTGTCTCCACCCCAACAGAACGGGGGACACCTGCAGTTGCGCAGAGAAGCAGGCAGGCCTCCACCACTTCCTTGATTTACTTTCTGTCAATCCACGTGCACATCATGATGTTTTGTGCTAAGTCTCAGGTACAGGTTAGGGACAGGCTTCCTGCACGGTAGAAGCACACCTTGCCCTGGAATGCACAAGCGTTTGGAAGGAAAGGGCCTGTGTGCATCCTCCAAAGAAGGTTCACACTAAGGCAAGCCTGGCTCCTGCTCCTGTTTCATGGGCCAGCAGTGCACCCCTCTTACTAACCAGGCCCCCTTGTCCTCCTCCCCCAGGTCCCTGGCTGTCGGGCCCCAGTACTCATCTCTGGGGACGCAGCCCATCCTCTGCGCCAGCATCCCAGGCCTGGTCCCCAAGCAGCTGCGTTTCTGCCGGAACTACGTGGAGATCATGCCCAGTGTGGCAGAGGGCATCAAGATCAGCATCCAGGAGTGCCAACACCAGTTCCGTGGCCGCCGGTGGAATTGCACCACTGTCAACAACAGCCTGGCCATCTTTGGCCCTGTGCTGGACAAAGGTACACGTGGCACCCGTCATGGCTTTTCAGGCAGAGGTGGCAGCCCAGGGATGTGCGTGCAGCAGGGTCCAAGCCAGCTTCCCCCTCAGTGAGGGTGGGCACAAGCCACTACATTCCCCTCTGCCTTCGTGTCTCACCTATGCTCCAGTGTGGGAACAGCACTTCCAGCAGAGGGGGCAGGGCCGCACAGACCTCATTACCGTAAGCATCTCCCATGTGGGTCCTTTCCAGTGCTCACCCACTCTGGAGGGTGCTCCTGACACTGGGAAGGATGTAAGATCACACAGAGATTCCTCCTGCTTCCCCTTTCCCAAAAGCAATTACGTAGTTCCACGGGGACAAGATTAACCATTGCAGGTTTCCTGCAGGAGCCAGGACTTCAGGCAGGTCTTAGAGAGGAAATATAAAAACAAACAAAAAACACAGAAAGGGAGAGGGTTGGAGATCACAGAGGCACACAGCAGAAGTTATTCAGGGTCATGGAGCCAGGGGTTTATTTTGGGAAGAAGAGGAAGATTGGGAGTGCTGGGTATTGGTTAACTTACGGTGAAGAGCAAACTTTCACAAAACCTAGTAGTTTAAACAATATTAATCATGTGTTATATGTCCCAACATCGGCAGATATAGACAGATGCAGCAGGCAGGGCTGGTCTCTGCACCTCTGCTGGTCCTCATTTCCCTTACATATCTGGTGGCCAATGCTGCGGTCAGCAGGAACACCCACAAGCAGCCTCTTCACGTGACCTGGGTTCCCTTAAATATAGTGGACAGGCCCTCCAGCAAGTGGGGGGAGAAGGAGGGAGAGAGAAAAAGAGAGAGAAAGAGGGAGAAAGGCTACTTTCACTGAGCAAAATGTTTTCAAGATTTATCCACCTGTAGCATGTTTCAGCACTTTTCCTTTTTATGGCTGAATTATATTCTATTGTATGGATGGATCACCTTCTGTTTACCCATTCATCTGTTGATGGACACTTGCGTTGTTTCCGACCTTTTTTGGCTATTGTGAATAATGTTGATATGAGCACTTTTTACAAGTATCTGTTTGAATACCTGTTTTCAGTTCTTCTGGGTATGCTCCTAGAAGTGGAATTGCTCAGTCATATAGTAATTCTGTGTTTTGAGGAATTACCAAACTGTTTTCCACAACAGCTGCACCATTTTATATCCCCACCAGCAGCACATGAGGGTTCCAGTTTCTCCACATCTTTGCCAATGTTTGTTATTCTTTGTCTGTTTTTTCCTTTAGCCCTCCCAGTGGAAGCGAAGTGATGTCTCATTGTAATTTTTACTTGCACATCCCTGATGGCTAATGATGTTGAGCATCTTTTCATGGGCTTGTTGGACATCTGAATGTCTTCTTTGGAGAAATGTCTATGCAAGTCCTTTGCCCAGTTTTTAATTGGGTTGTTTGTCTTTTTGTTGTCGAGTTGTCAGAGTTCTTTATATATTCTAGACACTAGATACTTATCAGAAATACAATTTGCAAATATTTTCTCCCTTGTATAGATTGTCTTTTCAGTTTTGTGACAGTGTCCTTTGATGCACAGAAGTTATAAATTTTGGTGAGATTCAATTTACCCATTTATATGTCATATCAAAGAAAGCATTGCCTAATCTAAGGTTACTAAGATTTACACCTGTGTTTTCTTCTAAGAGTTTTACAGTTTTACTTCTTACATTTCGGTCTTTGATCTGTTTTTAGTTATTTTTTTGTATATGGTGAGAGGTAAGGGTCCAGCTTCATTCTTTTGCACGTGGGAAACCAGTTATTTCAGCACCTTCTGTTCCAAAGACTAGTCTTTCCCTCATTGAATGGTCCTGGCACTCTTGTCAAAAATCAATTGTCCATAGATGTCTGGGTTTATTTCTGGACTTTCAATTGCATTCCATTTGTCGATATGCCTGTCATTCTGCCAATATCACACTATTATGTTTTCTGTAGTTTTGTAGTATGTTTTAGAGTTGGGAAGTATAAGTCCTCCAACTTAATTTTTGTTTTACAAGATTGTTTTGGCTTTTTTGGGATCCCTTGTAATTCCATATGAATTTTAGGATGGTTTTTCCATTTCTGAAAAAAAGGCAGTTGGAATTTGTTTTTAAACATCTTTATTGGAGTATAATTGCTTTACAATGGTGTGTTAGTTTCTGCTTTATAACAAAGTGAATCAGCTATACGTATACATACATCCCCATATCCCCTCCCTCTTGTGTCTCCCTCCCTCCCACCCTCCCTATCCCACCCCTCTAGGTGGTCACAAAACACTGAGCTGATCTCCTTGTGCTATGCAGCTGCTTCCCACTAGCTATCGGTTTTACATTTGGTAGTGTATATTTGTCCACGCCACTCTCTCACTTTTTTACGGAGATTACATTGAATCTTTGAGAAGTATTGCCATCTTAACAGTATTAAGTCCTCTAATCCATGAACATGGGATGTCTTCCACTTATTTAGGTCTTCCTTAATTTTTCAGCAGTATTTTGTAGTTTTTAGTGAACAGGTCTTGTACATCTTTGGTTAATGCATTCCTAAGCATTTTTATTCTTTTTGATGCTATTATAAATGAAATATTATTTTATTAATTTCCTTTTCAGATTGTTCACTGATTATGTATAGAAGTACAATTTATTTTTGTGTTTTGATCCTGTATTCTGCAAATTTGCTTAATTGTTTCATTAGTTCTAAGAGTTTTGTGTGGATTCTTTAGGATTTTCTAGATATGAGATCATGTCATCTGTGAATAGAAACATTTTTGCTTCTTCCTTTCCAATTTGGAATCCTTTTATTTCTTTTTCTTGCCTAATTGCTCTGGCTAGCACTTTCAGTACTATGTTGAATAGGAGCAGTGAGAGTGGGCACCCTTGTCTTCTTCCTGATCTTAGGGGGAAAGCTTTCAATCTCTCACCATTGAGTATATGATGTTAGCTGTGGGATTTTCATAACTGCCCTTTATCAGGTTGAGGAAATTCCCTTCTATTCCTAATCTGTTGAGTGTTTGTATCATGAAAATGGTGTTAGATTACATCAAATGTTTTTTCTGAATCAATTAAGATGATCACGTGGTTTCACCTTCATTCTATTAATGTGGCATATTATTATTGGTTGATTTTCATCCATTGAACCACCCTTGCATTCTTGGGATAAACCCCTCTTGGTCATGGTATATAACCCTTCTAATATGCTGGAGGACTTAGTTTGAAAGTATTTTTTTGAGGACTTTTGCATCAATATTCATAAGAAATATTAGCCCGTAGTTTCTTTTCTTGTAGTGCCTTTGTCTGGTTTCGGTATCAGGATAATGCTGACCTCATAGAATGAGGTAGGAAGTGTTCCCTCCTTTTCCATTTTTTTTGTAAGAGTTTGAGAATGATTGGTGTCGACTCCTCTTTAAACGTTTGTTACAATTCACTAGTGAAATTCTTCTTTGCTGGGAGGTTTTTCATTTTTAATTCAATCTCTTTACTTGTTATAGGTCTTTTCAGATTTTCTATTTCTTCTTGGGTCAGTTTCGGTAGTTTGTGTGTTTCTAGGACTTTCTCCATTTCATCTAGGTTAGTCCTTCATTTTTGAAAGATAGTTTTGCCAGATGTAGAATTCTTGGTTGACAGTGTTTTTCTTTCATCACTTTAAATATATCATCCCACTGCCTTCTGGCCTTATTAGTCTCTGATGAGAAATTGACTGTTAGTCTTATTGAGGATCCTTTTTACATGATGAATAACTCTTGCTGCTTTCAAGATTCTCTCTTTGTCTCTACCGTTTGATAGTTTGATTAAAATGTCTCAGTGTGAAGCTCTCTATGTTTATCCAACTTGAAGTTTGTTGAGCTTCTTGGGAGTATCTTGAGTCTCTGAGATTTTTTTAAAATCAAATTTGGAACTTTTGGCCATTATTTCTTTAAATATATTCTTTCTGCTGCTTTCTCTCTATTGTCTTCTTCTGGGACTCCCACAATGTGTTTGTTGCTACATTTGATGGTGTCCCACAGGTCTGTTCATTTTTCTTCATTGTTTTTTCTTCCTTCTCCTCAGACTGTATAATTTCAGTTAAACTATCTTCAAGTTCACTGATTCTTTCTTTTGCCTGCTCAACTCTGTTGAAAACTTCAAGTGAACATTTCATTTCAGTTATTGTACTTTTCAGCTCCACAAATTTTATTTGGATTCTGTTTATAATTTCTGTCTCTTTATTGACAGTCTCTCTTTGTTGAGAAAATTTTCTCCTGGTTTCCTTTATCTCTCTGAGAACATTTAGGACAGTTGATTTAGAGTCATTGTCTAGTATGTTCAGTATTTGTGCTTCCTCAGAGATAGTTTCTGTTAATTTAATTTTCCTTTTCCTATGGGTGGGCCATACTTTCTTGTTTCTTTTCATGCCTAGTAACTTTTTGTTGAAATGTGGAGTTTTTGAATATTATAATATGGTAACTCAGGAGATTAGATTCTTCTTCCTCTTCAGGGTCTGTTGTTGTTACTATGGTGCCTTTTCTAAACTATTTTTAATTAGTGCATTCTATGTCATGTGTGGTTCTCTGAAGTCTGTTTCTTTAGCTTAGAGTCAGCTAGTGGTTTGGCAGAGATTTCCTTAATATCCTGGGATAACAACAACAACAAGAAAAAGGCCCCCACTCTGCCATTTTGCTGATGCCACTTTGTATCATCTTTTGAGACCTAGCCTCAAAGGCTGGGCAGTGCCACATTCTGTTGGTCAAGGCAGTTACAAAGGCCCACCCAGATTTTAGGGTAGGGGACACAGACTCCACCCTTGATAGCATGTTAAGTTCACCTTGGGAAATGAGCATTAAGGATGGGACATTCATTGGTGTGGCCACCTATGGAACTGCCATCCAATCTAGGATGGGCCAACAGAGATTTGATGCCTAAGGTGGGTCCCAGGGGCCACAGCTGAACATGCTGTCAGTAGCGAGAGTAGGCCACAGAAGACATAAGAAGAGAGGATGCCAAAGGAAGGCTACTAGGACAAAGGTAGGGTGGGTCACATCAGCAAAGATCTGCTGGGGGCCCTGTAGTCCCAAGGGGCATTGGTGACAGGATGGCCAAGGCCATGTACCACCTCTTCCACACACCTGCTTTCCCATCTTGTAAAGGGCAGCCCCATCCTTCTGTTACTTGGAGTCACCCATGATTCCTCTCCGTTGCAAGTCCCATCAACAGTACCTTCAGAGTCATTCCTGAATCCAACCATTTACCACCAAGCCCAGCCACCCTGAAACCGTGCATCATCAAAGTGGCTCCTATACAACCGTTCAGTCCCATTCCCAATGTCCCTGAGGCCAAAAGAGCTGTGTCAACCACACCCCTCCTTCACTTGGGCCCTCCAGGGCTCCCAGCTCTCTCGAATCCTCTGGCCCTGCTGCCTCTTTTCCCTCCTCCTCTTCATCCTCCCTGTGCCCCTGTCCAGCCCCACTGGCCTCTTGGCTGCCTCCCAAACACTGAGTACAGTTCTATCTCCACCTTTGTTTTTGCATATCCCTCTGCCATTGCTCTTTTCTCTGCCTTGTGTGTGATTCCCTGCCCATTTCCCTCAGTCTCCTTCTAAATGCCACCTTGTCTCCTGTGTCATGTAGCATCCCCCATGCTGACCCTCTCTATCCCTGTCACCCGGTATCACATCTTGCTGCCCGTTGTCCTCAGTCCTTTACCATCACATCCATCAACCACCCCATGAGTACTGTGAGGCCCACCCCAGCTGCCCTGTCTGTCTTGCCAGCACGTGGCCTGTACGTATGGGAGGAACAAATGGCCTTGCTCAGACCTGGCAGCCAGAATGCAGAGGGAGGAAGAACAAAAGATGTCTGGGAGGAAGACACACCAGGCCCTGAGACTGCTGGCATACTGTGGGCAGAGGTCCTGAGAGTGCAACTGAGCATTGCATTAAGGGCAGGCGGGGCCCGGTGGTGTTTGTTCAAGGGGTCGGGGCTCTCCGACATCAGGCAGTCATGGTCATGCCCCTCAAGGTTGGTCTGTATTCTCTAGGAGCAAGAAGGGGCAGAGGAGAGTCATGTCACGTGACCTTGACCAGCAAGTCAGCTCACTTCCTGGAGCACTAGCGTCCTCATCTATAAAATGGGAGAATAATTGCCACAGCCAACTTCACAGAGCTACTGGCTGGGGTAATTACACACCAGCTCCTGCGGGGATGGCCACTGACATGTGTGGGAGAAGTTAGGGCCACAGGGTGATGTGAAACATTGAGTGTGGGGGCATGTGTGTGTGAGTGTGTGCAAGTGTGTGTGTGCATGCATGTACATGTGCATGATTGTGTGTGTGGTGCCTGCACGTGTGGGGTCATCTGTGGGTTGTGTGTGCGCGTGTGTGTATGCATGTGTACAAGTGTGTACTTGTGTGTTTGAACACATATGTGTTCACGTTTTTGCATGTGCATATTTGTGTGTAGTACGCGTGTGCATTTATGTACGTGTGTGTGTGGTGTGTAGTGTGTGTGTGGTGCAGGGTCCCATGCTGTGCCATGGTCAGGGAGGTATGCCCATCAATTTCACCATGCCCGGGAGGGCCCAGACAGGATCATGGTGCCATCTGGGTTCCTGGCTCCACAGCCTGATGGGGGTGTCTAGGGTCCCCACACTCCTAAGTAAGAAGAAATGTCAGGGATTTCGGGAAGAAGGCAGAAGCCTGTACACCTGACACGGCTGCCATCCTGGTGGTGGAGGAAGGCTGTGTCAGGTGGGGTCAGGCCCCACCTGGAAGCCAGAGAAGGAAATGTGGATTTATTTCTGGGCTCTCTTCTACCCCATTGGTTCACATGTCTGTCCTATGCCCAGGCCACACGGTCTTGACTTCTGTGGCCCTGCAGTAAGTTTGAAAACAGGGAAGTGTGAGTCCTCCAACTATGTTCTGCTTTTCCAAGCTTGTTTCAGCTTTTTGGGGCTCCTTATAGTGATTTTAGGATCAGCTCATTAATTTCTGCAAAAAAAAAGAAGTTGTTTTTTTAGAGATTGCATTGAATCTACAGATCACTTAGAGGAATATTGCCATCTTAACAATTTGAAGTCTTCTGATTCATAAACATGGAATGTCTTTCCATTTATTTAGGTCTTTAACGTCTTTCAATGACATTTTGCAGTTTTCAGCAGATAAATCTTCTATTTATTCCTAAGCATTTTTTTCTTTTTGATGCTATTATAAATGGAACTGTTTTCTTAATCTCATTTTTGCCTTGTTCATTGCTAGTGTATAGCAACATGGTTGATTTTCAAATATTGATCTCATACTCTATAACCTTGCTGAAGGTTTATCAATTCTAATAGATGTTTCATGCATTCCTTAGAATTTTCATGTCATTTGCTAATAGAGACAGTTTTCTCCCATCTGGACACTCTTTATTTATTTATTTTTTTCTTGCTCAGTTGCCCTGGCTGGAGCCTCCAGGAAATGGTGAATAGCAGTGAGCAGAGCAGGTGCCCCTGATTTCTTCCTGATCTTAGAGGAACAGCTTTTGGGGCCCATTCTGTTCTTAAAATTTAAAGATCTAGGCATGAGGGTCATCCTTCAGAAAAATAAACAGATAAAAGGGAGAGTTTTGATATAATGTCTCTTGATTCTTTGAATTTTTTCTGAGTTACCTGTGCCAAAAATCTCACAGTGATATATTACCAAAAAGTTTTAAAAATTTGTCAGCTCATCATTCAATTGGGTCCTCTTTCATTCTGAAACAAGAAATTGGAAACACCTGATTTACACAGAGCTTGGTGTCCCAGTCTTTATAGATGGTACCAGGGCTGGACCTGTGCCAGGAAAACTGGGAGTCTCTTCATGGGTCAAGTGGGAGATGGGTGGTCCTAGAAGGGGAGGCGGGAGAAGAAGCAACAATGCCAGTGAGGTTGCCTTGGAATCACCCATGCCGACCTACGCACCCCTAGGGATATGTGAACCTGCCTTGGAGACCCCTGGGGCACAGCATCACCCTCACAGGCCCACAGGCTTTGTCCCTTTTCTGCACGTTCAGACATAGGATCCTGTCATGCTCAGCTCCAAACCCGCAATCTTCCAGCTATGGTCAAACACACAAGCACCCTAGTCAGGACAGCTGTGGAGGCCCTGAGGCCTGCCTCTTGACCCCTGCCCATACTCCCTTCTGTGTTACCCACATCGGGGTGCCACAGCAGCCATGCTCTCTCCCAGGCGACTTTTCCAACATCGCTACTGTAGATGGACCTTCCCTGCCAGTCCAGAGCTGCCTGCACCTGCCCCTCACTGGACCCCAGAGTCTGAAATGGGGTCAGTCTTTGTGGGCCCCATTTTTGCAATCCTCATCCTCTCCAGATCCTTCTTATCTTTAGCTCTCAGCCCACAGGAACTACCTGGGGGGCAGCTCCTGGCCTCCAGAGCAGCTCCTAGTTTCCTGCCTCCAACCTCAACATCACTCTCCCGGGACAAAAGCTGAGCCCTGCAGGGTGATCTCAGGTCTGGTGTGGGGCCCCCTGCCATGCGCAGCAGGTTCACACAGCAGGCACATAGGGCAGTACCAAGGTTTGCTCTGGCACAGAATGGGTGCTTTATAAGGATGCGCTGAGTGAGTGACTGAAGGATGAGCACATATGCCTGAGGGTGCCCACGTGGCCAGGTTTCCCTGGGGAGGGGGGCGTCTGAGCTGGATCTTAAAGGGTTTTCTCTCTTTCTTTAAAACATGTATACAGTGCTTTTGGAGCCGTGTGTTAAGTGTTTTACACACAGCAGTAAACTGAATCCTAGCACCCATCTCATGAGCCAGCACTATGGTTACAAGTTAAAGAAACTGAGGCACAAAGAAGGGGCTGGGCCAGGACTCCTAAGAATGTGCCAGCCTGTGGTGGAGGGGGTGGTGGTGTCTGTAGGGGCTCTCCAGGTGAGAACAGGCGCTGCAGGTGCCCAGGGCCTGCCCCAAGGAACAGACAAATCACTAACTTCTGGGCTGGGGGCCCAGGGAGTTCCCCCTCTTCCTCTGCACTCCCTCACTTCCTTGAAAGCCTCTCAGGGGGAACCAAGACTCCAGCAGGCCTCTGGGACCCTCGTGTGGCCTTGGTGTCCCAGTCCCTTTGCCCCCATATCCACCCTTCCCATGTCCACTCTCCCCTCTTGTCCTCTCTCCCCCGTGTCCACTCTCCCCCATGTTCTCCCCTTCATGTCCACTCCCACATGTCCATGCTCCTTCCTCTGCACTTTGCCCCCTCTGCTCCCCCCTCCCCTGACCTGATCTCTGCCCCTCCCTCCCTCCTCCATTTTCAGCTGGATGAAAGTCATCTCAGCTCCCATACGCCCTCACCACTTGATCTAATGGGAAAGAGGAAGCCCTCTCTCCCCCATCGCTTGCCACGGGGCTGAGAAATGGCCGGATTCATTGTGGCGCAGAGCTGAATGGCCCAGGAGGAAGGAGCCTGCCAGGTGCCCCAGAGAGAGGCCAGCTCTGGGAGGCCATTGTGGAGGCCCCCGCCTGGCCACCGGGCCACACTCACAGTAATCAATCTGATTGGATTAGGGTCAGGGCGACCCTAATCGTGTCAGAGGTCACTCAGGCTTTGTGGCAAGGTCCGTGGGGTGCTTGACCACCCCTGCTGAGGCGGCCTAGTTGAACAAAGCTTAACACTGTCAGCTGAGCAGAGGGCCCCAGCCCGTGTGGAGGTGTGCGAGTGTGTGCGTGTGGGGTGAGGATAAGAGGGAAAGAGCGTGTGCTCATGCCTCCTGCTTCCAGCTCACACACACACACAAACCACCATCTGCCTGGCCTGGGGCTGGGGGCTGGGTGGGCCAGGTGGACCCCTGAGAAGCTGCCACCGAGGAACGTGGGGTTGGGAGACAGAGGTGAGCCCGGGCTCGGAAGAAGTACCCTCCACCCTCACTTTCCACAGCAGCAGAACCATGGAACCTGCATTAGCCAGAAAGTATTTGAAGAATTTTGAGTGCATGAAGGCTGGCACACGATTGCGGCTTATCTGTCCCTCCAGGCAGGCCCCTGGACACCTGGAGCGCCTGCTTTCCCTGAGAGCTGCCCGACACCCACTCTTGACCCCCAGTGAGGTGAAGGGGTGGGGAGGCCAAAAGGCAGGGAAGGCAGGTCCCAGACCTCAGTGCCTTAGCAGACACTCCTGGAGGAAGCCCAGCCAGGGCCATGCCCCTAGGGAAGCACAGTGGGTGCAGCTGGCCCAAGGTCCAGGCCAGTGGGTTTGTGGGTGGCACATGACTTTGGGGGGACCTGGGTCTCAGCTGGGTGGGGCATTTGCAACTTACAGAAATGGAAGGGGCCATAAAGAGGTGAGTCATCCACAGTGGGGAGCAGGACCCTTGATGCCTCTCCCACTGGTGTCCCAGCACGTCAGCACGAACAGGTGGGGCATGGTCCCCAGCTTCATCATCAATGACCTCTAGAAACCGGACCTCAGCCTGTGTCCATCCACTAGTTTAGTGCCCTCGGTATAGTGCCCTTGGCAGTGGCTTTCCCAGGCACCCCCAAGCCTGGGCTACAGTGGCTTCCCTAAAGAAGAGACTGGGGGAACCACTCAACCCTGCCTCTGATTCCAGCACATGTGCCTCCAAAACTCCCTTCGGGGGTCTTAGGACCTGGAGGACACAGGGCCTGCACATCTGCATTCCAGGTGGGGCATCCCCATTGGCAGAGGGAGCTTTGCTGCTGGTAGAAGTGGGCTGACTCTCACTGTGGGGTCTGCACTTGGACCTCACCCATTGGGCAGCTGAGCTGGGGACCCTAGCTGACCCCTCAAAGCACATCATGTCAGAGTCCTGGCTGGTTACCCTAGGGGCAGGGTCTGTGGGTGTCAATCAAGGTCTCCGCAAGTGTGTTCCGGGTGCCTGTTGCCTTCTCTGGCTCCCCAGACAGTGCTCATATCCCCTCGCAACCCTCCGCCCGTGCCCTTGGACAGCCCTGGGACAAGCACCCACGTCTGCCTGCCTTCTTCCCCATTCTCCTTGGGGGTTGGGCTGGGGAGGATCAGGAGGGGGGACAGCATGGCCTGTCCCCTCCCCAGCAGAGCCCCTTCCCTTGGCCAGGCTCCAGGGGGTGGTCTGTCCACCTCCTTGTGTGTCCCGGCTTGATCTGCGGAGGGCCGGCGTGCAGGCACGGGGCCGGGGCAGGACAGCCAGGACGGCACAAGCCACAGGGCTCAGGAGGGGTCAGAGAGAAGAAGGGGCCCTTGAGGGAACCGGCATCCCTGAATCCAGGTTGCAACCCCTGACCCTCATCGGAAAGTGTTTCGGTTCACGGTGGTTGGGGAGCTCCGACTGTCTCTGCGGCCTCCCCCGTATATCATTAACTCTCCCCAGTTGGGGGTGTGTGTAAAGGGGCCAGGAGAGACCCCGGCGACACCCTGCCGCGCCCGGCTCAGAAAACAATATCCCCACGACGACGACAAGATTAAGCACAAGAGAAAAGTGAAAATGCTGCTGGCGATTCACACGCCCTCGGGAGTGCTGTGTTAAAGCGTGTGAATAGCGAGCTCCCCTCGCGCCCCAGGCCCCTGGGCTGCGCATACCTCCCGGTTGCTATGACTGGCTTGCTATGGCCTAATCGCCGACGAGGGGGGAAATTCATATAAAATATCGAGAGCCATTGTGGGCCTAACGCGGCGTGACAGTGGCTCACAAAGCCAGATTCATTAGCCCCAGCAGGTAATCAGGACGCCGGCCGTGCTGGCGGCCGGGCGGTGTCAGGGGCCGCAGCTATAGCGGGGCGCAAGCTGCATTCCGCTCTCAGGTGGCTCCATCCTTTGTGCAGGACGGGCCAACGGGATTACCAAATGCCATTGCCCATTGCGACACCCCCTCCTGGCCGCCCCGCTAGCTCTGAGACCAAGGAAGGTGGGCTGTGTGGGAAGGGAGCAAACTGCCGGCTAGGGGCTCAGGCCAGTCTCCCATCTCTTCTTCCCTCATGTTGGGGCATTGGTAGGAGGAAGAGATGCCAACCTCTGAATGCTCTAAAAGTGCCCTTGAGGCCTTCATGGGCCAGGGAGACAGACACGGAGCATTTGCTGACCTCTCTGCACTTGCACAGGCACTGCAGGACTTGCTGGTCTTTTGGGGGGTGGCCATCCCTGGACCTGCCTCTCTGCAGCCTCCGCCTCCTACAGCCTCTCACCTGCCAGGTGTGCAGAGGCCCAGGCCTGGCCCAAGGGGGCTGAGCGGTGCCTGAGAGGGAGCCACGGTCACTGCCCTTGAGTGTGTGCTAGGGATGCGGCATGAGTGAGGGCACTGAGTTCTCTCCGTGTCCTGCCAGTGATGCTCTGTGGGCAGCTGGGAGCAGAGAGGGTCCCCACAGAGGCTCCCATGGAGGCTCAGTGCCCACAGG
Organism: Monodon monoceros; assembly: GCF_005190385.1. Lineage (NCBI taxonomy): Eukaryota > Metazoa > Chordata > Mammalia > Artiodactyla > Monodontidae > Monodon > Monodon monoceros. The sequence goes on from NW_021703768.1 coordinate 154,592,318, forward strand.
AACCATTTGCGCTGACCTGGCCTCTCTGTAGTCCTGTCCGACTGTGAGAACCAGCAGCTGCCACAAAGAGCTCCTTACCTGGAACGCCAGGGAAGACTCACAGAGGGCCCCCAGCTGAGTGGGGACGAGCCTGTAGGATGGGGGATTCTCCTCACATACCTGGCGAGAGAGAAGCTTCCCTGCAGGGCAGTAGAGTGGTGGGGCTGGGGTCCAGGACTCCCCACCCTGGGCAGGTGATTGTGGTTGCAGCCATGGTCCTGACAGTGGGGAGGGGGTCTCCATGGAGACAAGGGAGCCTGCCTTAGGGCTGCACCCTCTCTGCTGACCAACCCCCAGCACCAAGGCAGGGAGTCTGACCCAAAAGTCAACACTGCCCAGGGGAGTAGTGGAGCCCCAGGTCTCCAGGGGCCACGGGGCAGGCATGCCCAGGAGAGAGAGGGCTATCCCTCAGGCCAGAACTCAGCCAGGAGGAGGCTTTGACAGGCAGGTCCTACAGTTCCCAAGGAGGAGGTCACACCCCACCCTGCCCCAGGCTGAATCCCCACCCAGCCACCAGATGATAGCAGCCAGGCCCCAGTGACCCAGGGCCTCACTTCACATATGAGCCAGGCCAGAGATGCACAGCCCACTGCAGGAGCCCGGAGCAGGGGGAGCATGTGAGACCCTCCGTGTTAGCCACCTCCACGTCCCTCTAATGGGAGGGAGTGTGTCAGAGACACCCTTGCCACGGTAAACTCCTCCCCTCTCCCTGCAGAATCCTGTCCTGGGACCTCCCTCCCAAACACCTCCTGAGTCTGGCCAACTTCCAGAGGAGGGGGCTTAGGAATCTGAGACCATAATGGAGACTGAGTTCAGCTCAGGGATGCATCAGAATCACCAGAGCACTGCTTACAGATATAGATGCCCCCCACCCAGAACAGTGGGCCTGGGTCCACTGGTAGGTCTGCAGTGACCACTGCTGGGGCACCTGGTTACCTGCAGAGCTTCTCAAAGGGTCCACTGGGTGGACTCCACAGATAGAACACCCAGGAGCTTGATCTCATTGGTCAGTGGTCGAATTTGAACCACAATCCCCTTCCAGGAACTTCCACTGCCAGGGGTCACACTCTATCCTCTGAAAAGCGCTCCAGCGCCCCCTCAGGCCAACGGGCCTATCCCAGGAGCCCTTGGCCATCCCCTCCTTCTCATCTGGCATCAGGCCTCCATAGCCTTCCCCTTCCAGGAGAGGACAGATGGGCCTCTCCTCAATCCCTGTGGCTGTGAAGTATGGGGCCCAGCAGGGCAGGTGGGCCCTTCACCTCCTGAAAGCTGCAACTACTGAAACAGCCTGCTGGTCATGGGACCCACTGCTGGGGGGTGCAGGAGCATCTCCTGCGACCCCTGTCTGGGCTCTGTACTCACTGTCGGGCAGCCTGTGACCGGGGCTGACCCATTTTGAGCCTTCACACATCATTGGGACTGAGAGGGCCTTCAGGGCCCATGGTGGTGGCTCAGCAGAGAGGAGCCCTCTCTTTCTGTCCGGACCAGTCCTCTCAGCAGTTATAAAAAGATGCGCAGGGCGCAGGGCAGGGAGGCCTCTGGGCAGTGCTTTCCTATCAATCCCTGATAAAAGGGCCTTCTGGGTAATCTCCCAGAGAGAAAATCAGCCCTGGGACAGAGCCTGCAGCCTTCTTGTCCACTTAGAACACAGTCAGTGCTCAATAAGTAGTTGCCAACCACCAGCTTCATGGTGAAATGTGAAAGGCGAGGCCCTTGGAATAATTTTTTTGAACTTTCTTCAGCATATAGGACTTTGGAACTGTATCCTTTTTTAATGTTAAAAGGTCCTTTTCTGAAATTATGATAGTCATTTCTTATGTGTCTTATTCTCTCAAAAAAGCAACAACATTTTGCAGTCCTATTTCAGTCCCCAAGTAATTTCTAGTACTTGCCAAGCCTATGAAATCCAAATCTGGAGACAGGATTTGTTAAAATCTCTCTAGTTCTAAAGTTCTGAGACCCAGGGAAGTGAAGTAACTGCCAAAGCCCATCTCACATGTGACACTCAACCCTCGTGTCCAGGGCTGGGCTGGCCTCAGTGATGATGCAGCCCTGCCAGGTGACTCCCCCTGCCCTCCCCCAGGCTCCCAGCTCTTGCCATATAGTCCTCCTTCACCTGCCCCAGACTCTACCTCTACCCTTCCATCCATCCACAATTCATCCACCCTTCCATCAATCCATCATCCAGCCAACATCCACCCACTATCCTCTGTCCACCACCACACATCCATCCATCCACTCACCCATCCACCCACTCTCCACCATCCACCCATGCATTCATCCATTCACCCACCCACCATCCATCCATTCAGCCACCCATCCATCCCAGGCCTGCCCCAGAGCTCACATTGCCAAGCCTACTGTGTGTCCTTGTTCCCCTGACTCTCTTCATCATAAACTGTAAGCTCCCAAAGGCAGGTGACTCAGCACAGCCCAAAGCAAGGAGCCTGACTTGCAATAGCAGGGCCTCCCACTAAAGGAATGCAAGGATTCCTCTGGTTCACCCTCCTCCTTCCCAGTGCAGGGATTCCCTCCACCTAACAGTGGATCATCCAGTTTATGCTTGATTACCGCAAGAACAGGTAGCTCCTTCAACCTTTCAGAAAGCCTGGGTTGTTAGACATTTCATCAGATAGAGCAGCAATCCACTTTCTTGCAGACTTCTTACCTTGGTTCTTGAGAATGGGCACCCTGCATCTTACTTATTTTATATTCCTAGTGTATGGCTCATTATAGACTCTCAGGTCCTGGAAGGGTGGATGGATGGATGGTAGAAGAATAAATGAATGGATGGGTGGATTGTAGATGGATGGATGGCTAGATGGTAGAAGAATGAAAGGAAGGGTATATCACTGATACTTTGCATGAACTCAATAAATAATTGCTAATGAGACAACATCAAGTTTCTGGGGAAGATGGTTTTCTCGATGGAAGACGCTTGTCTTACAGAAAGACTTTGTTACAAGATTCCCTTTCTTCTTCCTTTTCCCAAGCCCTAATTGCAGTGTGGGATAAGAGTCCTGGGCTGGAACAGAGCAGGACTGAGATAGCTCAAAACACTCATGCAGGCTCTATCGCAGCAACTTGGTAAACTGACAAAATTGGTCCTTAAGCACCCCCCTCTCACAGCCCGTGTCCCCTCCTCCTCTCTTGACCTGTCATAGCCCATTCAAAAGAAGACATTTTGCTGGTGACAGAGGTATTTCCAGTCTCATCTCCAAGATGCAATTCTCTTCCCACAGGCAGGATGGTTCTCTCTCCCCCTCCCTAGCTGCCCGTGTTGTATAATCTCTGACAAGGCTGCTGTCTGTGGCTAAAAACTTTGCTGTAACTGGGGCAGCTGCTGGGCTTCAGACCCTGGTCGGAGTCCTGGTTGTGCCTGCCCCACCCATGACCTTAGGGGAGCCCTGTCCCCCTTCCTCTGTAAACTGAGGCTACTCCAGCCAGTCAGTCATGACCTTCTTGGTTCAAACCCCTGTGGAAATCTGATAAAAGCAATCTATCCAGAAAAACACATGAGTTTTCAGACATGCCCTGGAATTCCAGCTCATGATTTTGGCAGGGTTAAGAACCTCCTAAAGTCTGCCCATGGATTCCTGGGTTAAAAGCCCCACCACTGTGGGATGTCATCTGGGCATTCAGGGGGTCTTCCTTCTGCACAGTCTCAGGATGTGTTTTAACTTTTTCTTTGGAAATAGTTGTATACTTACAGAAATACTGCAGGAGTCCAGATCTCTTCCTAGGCCTCCCCAGTGCTGACATCACACAAACTCAGCTAGATCCATCAAAACTAAGATCCATCACTACTAACTAAACTCCAGACTTTACCCAGATTTCACCCAATTTTCCACCAATGTCCCTTATCTGTCCAGGATCCCATCCCAAGTCCCTAAGCCCAGACCAGCCCTGCCCTTCATGCCCTTGAGACTGGGAGGAGCTTGGTTAGGCCTTTGGGTTTGGTTTGTTTAACGTTTCCTGATAATTAGATGCAAGTTACGATTCTTTGGTTAGAATGTCTCAAAGGAGGTGGAGTGTCCTGGTGGGGGCCTCGTCTTAGGAGGCACATGGCATCCATCCATCTTCTGTCCCATAGCTGGTGACCGCAACCCCTATTTCTCTGGTAAGGCGGGGTCTGTCAGATTTCTCTGATGCAGAGTTTCAGTTTTTCCCTTTGTGATTGATCAGTATCTCGGGGAACTACTTAAAGACCTGTGTCTTCCATTTGAAAGGGGACTTTCTTTGCCAGAATGGACCACCTCAAGTTTTTCTGGCTCGTGGTCTTCGTAAAGGCTTCTTTTCCTCATGAGCAATTTAAAGGCCGGCTCCAGGGTGTCCTTGGCCCTCGGGACTTTATTTGTGAGGAGGCCCTCTCTTCATTTAGCAGAAGAGGAAATTGAGGCCCCCAAAGGAAAGAGAAGTGTGCAGGGTCACACAGCTAGTTGGTGACAGAGCAGGGCAGGAATGAGTTCTTTTTCCTCCAAGTTCAAGGGGGAACACCCCTCCCAACCCCCGCACACCCTTCCCCTCAAGTGTGTCTGGCAGCCCTGGACTGTTTACCTGAGCTCGATAAGCAGAGATCTCCGAGCCCTGTTCAGGGCAGAGCAAAGCCCCAGGCCTGCTTTCTCTCCCCTTATCTCAGAAGCTGTAGAAGGGGAGGTAAGGAGGGGCTAGAGGAGGGGGCAGAGCAGAGGCAGAGACAGAGGCAGGATCCTCCTATAGGAGCTAGCCCTGGGCCCTCAGGGGGCAGAGTCAGAGGGAGTTGGGGGAGCATATTCAAGGCTTGGAGAATCTGAGCCTTGAGAAGGGCCACCAGAGAGGATGCAGTGGAGGAGGCGCCAGGTTGTGTGCAGTGGGTTCCAGGAATGCCCAGGACATACTGGCTCTACCCTGCCCTGGGAGGGGTGGTAAGGAACCCCCAGGCCACCAGCTCACAGCCCCTAACCCAGGGTCATTGCCTGGGCAGGAGGGCAGATACCACACCAGGGCCCTGGACGGGTGAGAATCAGGATCTGAGCCCACCCTCTAAGGAGTTGGAGGTGGGGGACAACCTGAGTCCTTGAAAAGGACTAAGAAAAGAATAAGGGCAGGGGTTCTTCTGAGTGGAGGGACGAGAAGGAAAGGGGTCTGTGTCCAAGCAGTTGTTTTTTCTTGGTGCTTTGAGTCAGCAGAAGGTGGCTCTAGGCTGGTCTGTAACTAATCAGTTGTATTATAAAAGGAAAACGGGGCAGGGGCTTCAAGTGTCTTGAGGAGGCAGCTGCCTGGCTGACATTTGGGAAAAGGAGCAGTGAGGGGAGCTGTCTTGAATTCATTCAAGGACAAGCTGAGTAGAGAGGGGCAGAGAGCCAGGTCCCATGGGGTAGTCCTGCCCAGGTGGGCTCAGACCCTCCTGGACTCCCTGCCCCAGCCCAGGGCCCGTGCCCTCTCCTCTGACCAGGCTCTCACTCCCCAACAACCATCTGTGGGATGGGCTGGGACTCCAGGTTAGAAACAAAAGGTGAACAGGACACAGCCCCCAGCTAAGGGAGCTTTCAGGCAGAATGGATGTAAGAGGGTGCTCCTGAAGCACCTGGGGAGCCCGAGGGCTCCAGGGCCAGGTGTGGACCGAACCCAGACTGCAGGGTCAGGACCCTGGTCTGTGCCTCAAAGAGCAGGGATGGGGACATGACAGATGCACATGAGCAGAGAAGCAGTTGGAAAGAACCCAAGGGAAGGACGAGGGCTGAGTGTGGCTGGAGGCCAGGGAGTGGTGGACAGGGCTGAGAGGGCAGGAGGTGGGGCAGAGTCAGCCTGTGTGTGAGCCAAGCAAGGACACAGTGGCAAGAACTGGAGAAGGGCTGGGCAGAGCCAGATGGGCACTGGACAAAACGCTCCTCCTACAGTATGTGTGAGTGTGTGTATGGGCATGTGCGTGCATACCTGTGTAAGAGTGTGTGCCTACATGTGTGTCTGTGTGTCTGTGGATGTGTGTGCATACATATATTGGTGAGAGAGTGAGAGAGAGAGAGAGAGTGTGTGTGTGTGTGTGTGTGTTACATGTGTGTGGATGGGTGGGGGAAGCTGGAAGCTGGAGGTGCCTGTCCCAACTAGGAACCTCTTCTGGTGCAACTGGGAGATACTGCGGGCTGGACTCATGGTGAAGAGCCAGGAGAGGCAGGATGGGTCAGGGCCATTTCGGGAGGCCAGAGCAGCCTTCAGACTTGGGCAGTCCCCAACCAAGCTGTCAGTGGGAGGCTGACAGAGAAGAAATGGGGAGTCCCTTTCTGGGTTTGTGGCTGGGTGCTTACCACCTGGGAGTTTCCAGAAAGCAGCAAGAGTCCAGGCCTGCTCTGGGCAAAACATGGGGAGTACACAGGTTGGCCGGGGCCTGCAGAGGACCATCCAGAACTGTTGGCAAATCCACAGAAAGAGTCACCAAAAGCAGGGTGGGGCCTGACAGCTATCGGGAGGCTCGTGCAGAGGGCACTTCCTCAGACACATCTCACACTGTGTGTTCTTGGTATAGGAGTGAATGTGCTCTTTTCAGTGGCAGGTGTGTGTGGATGTGTATGAAGATGTGTGGATGAGTGTGTGCACATTGCTGGCTGGAACTCTATCTTACCATTTTCCTGCCCCTGCCACCTGAGCTTTGGGACACACATGCTCAGATGCAAACCTGGGAGCAGGCGAGACCATGCAGCTGGAGGAAGTGTGGGGAGCAACACAAAACTTCTACTCACTCCCCAGGGTGAAACCCACCTGTCCCTCCCCCTGCCAGGAAAAATGCCTCCAGGGCACTGATGTGGGGTGAGGAGACAGCAGCCCCCTTTGATAACTCTCCTGTAGCCATTTGGAGCCCTAGCAGTGTCCAGGCCTGCAGTGGGGCATCTGCCCACGAGGAGCTCAGGGACACAGCAGGGCACACACCCCTTGTCTGGCACAGAAGGTCCTAGTTGGTCCTGTTCCTACATCTCTCCTGTTCGCTCCACAGCCCATAGCATTTTTTTTAACCTAGGATTTTAAAATTCGTGCTAATCAGCAGGTGAGCTCCACGAGGGCATCTTGCTCCCTGACGTTTCTCCAGCAGGGCTTGGCAAACAGCGGCTACTCCCGCACACACATGTGGAATGGCGAGTCCAGGAGTGAGTCCTATCAGCTCACATGGGACCCAGGGCACCCCCAGGCCCTTGTCCTCCACCTGGAGTGGATCGTGGCTTGGTGCCCTTGAAGAAATGTTTACACACACTCAGGAGGCATGATGCATTCATTCATCCCGTCTGGGGAAGCCTGGCTGGAAGTCCAGCCTCTGCAAATTCCAGACTGTCCCCCGCATGCCCTGTACTTCCCTCTGGTCCTGCCAGCCCAACCCCTCCCCACCTGAGGCCCTGCCCTTATGGGCCTCCCCATGCAGAATACCCCTGCCCCCTGCTTTTCCTCTGTCGATTTCCTGCCTGTCCTTTGAGACCAGCTCCTTTAGGCTTCTGTCTACCAGGGTCAGGCTAGGCCTCCCACACCCAGCGACCCCCTGCAGCTGGCCTCGCCAAGGCAGACCTCCCTTGACTCCCTCACATGCCTGTCTCACCCAGTTCGGCCCCACCGGCTTTTCCTTCCCAAGCTCCAGCCATCACCCACTGGCATTCTGAAAACCAATGCCACATCCCCTGACTCATTTTCTCCATGTGCAGAAAGAGAAGGCTGCATGCAGGCGGCAGCTCCAATACCAGGTCAGAGACAGCCTGGATGAGGTTCCTGGCAGGCATTCCGTTCCAGACCCAAGCACATGGGGCCAGCAGGAGGCAAGGTGCCAATGGAGGCACTGATCTTCGGAAGGTTCCAGAAGAGGCAGCCCTTCAGCTGGGCCTCTCAGTACCTGGTGTCTGGAGTGGAAGAGGGGAAGGGTGTGCAGGCAGAAAAAGAGGCACAAGTGGGCAGCATGTGGACCAGGAGCCATGCCCTGGGCAGGGCTGTGGGAAGCTTCCAACCAGGACATCTGGGCACGGGGGCTCCACCAAGGGCTGGTGGGACACTAGAAGGACCCTTTTTGTATGCCTTTTAATCAATCCACATGATTGCTTTGAGATTCATCCATGCTCTCTTTCCTGGTATGCTAAATAGAATTCCATTTCATGGATGTGCCACAATTTTTAATTGAAATATAATTGACATACAACATTATATTAGTTTAGGTGTACAGCATAATGATTCAATGTTCGTATATATTGTGAAACGATCACAACAATAAGTTTAGTTTAACATCTATTACCCCACACAGTTACAGGATTTTTTCTTATGATTAAAACTTTTAAGATCTACGCTCTTAACTTTCTAATATACAATATTATTAACTCTAGTCACCATCTGTACATCACATACCCACGACTTATTTATTTTATGCCACAATTTTTCATCCATTCACCTGTTGATGGACGTTTTGGAGCTGCCAGTTTGGGGCTATTACAAATAACGCTGCAGTGACATTTGCTTCCTGGTCTTTGCAGGGACACAGGTTTCCTCCAGGGTAAATACCTCAGAGGTGAATGACCAGGTCATAGGGTAGGTGTATGTTTTCAACAAGCTGCCAAATCCATTTCCAAGGGGCAGCACCAGTTTCCTTCCAGCCAGCAGTGTACAGCGTTCTGATTTCTCCACATCCTCACCAGCACTGATTATGACCTGACTTTCTGATTTCAGCCGTCATTGCTGTTCTCCATGACAAGTTATGTCCAGCATCTTGCCTTGGGCTCCTTAGCCCTCCGTATACTTTCTTTGGGGAAGCTCTCCCTCCTCCTTGGGTCCTCCCTCGGGGACGCGCGCTCCTGTCCCACCGCAGCCCTGCCTCCCCGACTCCCATTACTGTACCGCGGTTACCGTGCTGCGAGTCTAGCACTCCACGCCCACTGTGAGTACCCAGGACCCAGCCCGGGAAGAGGCAGCCACGCCCCCACGCCAGTCCCACCACCTCAGCCCTGCCGGGTCCTGCCAACCACGTCGCCTCTTTCCGCAGCCACCCGGGAGTCCGCCTTTGTGCACGCCATCGCTTCCGCCGGCGTAGCCTTCGCTGTGACACGCTCGTGCGCCGAGGGCTCCGCTGCCATCTGCGGCTGCAGCAGCCGCCACCAGGGCTCGCCCGGTGAGGGCTGGAAGTGGGGCGGCTGCAGTGAGGACATCGAGTTCGGAGGGATGGTGTCTCGGGAGTTCGCAGACGCGCGGGAGAACCGACCAGACGCTCGCTCCGCCATGAACCGCCACAACAATGAGGCTGGGCGCCAGGTACGTCCGCGGCCCCCGCCCCCATCCTGGGTTGTGGACCCGAGAGCCCTGAGACCACACCCCTGAGGGTCCCTGGGAAATAGAAGCTTTCTGAGCAGGGTATGTGCCCTGGTCCCTTGAGGAGTATGGCATGGTGTAGGCAGGGTGGTGGGCTGTGGGAGGGATGTATGTATATGGTGGCCAGGCTGGGGGTCTGCTCACCTCCTGCCCAGCGGTGTCTGAAACACAGGGCTGTCCAGTTGCTCCACGAGGTCTAGGGCATTCCCACAGTATGGCAGTTCCACCTGTGCAGCTGGGGTCACAAGGAAGGAGGGATGGGAGAAAGGCCTGCCCTGCAGGAGCTCCTGCACGTCCAGGGAGGGAGACAGCCAGGCTGCTACACCACAGTGTGGTAAGTTCTACGATGAAGAAATGCACACACACAAGGTGATCTGGACATAGTGGAGAGGTCAGACCCAGGCTGGATTCTCAAAAAAGACTTCTTGCAGAGGTGGTGAGTGGAGACAAGCAGAATAATTGGCAGTTATCTAGGTGAAGGGAAACCAGGAGAGCCTCTGGGTAGCTCAGAGGTGAAAGAATGCATGTGAGTTAGTCCAGGTAGAATATGGAGAACAGAGGAAGAAAAAGATTTGGGGTATGGAAAGGCCGGCAGAGACCAAGCTGTACAGGGCTTTGTGAGCCCTTCTGAAAAGGGGGCTTAGTGAACCTAGTCAGAGGTTCAGTGGGGCACTGCTGATAGGAAGTGATATGTGTAGGGACTGAAAAGTGTTCAGCAGAGTTGGCCCTGGCCTTGGCCAGTGGAACCAGGGCACTGCAGAGAGCTGAAGAGTGAACACTTAACTTCTAGCAACAGGGAACTAGGTGACTCCCATTAATCTTCCGGCTAAAGACACGTACAAATGTAGGATGAAGTGTAAAAAGTACCCTTTAAAAGTACAGAATACTCACCTGTATAAGTTACCTGATTTATCACAGGGAGGATAGTGCTGCAGAGGGGGAAGTGGTCTTTTCAATAAATGGTGCTCAGTCAATTGGATAACAATGTGGAAAAAAATTAGTCTTGACCCCTACCTCACATCATATAAAAAATCAATTTCCCATTTCCAAATGGGAAAGATAAAACAAAGAATGTTTTAGAAGAAAACATAGAAGAACATCTCTGTGACCTTGGAGTAGGCAAAGATTTCCTAAACAGGCCAAAGAAGCACTCACAATGAAAGAAAAATGTAATAATGTGGACTATATTAAAATTTATAGAAAGGCACCACCGTGAAACTGAAAAGGCAATCCACACAGAAGGAGATGTTCACAATATATACACACAACAAGTGTATGAAAGTTATAGTATAAAAAGAACAAAAAGACTAACAACCCAATAGAAAAGTTGGCTGAAAAATGGAAAGCCACTTCACAGAAGAAAATCTAGAAATGTCCAATAAATATGTGAAAAGGTGATCAATATCATTAGTCATCAAGGAGATGCTGTTAGAATATATGCCCTGGAGAGGGGAGAGTATAACAACTGGAACAGAGCATGGTGGGAGTTCCTGAGGAGCTGGTGTCCTGAGGCTGGTAATTCATGAAATTTTGTCATATTCCATGCTTACGATATATAAACTTTTGCATGTATATTGCACTTCCATAAAATAATTGTTAAGTGTCAAATAACTAACCATATAGTGAGGAATTAGCAGTCCAAAGTCCAGGAGAAGACAAGACTCTGAACCTGGCGCCTGGGGCAGCTTTTGTCCAGGGATCATTTGCTGGTCTGGGAAAAAAGTGCATATGCTGAGCTGCATTTCCAGCAGCCTCACAGAGCTAAAAGGGGCCCACCAAAGGTGCTATGTCTAGGAAAAAACTCCTTGGTTGAGGCTGGGATCCCGAGGAGTAAAGGAAAATCAGAAGTAGACAAGCCCTTATGCACATGTACAGGCTAGTAAAATCTCTAGACTGAATGGATTAAGGTGATCCCAAATTGCTGGTATCCCCATGTACCTGGAGAAAGCAGATAAATCCTCTTTGGAGGATGATAACCTTATGCTAGGCTGAAATTTTTTTCTACAAACAACTTTTCAAACACAATGTTCAACACATAATCAAAGATAACCTGTTAAATGAGTGATAATCAGCAAAACAAAACAAAACAACAACAACAAAAAAAAACAGAAACAAGACTCAAATACTGGAATTATTAGACATAGATTATGAGAAAAAATATGCTTACTTATGTTCACAAAGCTAAAATGTAAGATTTGGGAAAGAATCCCATAGAAATTGTAGACCTGAAGAATGAATGGGAGTTTCCAGTTAAAGATGACAAACAAAATACAAATATTTTCCTCTGCATTCTCCTAGAACTCCACTAAAATGACAATGAATTAATTTTAAGATACATAAATAGACTATTGAGAACATGGAAAACAGAAAAGGTGACAATGGCAACAAAATTTTGAAAGCAAAAAGTAGATAGATGAATACTCAATATCTTAGTACACTCAAGAAAGCTGGATCTTAAGCCACTAGAGAACTCTGAGAATCAACCAAGGAATTTCTAGTATCAGATATCTTGAGAAGTTGAGATAGATATGGGGCTGGAAACAGAAAGACTGGTCATTTGCTGGTCTGGGGAAAAAGTGTGTATGCTGAGCTGCATTTTCATTTTAAAGTCTATTTTAAAAGCACTTTTTAATGTACCAGCTCTTCTATCCAACATCTTGCATCCAGACAGCACCCCTCCATCCCCATGGCTGAAGTCTGGAGGCTTATTCCCTAAAAAGGGTAAAGCAGAAGGTGTCTGGACTGCTGAGGGTGAGGCTGCCCAAGTGAAAGTAGTCTGGCTACATACACATTTGTCTTCCTAATGTCCTAGTGCCACAGTGAAGCTTGATTATGCTCTAGGCAGGAAAATGGAAGATTCTCCCCTGAGAATCAGACCATCCCAAGAGAAGAAACTTGAAGATTTTGAGGTGGGGGTTCCCCCAAAAGCAACGTGGCCAGATCACTCTACAGTGAGGGCCCAAGTAGATGAGTCCCTCCCATGTACAGGAGGTTCCAACAAGATTTTTGGCGCCCCACTTTCAAATATGAGCAGGCAGCCAAGGATCACTGAACATCTGAGGAAGGCCTCCAGCAACCACAAAGGTAAAGACCAAAATAAAGAAAAAAGAAACCCAAACTTATGGGAAAGAGACATTACAAAGGGATGAAAACTTCAAAAAACCATCAGTATCCCCAGAGAGATAAAACACTGAATCCATAAAATTGGAACAGGATGTTAATTTAAAAGAACATTCAGGGGAAAAAAGAAGCTCTTAGAGATTAAAAATAGGACAGCAAAAACAAAACTCTCAGCAGAAAGGTTGGAAGATAGTTGAGACACGCTTCCCACAAAGTAGAGAAAAAAAGACAAGGAGATGGAAAATAGGAAAGAATAGAAAATATGGAGGATCTGTCCAAGAAAGACAATGATGAACACGAAGATGAGGAATTTGGTAAAGAAATAAGACAAGAAGGTTCCCAGGGCTGAAGAGCAGAAGTTCAGACAAAACAGGCCCCATAAGTGATTAGCACAAGAAAGGGGAAGACCCACATCAAAATTCTCTGTGAAATCCACAGCCTATGACACAGAAAAGCCTTCAAGCTTCCCAGAAAAGGCTTTGGTTTCATGCAAAGGATCAGGAATCAAAATGTCATCAGAGTTTCTAAGAACAACAGTGAAAGCTAGAATAAAATAGAGTAATGCTTTCAGAATCCTGAGAGGGGGAAATATTTTAAGCCAAGACTTTTATACCCAGCTAAATCATCTTTTCAACTTTAAGTAGAAAAGATTTGTTTTCAGACATGCACATTTCACAAAATTTACCAGAAGGCCTTTGAAAAAGATGTCTCCAAGAAGATGAAATCCATAGATCAGCTGGTGTGTTTGAAAGTCTTGAAGAGAATATTTAGACAACGAAAGGAGTTAGTGAGACTGAACCTGTGATGAGTACATTAAAAACAGCAACAACATGGGGCTTCCCTGGTGGCACAGTGGTTGGGAGTCCGCTTGCCAATGCAGGGGATACGGGTTTGTGCCCCAGTCCGGGAGGATCCCACGTGCCGCGGAGCGGCTGCGCCCGTGGGCCATGGCCGCTGGGCCTGCGCGTCCGGAGCCTGTGCTCCACAACGGGAGAGGCCACAACAGTGAGAGGCCCGCATACAGCAAAAACAAAACAAAACAAACAAACAAACAAAAAAACCAGCAACAACAAAACGTTTCATAGAAAAGGAAAAGCTATCATGGCACGTGGCTCAACTAAGTATGACATTTACCACAGCCCCAATACTGTCAGCACTAAATTTTGATCTAACTGGAATTATGCTACAGATTTTAGTGTAGGAAGGGGGCTGGGAAAAGTGTGCATCAGAGTTGTGGAGTGAGGTCCCATGGGACCTCCATGGTGAGAGGTCCATAGACAATGCCAAACACTGAAAAATCAAGAAGTAGCAAGACAAGCATCTTATCAGAGGTGTAGAGGTACAAGGTGCTGCCTCAAGTGGTCAGGAAAGTGCTGTGAATGAGAGTGTGGGGGCAAAACTCCTGTTTTTCTTAATAGGTCTTAGGAACTCTTGGACTTTTCAAAGTATGTGCATATATAACTTTGATCAAAAGTAGAACTAAAACAAGAGACTGAGGAGGCAGAGATGGGAAGTGGCAGCTCCTCTCTGGAAAAGCTTGGTCACAAAAGAGAAGAGAATGGAGATTAGACAGAACTGGACTGCGGTGGGGGAATGTAATTTACAGATGCTCCTAAAAACGTGCCAGTATGAGAGGGAAGGGTTGAAGAAAGAGCAGGCAGAGGGGGACAGGGTAGAGGCAGCATCTGGACACAGAGCCCACATGAAGCCTTAGATTTATCAATTTCTAGTAGCCACATTTTAAAAGGAAACAGGTGAAATTTGCTCTAATAATGAATTTTATTTAACCCAATATAGCCAACATGTTATTGCAATAATGCAATCAATATTAAAATTTTGAATGAGATATTTTACATCCTCTTCTTTTACGAAGTCTGGGGACTTAGTATGACCCAGCATGTGGTTTGCACTTAACAGCACTTCTCAATTTGGACCACCAGCCGCATCTCAGGACCTCACATGTGGCCAGTGCCCATGCTAGTGGCCAGTTCAGCCATAGTTCTGATTATGCCACAGGACCTTTCACCCCCAGCCCCACTCCGTCCCCCAAAGAGAGAAGGGAAGACAACCTGACGTTGGGATGCCCACGGGAGAAACACATACAATCCTCAGCAACTCCCCTACAGTCTGATAAAACCAGCTTCCTGGGCCCTGAAGGTACCCTGCTCAAGCCACTACCATTATCCGTGCTCAGGTCAGCCCCTAGCCTTGCCACCCATCCCATGTACATCTCCTCTAGACGGAGGTCTTGGGTTTCCCCAGTCACAATGAACGACTTCCCTCCTACACCCCGGCACTTACATATCACATGTTACAGCCCCTTCCTTCCTTCACTCAACATAGATGGCCTAGAAGTAGACCCAGCCCAGGAGGGGGTCTCCCAGGCCCTGCCCTCCAGGGATCTTGGGTCTACCAGGGGAGCCACATGGCACAAGAACCTGTAGCACCACACGGAAGGGTGGTGCTGGAAGAGGGCACCTGCTCCACCCGGGAGTCCCGGAGCTTTATGGAGCAGGTGGGGGGACTGGGTTTGCCAGGTGAGTGGAGGGGGACTACAGGCAAGGAGTACAGCCACCCTACGTGGGAGGTGGGGAGACTGAGGGCCTGCCCTGACGCCCCCGCTTGCCCACGCTCCTGCAGGCCATCGCCAGCCACATGCACCTCAAGTGCAAGTGCCATGGGCTCTCGGGCAGCTGTGAGGTGAAGACCTGCTGGTGGTCGCAGCCCGACTTCCGTGCCATTGGTGACTTCCTCAAGGACAAGTATGACAGCGCCTCGGAGATGGTGGTGGAGAAGCACCGCGAGTCGCGCGGCTGGGTGGAGACCCTGCGGCCACGCTACACCTACTTCAAGGTGCCCACAGAGCGCGACCTGGTCTACTACGAGGCCTCGCCCAACTTCTGTGAGCCCAACCCCGAGACGGGATCCTTCGGCACGCGCGACCGCACCTGCAATGTGAGCTCGCACGGCATAGATGGCTGCGACCTGCTGTGCTGCGGTCGCGGCCATAACGCGCGCACCGAGCGGCGCAGGGAGAAGTGCCACTGCGTTTTCCACTGGTGCTGCTACGTGAGCTGCCAGGAGTGCGCGCGCATCTACGACGTGCACACCTGCAAGTAGTGGGCGCCGCACCGGGCTGCGGGTCCTCCCGGTGGCGGCGGGGGGACTCCTCCATGGATGGGGCGGGGCTCTGGGATGGAGCTCCTGGAGGGTGGCGGGGTCCTCCGTGGTAGGGCAGGGGTGAGGCTCATGAGTGGGATGGAGTTCTTCCCGACAGGTGTGGGGCCCTTCCTGGGGTGAAACTCCAGGGATGGGGCTCCTGGAGGGTGGCGGGGTCCTCTCTGGGGGCGGGGCTCCAGGGGTGGGGATTTAGCCTGCCATTACCTTCCTCCGAAGACCACATGTTTCCCTCCACCTGACCTCGTCATGTAGAGCAGTATCTCCTGGCAGAATGAGCTGTGGAGAACCTGTGGGGGGCATCTTGTCCCCTTACCCTTCCCACTAAAGTATGAGGCCCATCCTACAACGATTCAGGTGCCTGGAGGCCTGTGGCACTCCTTCCTCGGTCTGATACCTGCCAACGCTCTCAACCAGGAACCCTATCAGGGAGAGCCTTTGTTGTGCAGAACCGCAAGAACCACCTGGGCTTGGGTGAAGGAGACAGGGCCTGACGGCAGTAGGCTGAGAAAGGGCCTGGAACACGAGGCCTGGCTCTGTCCTGGCTGCCCTGTGCTGGGCATCAGACACCCAGGCCCCAGCAAGGTGCCACTCATCCTGGTCTGCTGTGCCTTCTACTTTGCAGCTGACAGAAACTCCTGCGCCTGGCTCTCCTGTCTCCCTGTCTTCACATTCCCACTTGCACCCCATCGCATCCACAGAAGAGGAGCAAAGCCTGCTGTTCCAGTCTTGCTGTTGCCTCCCTCTTGGCCTAGCACCTCTCTCCACCTCCCTCATTCACAGCCCCTTGTAAGCGGAAGGCAAGAAGGGAGCCACTGGCCTGTACTGCTGTCCAGGTCGTACTCAGCTCCATACCCTGCCTTGGAGGCTCACTTTGGGTTGGGTTGTTTGGGAGATTGGGAGTCGGGGGGTGATCCCACACTGGTGCTACAGACAGAGGACCCAAAGACCCCAGAGGACTGGTCTCCTTCCCAGCCCCTCATAGCCAGGACGGACCCCCAGGTCCTGCTGCTGTAGCTATGGTACATCAGACCTACCCGCCGCCACTGGCCACTGTTGTGGAGCCTCTGGTTGGCCGCTTGACTTGGCTCTGCTCACGTCTGACTCATCCATCCTGTCTGGGAATGAGCGAGACTGATGGACCTCTCAACCAATGCCCACAGGGGCTTCCTGCCAGGTGCTGCCATGCTAAGACCTCTCCTCCTCAGCCTCTGCCACTGTGAAATGTTGCCCAGCCCCCTGTCCCCGAGGCCCTACCCTCCAGGCAGGGGGAAGAGACAGTTGGGGCGGGGGGGTGGGGAGGACAAGCTGCACGGCTTGCTAGGGATATGACCTTCCTCTGCCTTGAATTTTGCATTTTTGGTTTTAATTTTATTTCCAATGCTGCTATATCCACCATACATAGGAACTAGACAAACAGATGTGTTATTGTTGTTTTCTTTTTCTTTCTATGAAAGAAATTATTTTAGTCATAGCTTGTGAGTTTCAAACTATGGGGAAAGTAAAAACAAACAAACAAAAAACAAAAACGAAAAGAAGAAACAACCAAACAAACCTGTGGATTGTGCTGGATTTTTGGTGGTGGGTCAGCAAGGCATGGGGCCTGGATTGGTTGTGACCCTCTGGGAGGGGCCACGATGGGAGGTGGGGTGGGCATGCTTAGCTCAGAGACTCCTGGGGCCTCTGCAATAGCCTCCAGAGCCAGAATTCCAGGGGAAGGAAGAAGGATGGCCACTCCAAAGAAAGGAGGAAGCAGCCAGTGGTCTTGAAGTCTGGGGCGGGGTAGACTAGAGACCAGGGCAGAAGACCCCAATGGAAGTGCAGAGAAAGGGAAAAGGAGGCCTGCCTGTTGCAGGGGATGTACAGTGCAGTGAGCAGGGGACCATGGCAGCCCCAGGGGGGAGACCCCATGCAAGTCAGTGGTGCAGCAGGACATCCACCAAGTCAGCTGAAAGCCACTTCCCCAGACATCCACAACATGCTTCATTCAGTTGACGTTTGAGCACCAGCTACGTGGCCATGCTCCCTGGGCTTGGGGACATGGCCCCCGTGTGGGGTCCCCTTCTCAGCCCACCAGGGGTATTCTAGGAGCCCAGTCTGGTTGGGAGGACGGACATGTTCCCTCAATTTGAGGCTCACCAGCCTGAAGCCTGGAAATCAGGCAGCCGCTTCTCTCTGAGCCTGGCCTCCTTCTACCTCCTGCAAAAGCCACTTTAGAAGTCCAGCTCATGCAGCTGGAATCCAGTTGGGAGGTCATGAGGGACATCCCTCACTGGCAGAGAGCTGCTGCATGAACCCAAGAACTCCCAGGGGCTCCCTCCTGCCTCTGTCCATCCTCAGGTCAGAGGCTAGAGCTGACACTGGACCCCTGGCCTCCCCTCCACCATAGGGCATAGCTCAGGAATGCAAGTCTTGGCAGAGGTCGGCAGTCTCTCAATGTGTGGTTGGCCAAATCCTGGCATCATGCTCAGAACCTTGGGATGGGGATCTTTCCAAGGCAGACAGGGAGAGCCTCAAGGACAAATGAGGCATTCTGTTGGCAGAAGCCTCACGTTGTCCCTCCATGGCTATTGCCTACATCCATCCATCCAGGGTATTTGGGGTATGCAGAGCTGGGTGGGCCTCTGAAAACTTAGGCTGCAGGAGCCAGAGGGTGAAGGAGTGGCTTTCTCAAGGCCACACCTTCATCTCTCCAAGCCAGGAGCAGGGTCCTTGCTTCTCTCTGCGTCCTTCCATGCCCCTCTCCCCACTACTACCACCACCTCTGAACGCTGCCCTGATATCCAGCCAGACCCACAAGGAGGGAGAAAGCTGAGGAGGCAGGGGTGGAGGGACAGGCTAGGACAGGTGGGGGCAGGGGGGAGATGATGCTGGAGCTGAGGGGAGGAGGCCTAGCCCCACCCACTCAAAGGTCAGGCCCAGCATAGCCACCCTGCATGAGCCATATGCTGGAAGGGAGGGGGCTGGGAACAGACAGGAGCCTCGTAATTGGGAGGCCCGTGCCTGCTGAAAGCAGAGGGAGGGAAGCCCAATTCAGCTGGCTCCATGGCTAGACATCAGGGCCACATGGTGTCCTTGAGAGTAGGGAATGAAGGGCCACCCTCTGCCAACAGAAAGTTGTGGCTGGCTGGGCAGGGGTCCTGGACAGGGCTGTGCAGACCCATCGTGGGCAAGAATGTCCACTCCACACAGAGCCCTGCACTGGGAGAGAGCTGTGGTAGGGTATGGGGAGCTGCCTGATGGATGGAGTGGGAACCCATCAAGGGAGGGAGGGAGGAGAGAAGGAAACATGGCTTCATCCCTCAAGACAGGACTCAGGGAACACCAACCCCACCACTTTACTGGCCACAGTGGTCTTTGCTGGAGGCTCCAAGCTACTGAAGACAGAGCCAGAAGAGGCCCAGTGAGGCTAAGGGACTAGAGACAGACGCAGGGCTCTGGACCCCAAAGCCCCTGCTTTCACACTCCAAATCACGCATCAGCTTCCCGGGCTGGCACACCAACGTCCCACCCCAAGCCCATGGCCTTGTTGGCTCGGGGCTCACTGCTCCCCCACCACCAGGCCCATTTCAGGCCAGGTCACCCACTGTTCCGGGACTGTAGCTGACCACCAGCAATTCCCAAATGGGGCCCCAAGGGGTTGGCTGGGTCCAGACAGACTGCAGGCAGACACTCTATAAAGAGGGAGACAGTGATTAAGCACACAGGACAGTGTCCGAGACTGGAGTGCAGGTGGCCAATCTCACCCACGGGTGTGAGTCACCAGCCGGGAGGACCCGCAAGCCCTCACAGCCCACCAGGCAGTAGAGCCAGGTCAGACACTCCACACAGGGGTTCAGCCCTGGAGGTGGGGGGTGACAGGTGCCCCACTCGAGCTGCCTATGGGCCACATCCACAGTGCACAGACAGTACAAATGGTGCAGCACCTCTAAGTTAGGGTACGGGCAGGAGTTGCCCTAATTGGTACCTGCTGGGAACCAGGTGCCAGGGGCTCCTCAGATGAAAGGGTAGGGGAGACAGGTTGGGCAGGGCGTGGAGGCATAGCCACAAGGTCACAAGGGTGAGATGCCAAGAGAGGAAGCAGGGACAGAGCCGGGCCTCCTAAGGGAGCAGAGCCCAGATACCCAGAAACAAGAAAGGAGCTACCCTGGGAGCTGATGCAGAGGTAGGTTCTGCCTACCTGGTCTCAGCTCTCTACCAGGTGAGGCACCAGGCTCCCACTACCCATCGCCACGGCTCCAGGACAGAGAGGGGCAGAACCCCACCAGAAGAGGCCCATAGATCCACAGGACAGGCCCCAGTAAATGGGCGACGGGAGCTAGCAAGAGCCTGTGTGAATGAGGAGGCAAAACTCTCAACTCTCTGCTGGCCAGGAGCAAGCCCCACCCGGGGCCTCAGTTTCCCTCTAGTGCCAGAGGAAGTGGGATGAGGGGGCTCCCCAGGGCCTCTCTGCTCCTGCCTTTTGCTGATGTGGGATCTATCTGGAGCCCCCTCTAGAGCCCAGCTGGCCCCCCTCACCTGCCAAGATCAGCATGTCCCCATGAACCCTGGCCCAGCCCCTCAGCCGCTGCCCTTTACCCTCAACTCAGAGGGAGGGCAGAACACAGTGCAGCCTGCCTGGGCCTCAGAAGCACCTCTCCAGGGAGTTTACAGCCCCTCCCGCCAGCCCTGAAGAAGGAGGAAATGGGCCTGGTGGGCCTGTTCACAGGTAGTTGAGATAGGAGAGGAATAACCATATTAAAGGCCCGGAGGTAGTAGGGCCTCACCCCACCAGGGCCCCCCTTGGCCCAGCCCCCTGCAAATCTCACACCCCCAGGGCAGCAGCTTTGAAGTTCTGGAGGGTGTGTGGCCAGCCCCCTCCTCCTGGGGCCCCCACAGGCCCTCCCCTTCCCCCTCCTCCCCATACTCCCACTTTCTGGGTCCTAGGACCTCAGTTTCCACACACTTCAAGAAAGCTCTGAAGCACCCCATCCCCCCACCCCTATGCTGGGCCAGAACCTCCAGGGCTGGGACCCCCAGAGCAACAGGTGCAGGGCCAGCTCTGGATCACCAAGCCTGGTACAAAGGGCTGAGGACCCCTGGCCAGGTTCCCTGGTCCCACACAGTGATGGCCCACACTGCCTACAGCAGAGCCTGGGCTGGATGGGCTTTAAGGTCCTGCTGGCCAGGCCTTTGCCCCTGTCCTGAGGGTCTGGTCTGGGGGACATGACACAGCCCATCCTGGGGTCTGGCCTGATGGCCTGGGGTTGCCCCAATCCCTCAGCTTTCCCCTTCAGGGGCCTACCCTGGCTCCAGCCCCCTGTCCCTCCCCAAGCTGCTTGGCCCTCTTGCCTGTGACTCATTTCCCTGTTAGAAACCTGTGTCCCTTCGTGAAACCCTCTGGTTGGGACACCCAAGGACAAGGCATCCTGGCAGTCAGCAGCTTCCTCTCCAGCAGCCCCTTGGCCTCCTGGCCTGAGCAGGAAAAGGACACCTTACCCGCCCACACTGCCCTCCAGCCTCCAGCCTCAAGTCCAGCTTCAGTCTGGACTGAACAGACTGAAGCTGGACTTGAGGCTTGAAGTTGTCCCTGCAGGCAACCTCCCAGGGTGATGTCCAAGGCTTGGAGGAATGAGACAGCATCCCTGCAGGGGTGGGAGTGCTGCCAGCCCTTCTGTTCATAGGCACTGACAGGTAAACTGAGACCTACTGGGTGAGGTCTCTCTCCCCAGTGTGAGTTTATGAAGGCAAAACTACCCCATTTTCTCCCTCCCTCTCCCACCATAAAGTAGGGGGACGGGAAGCAGCTAACAGAGGGTACTTCCACCTGTCACACCCCTCACCCCCCCCTTACTCCCTCATCTTGGCCCCAGAGATTTGGGTGATGGCCCCTTCTATATCTTCTGGGTCATCTGCGAGGGCTCCCAAGAGGAGGTGAGCATGTGGTGCTATTTCTATGGCTCTGACATCCTCAGTCTGGGCCCCTTAGGCATCCTATACTACTGAGAAGTCCATCCCTACAGATGCCAGGACGAAGGGGGGTGCCCAGGGCACTGGGGAAGCCCTGGGGAGGGCCCCAGCCTGGGAGCCACCACTGCCTGGCCTGGCAGCTGGGACAGAAGCTAGTCAGAAGGTGCTAATTGATGTTTAGATCCAGGCTGGCTCCTCAATCACGTCTTTCTCTTTCTCTCTCCCTCTCTCTTTTTTTATTTGAGTCTCTGGAGCACACAGTAAACAGTCATTTGGCTCTCAGGGCCCTGCAAATTGGTGTTTATGGTATAAGGACCAAGAGTCGTCCACCCAAACACGGCAGGCTGGGAGGGAGGCACTGGGCTGGTAGGGATGGCACGCCCTCCTGCCCATGGAGGCCCAGCGCTGGGAGGGCCTTCCCTCCACTCTTAAAGGAGGAGGCAGGCCTGCTTCCAGAAACCCCTGATGCCTGCATCCCAGCCTGAGGTGAGGAGCCAGCTAGTTCATCCACCAGCAGTGGGCCAGCACTGGCCAGAATCCTGCCAACTGGGCACTTGTGTGGTTGGAGGTGGCCAACACTTGAGGAATTGCCATTAATCCAGGAGGGCTTCTAGGAGGAGGTGAGTTTCTGTGAAAGAGAGGACCCTCCAAGGGGAGGTCCAAAGGTTCGCCAGTGCCCTCAGATTCCCCAGGGCTCTGTGTCCAGTCACAGCTCCTGTCCAAGCTCCTCTCAGGCTTCCATCTCCTTCAACCTTCTCCAAGTCCCTATGGCAGATGTCAGGACCCTCTACACACACACCCCCTCCCAACCCCAGAGGCCATCTGCAGAACTAAAGACAGGAATGTGGGGAGGTCTAGGCCTTAATGCAAGAGGTTGAATGGTGGAATTCCAGGACAGCAATGGGAAGGTCTTGGGAGAAAAGGGGGACTTCCCAACCTGTCTGCCCCTTGCCTAACAACCAGACTGCAGAGAGGCAGGCAGGCCTATGCAGAATCTCCAGCAGGGCTCAACAGCCCTCCCCGGCTCCTTAGCTCCCTGTGCTGCCTATAGGTTACAGGGGTTCATTTCACCTCAACTGGCTCGCCCAGCCTGTCAGCCTGCAACCTTCAGAGAGGCAAAGCCGGGAGCCCTGGGGAAGGCTGTTTGATGTTTGGATTTTGGAAGGAGCCCCATAGATCACATGTGCTTCTTCCCTGAGTGTGCTCTTAGCTCCCAGGTCTGGGCCAGAGAACAGGAACCTCAGGAACAGAGGACATGGGTCGCACATCCCCAAGCTAGCCCCCTCCTCTTCTCAAGATACTTCCACGGCTCCCCAGTGCCCATGAGTTGGAGTTGGAGTGCCTCAGCCTGCACCCATCACAAACTGGTTCCACTCTGAGCTAAAGGGGGACCTCTAATCCGTGGATGGAGAAACTGACCTGGGCAAGACATGACTTGCCCGAGGGCATTCAGCACGTTAGTCAGGACAGAGTCTTAAGGAAAACTGAGACCTCATATATACCTTCTGGTCCCACCCACAGTTCACTCTCACCTTCCTTCACCCTTGCCTCCATCCCTCCAGTCTCAAGCCTCCCCTGGCCTCTGCTGCAGCCTTCTCACCGCCTCACTGCCATAACCTTTGTGGTTCCTGTATCACTGTCCCCTGGGGACATGGAAGGTCAGTGCCAGCCACACCTCAGGGGCCCATGCAAGGCAGAGGAGAAGCTGTGTATGTGTTGCATGTGGGGGTTGTTGGTGGTGGGATATGATGTCAAGCTGGCCCGTCCCCAGGGCTACAGGCCTCTGCAGGGGCCCTGACCAGCTCCTAGGGCTGAGCTATCTCCCCAGCTCTAGACCCAGCTCCCAACAGATCCACCCTCCCCAGCTCCAGCCCTTGTGCAGGCCAGTCTGAGTAAGCCAGATTATCAGAATGCCTGAGGGGAATGCCCCTTATCTGGGAGGAGATTTGGGAGTGGTTGGGACACCTGCAATGGGCCACCCTTACAACAAGTGGCGTCAGTATCAGCTGTCTCTGCAGCGATACCAGGGGGTCCCTGTGTGCATGCCCACCATGGAGCCTCACCCCAGCTCCCATATCAGGGTCCCCAGGAGGTGGCTGTGAGGAAAGGTGTCCCAGGTCTCTGGTCACATTGCAAACAGGGAAACTGAGGCTGGGAAAGAGGCAGGCCTTGTCCCAGCCTCTCAGAGTCAACGGCACATTGAGGACAGGCAGGATCCATACACTGGGTCACCCCTGCCCTGGAAGCCCACCAGGAAGGGGCTGCATCCAGCGCAGGCAGCTCCAGCTGGGCAAGTGTCCAGGAAGGACAAGTGCTGCCTGGGACAGGATCAGGGTCAGTCTGAGGTCAGAAGTCAGCCTGGCAGCTCAGAGCTGGGTCTGGGTCTGCCCCTTGCCTGTCTCCAGAGGGCTGGTTTTCATGGATGTCCCCCACGGTATGGGGTATGGGTGGCCTCACCCAGGCTCCTGGACACCCCTGCGGGTGCAGCAACAGCTCCCTGGTCCCCAGCCCATGCCTAAGCGCCTCAACTCCAAGTCTCCCACCCACTGGACCACTGGGGAGCTGCCCTGGCACTTCCCAGTGACCCACAGCCCTGCCAGTGCTTGTTTGGCAACTACTCCTGGGGTTGTGGAGGTTAGAGAGTTCTAGCCTCTCAGATGGGGAGGATGGACACCCCAGCCCACAGCTGGTGTGAGGAAGCTGGTAGAGCTCCAACCCAGCACCCACCCACTCAGACTAGGAGGACAGTGTGGCCTCCTCCCCCAGACAGCTCAGCTCAGCTTGCCCCAGAGTAGCCGAGGATAACAGGTATGCTGGGGACTCAGATGGGGGTAGTGCAGCTGGGGACACTGCAGGTGAGAAGGACACTGCAAGTCAGGAGGATGCAGGTGGGAAGGAGAGAGTACAGGTAGGGAGGATACAAATGGGGACCCTGCTGGTGTGGATGCTGCAGGTGGGGACAATACGAGGGAGCATACTACAGGTGGGGTTGCACACAGCACAGGTGGGATACCTCAGGCTAGGACACACTCACAGGTGGTTCAGACCCGCTCTCTGCCTCTCCCTGTCACACAGCCTGCCCTATGATGGACAAAAAGAAAGGAGTTTTGTTCTTGACCCCAGGTTTAGCCCCTCACCTGGGCTGACCCTCGACTGTGAGCCAGTCGGGGCTGACCCACAGGGTCCAGCTCCTGCAACCCAGCCCAAGGCTGACATGACAAGTGGGACAGGCCACCATCCACTCTGATATGCTTCCTCAGCCAGTAGGTTCAGGAACAGGTGCAACACTTCCTATTTCCCCTATCACAGGGCTTGGGGTCCCTGAGCAGGCCCTTGGGTTGAGGGACATGAGGACACACCTGGGCCCTGGAATAGGACCAGAGGCCTCTCCAGGGTTCCCCCTGCAGCTCTCCAGCTGCAGCTCGAACCCAGCCTGGCCTGACACGCTGGCAGCCAGCAGCACCAGCCCAGCTGATACCCCAGCATGGCCAGCAGTCTCCAGCTCTGGGTCTGTCCCAGTGTCAGGTGTTCTTTTTATATTTTCCTTGTTCAGTTATGAGGAATAATTTCTCTCCAGGCCCAGAAGCAATGCTGGGCCTCCTCACACCACCTGGCCCACCTGCTCAGGCTCCCCCAGCCCTCAGCCTAGCTCTGCTGGGCCTCTGGGCCTGGACTCTGCCTGTTGCCCTGATGTTCAGGCTCTGGGCAGCAGTGAGACACTCAGGCTTTCTTTATTCCCATCTATGGCAGAACAAGGCCTGCTTTTGTCAGGGACTCGCCTTCCTCGGCCTATCCATGTCTCCCTCTCTAGAGCCAGGCCTTTGAAGGATCAGATCCCAGATCCTGATGTCCCTGACTTCTCATCTGGCAGGCCTCTGCCTGCCTACTGGCCTCCCTCACAGGGCACCCACCCCCTTGAGCACACCCGGGGAGCCAGGTGCCTTCCAGGGCCTGTCCTTCACAGACAGTTCTAACTAGGGGTGGCAGGAGGTAGCAGCCTGTGCAGGAAAAGGCTTGAGACACCCTCCCAAGAAGGGGACTCTCCAGGGCAGGTGCCCAGCTGGGCTTGCAGGTAGAGATGGGGTGCTGAAAAGGGCAGGGCCGGCCCACCATGACCTGGGAGCCAGAAGCAGCACCCAGCCCCCCAGGCTGGAATCAGGACCTGGCACAAACAGGCTGGTGTCCCCAGAGCCAGGCTGCCCTCACTTGGTGGGGACAGCAAGCCACTTCAGAGCCTCAGGATCCCTGAGGGATTTTCACACTCTTGGAGAGACCAGAGTGGGGATCATGGAGCTGCACCCCAATGTGGGGTGGCAGGTGTGAGGCCAGCCCTCTGGGGTATGAGGCAGGGTGCACGCGGGCAGACCCTGGCAGCAGGTGCTGGGACACCGTGATGCCTTTGGCTGGGCTTTTTAATTAACCTTGGCCACTCTGAAGGGCCCCAATTAAATGGAGAATGTGATGGCAGAGTGGGGTCAGGCAGAGAGATGAGTTTTAATTAAAGCACAGAAGGTTCCCAGCCAGGGTAGCAGTTGCCTAGGCAGGAGCGCCCCCGCCTGACCGCCTTTGCTCCAATCTTGCTCCAAAGGATGATGGCACGTCTCAGATGGCAAGAGTGAGCACTGCCTGCCCTTGGCCTGGCAGGACACAGCATGGTGCCTGCAGAGCCTGTGACCTCTTATCCAGTCTGTGTGGCCCAAGATCAGGCAGCTCCTCTCTGAGCCACTGTCCTCTGCTGGCTGCCCCCCTGCTCTCCTTCCCATCTTTGAGCATCTATGGTGTGTCCACTGCAAAGGCCCTGCTGGGTGGTGGAGGATAGACAAAAACAATGAAACAAATGTATTAAATACTTTCATGTGCAATGGAGGAGAGTAGAGTGAAGGGCTGAGAGAAGCAGGGAGGGCTGCTTCAAATGGATAGGGGGTACAGAGGAGCACCTCCTTCCTCGGAAGGAGGAAGGAAGGAGGGAGCGAGCTCACCTGGATGGGAGCAGTCAGTGCGAAGGCCCCGGGACACGACCCTGGGCACAGCTGAGCTGCCTGATACCTGCAAATTAGAATGAGAGGGGGCCAGATGGCAGAAGGCCGTGGGCATGGGGGGCTTTCAGCTTCACTCAGGGGGACAGGGACCACATGCAGCTTCTGAGCAGGGCCACTTGCTAGGTGCCAGGAACCAGGGTGTCTGAGCCCTCCACAACCCAGACCCCAATCTGCTTGTCGTCCAGGCTCCCTAGCCTTGCTCAGTGGGATGGCAAGCAAGATGCTCATGAGTCCTTGGGAGATTCTGTGAATCCTGACTCCTTCTTCTGAGGATAATCCACATCTGGGCCTGGGCCTGGAGCTGGCTGGGGGAGGTGGTGGCAGGCAGGCACATGAGCCTGCCCCCACAGCTGCCCATCTTTCTTCAGGGCAGTTTTGCAATAACTGCAGCTACAGAGACATTCTCCACACCTGGCTTCCTCCAGACACGGGGCTTTGGGAGCGATGAGTGAAGGAAGCAGGGTGAGGGAGTGTCTTTCAGTATCAGCACGGACTGCCTCCAGTCCTTCCCCTAGTCCTGCTGAGGGCTGCAGGACAGGGGGCACCTGGGAAGGGACTGGTCTGACCCCAAGACCCAGAACCACTTCAAGGTGTGGCGGTCACAGCAGAGGACACATACCCAGTGGGGGACACATACCCAGCTGGGCAGGCTAGGTGGCCACTTGCTAGAAGTCGGCCACCCTCAGGCTGATGTGTGCAGATACCACCCGGACAGGCAGGTGAAAGGAAAGAGGGGTGTCTAAGGGGCCCCCATCCTTTCAGCCCCAGGAACCAGCCCACATGAGGCCCTGGGGAGGCCATGACAAACTTCCACAAATGTGGTGGCTAAAAACAGAAATTTATTCTCTCCAAGGTTTGGAGGCCAGAGCTCTGAGATCAATGTGTAGGTAGAGTGTGCACCCTCTAGAGACTCTAGGGGCAGATCCTTCCTGCTTCTTCCAGCTCCTGATGCCCCAGGCGTCTCTTGGCTTATGGCTGCATCACCCTAATCTCTGCCTCTGTTGTCACGTGGCCATCTCCCCTTGTCTGTGTCTCAAATCTCCTTATAAAGACACTTGTCATTGGATTCAGGGCCCGCCCTAATCCAGGGTCATCTCATCTCAAGATTCTCAACTAATTACAACTGCAAAGATACCATTTCCAGACAAGATCCCGTTTGGAGATTCTGGATGGGTGTGATTATGGGGGTCGCAATTCTAACCCCCTGCAAAGCCTGTGGTGTAAACCCAGGCACTGCCACTGTCTGGCTGCACCTCACGCAAGACTTCATGCCAGTACATGTCACCAAGATGCCGCTAGGTCCTAACCCTCAAGAAGGTGGCATATATAAGGACTGTCATTTTAAGCCACTAAGGTTTGTGGAACTTGTGGAACCAGTCACCAGACCGCAGAATGGGCGGGGACCAACTTTTCCCTTTCCTAGGGTTTTTGGAACCCTGAATTCATTAGATGCCTCCCAGGCCAGGTGGAGTCCCTCCCTCCTGCTGTCCTCTGTCCGGGGATTGAAAGGGGAGAAGGGCCCCCAGAGAGAGGCACAGACACCAGCCCCCTCAAACCTAGGGGTGAGTCCCAAGAGAACAGCTTGGTCCAGGTGGAGACTAGTGTTGCATGCCCCCTCACAATCTGTGTCTCCCCACCCCCAGACCCATGAGGGCCCCACTCTTCCTCCCTCCCCTACCCACCACCTTGCTGGGTGCTGTGGCTCCACACCCTGGTCAGCCTGGTCCTGGTGGCCTCCTCCTGCTGGCTCCCTGGCCTCCAGCCCCTCCCTGGCCACACTGCAGGAACCACCAGGGAAAGCCCCTGAGTCACTGGGGCTCTTCCTGCCCCTCAAATTCCAGCACAGACATCTCTGCTGGCCCCCTGCCCTGCAGCCTGTCTTACATATCCCCAAGTGGGGCCTCTCTCCCACCCCTACTGACCTCCTCCAGAGGTTAGAGCAGAGAGGCTATGTAGGCACCAGGGACCCCCTAGCAGGCTGGTGAAGCCCATGGGCTCCTTCTCAGAACAAGGTTTTATTACTGCCTAAAATAAATGATGCACCATCACAAAAGAAACAGATCCAGTTATCAAAAGCTTTAAGACTTTTGTGGCATGTGACTTCGGGGCAACAGGTTTCCATTACCTTCCATTACAAGGGTGATGGCTTCCAAGACGTACTAAGTGTGGTTAGAACTTTCCAGACCACACACCACCAGTGTGTCCTTCTAACTGCGTTCACCTCCATAAAGCCAGAAGATATGGAAGTGAAGCGTTGTGAAGAAGGGGGCACGGCATGCAGCATTGTCACCAGCACCAGAGATGAAAAGGCTGGCTGCAGGCTGACAACCTCTGTAATTTCAGTTGAGCAGGGAACAGAAAAAAGATTTCATGGTTCCTGCAACAGCTATGACACGAGATGAAAATGTCTTGAGGTTTCTGTTGCTGATGTCATAGGTCCAGCACATACTGCTGTTTGGGAATGTCACCTATATTCAAAATGGGAGGAAAAGCTAAATGTTAGTCAGAGGGTCCTAAAAACAAAGATGTGCTTTTTGGCACCCCTGTGCGAGGCTCACTGAGCGGGGCTCCCTGTACGCGCCTTACCTGTTGTCTGCCCAGGCATGGAGTGAGGCCGAGAACCAGGTGAGAAACATCCTTGCCCAGTGTAACTGGCCTTCCAGGGAGGACCATGGTGCCCAGGAGAGCTGAGGTGAGCGTGCAGGAACCGCCCATTCCCAGACAGTGCCCCAGGCAAAGGGTGAAAGGCCCTGGGTGGGGAATGGTCCCGGCCTGTCCCTGTGAGCTGGGCCAGAGTGAAGGGGCTATAGTGAGGATGCAGGGAGGGAGGGGCCTGCATGAGATGGGGAAACTGAGGCAGGAGCAGGTATGCTCAAAGGGTCCGAAGGTGAGAGAGACCCCAGAGCCAGCCCTCTCACATGTGTGGAACTGGGCTATGGGGGTCCTCACACTGTCCCTTGACCGCTGTGTGGCTCTGGGTGAGCCCACCCCTGTGCCAACCACAGGCTTCCCACATGACCTGGCAACCCCCAGACTCCAGCCCAGGCCCAGGACAAGGGGCAGAGCTGCCCAGGGATGGGGCAGGAAAATGGACATGGAGGGTGTGTAAGTCCCCTCCTGGGACCCACACCATCAGAACAGCTGTAATAATCCCTGCACCTGCACCAGGAGGGACATGTAGGAGGGTGGGCTTGGAGAGTGCGCCTAGAGAAGAAGGGATCTAAGCTGAGCAGAGGGAAGGGTGCGGCCCTCTCCACACCCCACCTCTATCTGGACAGAAGCCTATCTCAGGGTCTCCTCTGGGCTCAGGAAATCTATAGAGGCCAGCCCAACAGAGCCAGGAGCAGGTAGGGGAGTGCAAGTAGGCAGGGGACCCCCATCCCCACCCCACCCCCATCCAGGGAACTCTTTAAGAGGATAAAGTTCTGCAGTTACATCCTGGACGTTGAGTGCCTTCACAAGTAGTGAGCTCCCCATCACTGGAGGAGTCCAAGATAATGTTGCAGCCGGCAGATGTACTGAAGCTCCAATGTCTCCAGAGGCAGGGTAGGGCCAGAGAAATAGTGAAGGTGCTGGCAACAGGCTTTCTGGAGTCCGAGTTCCAGGGGCTCAATCCTAGCTGTGTGACCTTGGGTGGGCTTGCAACCTCTCTGACTGCCAATAACCTGGCACAAATGCTGTCCACCTCACAGGTGCCACACACAGAAGCTGCATGAGGTACCTGCCAGGCCTGGGGTCTTGGCATTTCCTATTCCCTCTCTCTCCTGCCTCTGCCCCTTTGCTCTTGCTGGTACTTCTGTCCCTCTAGCCACCTTCCCCAGGGGGCCTTCTTATTCAGCATCCTTGTGTCTGACCTTGTATTTGGACTCAGGGACCCC
The DNA here is from genome assembly GCF_005190385.1 of Monodon monoceros. Classification (NCBI taxonomy): domain Eukaryota; kingdom Metazoa; phylum Chordata; class Mammalia; order Artiodactyla; family Monodontidae; genus Monodon; species Monodon monoceros. Next base: position 154,622,823 of record NW_021703768.1, read on the forward strand.
CAGAGGGGAGGAACTTGACGCCAGACCCCAGCCAGGCCCCTGGCGTGTGTCAAGCTGAAGGTGAGGATCTGGGCTGGGGACTCTGAGCCTGACAATGGAGGTGGCCATGGATGTTGGCAAGCCCTCTAGCCAGCTCACCTTGCCCCCTCCTGGCCAAAGCTGGGTAGGCACCCTGTTCTGTCCATCCCGTGTTTCCATCGCTTGGACTCCAGGGAAGGGGGCAGGGAGGTCCTGGTGGGCACTGGGGCCTCACCCTCCCTAGGCAACTGCCTGACACCTCCTGGCTCTCTAACAGGTCTCCTGCCAAGGGCAGGGATCCTTCCCCTGAGGTGCCCATCATGGGCCTCCCATACCTGTCTGGCCTGAAGATGCCTCCTTTTCCCAAGGGAGGGGGGGCACCAAACCAGAACAGAATCAGGAGGAAGGTAAATTAAGTAACCTGGGGATTACACAGGAATCCATCTTATTTTTTAAACTGTGCGCGTATCTTTCACATGCTCCTTCCTGTGTGTGTGTATATATATATATATATATATATATTAAAGGAAGCTCTGAGGACACAATAATCATTTGCGACAGTCAGCTGCGGGTCAGTTCTCTGGGGGTAGAGAGCCAGCACCACCAGAAGGTTCTGTGCCCCTCTCTGGAGATATAAACCCCTGAAGGCACTTTGAGTGAGCATTGTGATGTGTTTACAGCATTGGGGGGGGGCAGCAGCTGAGGTGCAGAGCACAGGCTGGTTCTTCCATAGATAGTGAGGTCTGGGGGAGGCTGGGTCTCGAGACGGGACTGGTAGGGTCTGGCTAACAGGGCCTAGGGCCCTCAGCCTCTCAGGAGAAGAGGTCATCAGTGTTTGGGGCAGGAGGGTTGCCGTGGGTGTGTGTGTGTGTGTGGCTGGGCAGCCCTGGGGAGGGCTGGTGAGGTCCTAGCCACCCCAGCCCAGTAAGGAGGCCCTGCCCAAGAGGAGTGGGTGGGTGAGGGGGGGCAGAGAAATGACAGGAGCCTGCCGGCATACTGCACAACACCTCAAGGCTTTTCTCTGCCGGGCAGGCTCCTGGGCCAAGACCCAGGTGATGGCCTGCTTTGCGCCCTCCACAACATGCAGGGGCACTTGGGGAAGAGGCCCCCAGCAATCTCACCAATGACTCTTGATTTGGGGACCCTTCACAGCAGCAGGAGGGTAGTGGGGGAGAGAGTTCAAGTAGCACAGGGGTGGAGGGATGGTGCGGGACTGGGGGTTGGGGGGAGGCCACAGTCAGACTCCCAGCCGGGAGAACGTGGAGAGGGACCACGACAGGCCCCCTCTCCCTTCTGATCAGCTCAGGGAGGCTTCCCAGAGGAGAGGGCTCCCCCGTCTGTCACCTGGAACCCGCCTCGGTGGCTACCTCGGGGGAGCGCTGTTCCCTGCCCAGCTTGGCTCCCGGCTCCGCCCGTGCTACTAGGCGCCAGCTTTATTTGATCTTGGGTCTTGCTTCTTCAGGCCGGCTCCTCGGGCGCGCACGGGGCTGCGTGGGTCACTGCAGTCACCCGAGCTGAGGCTGGGGAGGGGAGCTGGCACCTGGGCACCGCCCTCCCGGGACCGCAGGGCCCACCCGGGACTCGACCTCTGCATCTGCGAAACGGACGCGAGAGCTCCCCCCAGGGCCGACCACTGAGAGGCGCGCGCAGGCGCAGCCGTACTCTGCCGGGGCTGAGGGAGAGGGGGATTGGGGGCGGGGGGAAGGAGGGGTGCGCGCAAGCGCAGCGGTGAGAGAGGAGTCGTCCCTGAGCCCCGCGCCTGTCCGCGGTCCCGTCCCCACCGCCCGCCCAGTCTGCGTGTGCACGCCGCAGCGAGAGAGTGGGCGGGACTGCGGGCGGGACCGCCCCGTTCCCCAACGTCCCCCGCGGCAGCAGGCACTGACGTGGCTGCCGTCAGAGCCGCCATCTTGTGGGAGCGAAACCAACGCCTGCCTCCGAGCAGCAGCTGCGCCGCGGCCGCCGAGGGTGAGGCTGGGCTCGGGCCGAGGGGGGCGCGGGGGCTGAGTTGAGGCCCGGCGTGAGGCTGGGCCGGGGCGGTAAGAGCCAAGACGGGTCCGAGGTGAAGCCGGGCCGGGCGAGGGGCGAGTTGAGGCCGGGCCGTGGGTCGAGGCGGGGAGCCGAAGTGAGGTAGGTAGAGGCAGGGAGCCGAGGCCCGGCAGGGTCCAGGGTCGAATAGAGGCCGGGGGCTGAGGAGAGGCTGGGCCGGTCTGGGGGTTGAAGCCGGGCGTGGGACCGAGGCGGGGCGGGGCAGATTGGGTGCTGTGTGCTGGGCCAGGGGTCTAGGCTGGGATGGGGGTCGAGTAGGGGCCGAGCTGGGTCGGGAGCCGAGTCGAGGCCGGGGAGGGGGTTGGTCGCGCAACCCTCTCCTCAAGCCCCCCAGAGCCGCCGGGGCGGGCGCCCGGAAGTCCGGCCCGCAACGCGGGCTCTCCAGGAAGCCTCGCTTCCTGCTCCGCCTGCGAGGCCTCCTGCCTCGGGGTCGCGAGGACCAGGAAACTGAGGCCCGCAGCCCGGGACGCGGCCAAGGTCACACGATGGCCAGGGTTTGAGCCCAGTTCCTGTCTGTTCCGAGCACGGAGCCGGCGAGGCGGGGCGGGGTTCGGGGTCCGGGTTCCAGGGCGGGTGCTGTGGAGCTGGGGTCTGAGTGGGAGTGCCTGCGGCCCAAGGAAGCCCCCGATGGACGCGCTGGCGGCACTGTAGGACCCCTTTATCCAAGCTTGCTGCAACCCCGGGATTGCTTCCTGGGTGCCTTTGGCATGGATTAGAACACACTTCCGAGCTGGTGAATCTTTAACTTACGTTTGGAACGACCTGTCCAGGGTTGAGGCGGCCTCCCTAGCAGAGCGTCCTAAAGCTTTCTTGTCGCCCTGTCCAGGTGGTTACGGGAGGTAAAACGGTAGCTTTGTTAATAAGGCTTGGCAATTACAAAGTCCTTAAAATATTAGCTAATCAACTGAGCACTTTTGAGCTCCTCAAAACACCAAGTTGCTGTTTTAAATGAATCGAGCAAAAATGCACAAGAAATCATTGGCAGGAGACAGAGGCAATTCGGACGATTTGGGGAGGCCCCGGAAGTCGCTGTTGAGAGCTGTGTAGTTGATGTAGTTGTAGCTGATGTAGTTGGTGTTAGAGTAGTCAGCTCTAGTTCTTGTTTCAGAACTGGTGGTCAGCGTTTTTTTCTGCTGGCTGTTTGCGTGGTTGCTCCTGCATTTCTGGCAGTGTGTGTGTGTGTGTGTGTGTGTGTGTCTCTGAAGGAGTGTGAGATGCCATGGCGCATGCTGTGTGTGGTGTTCTTGGAGTTTTCAGAAACTCAAGAGTAGCCAAAACTGGAAGAACTTTGAATGCATGGTGTTGTTAGCTGGGTCCAAAATTATGAAGAATTGAGTGTGTATGTGTTTATCACAAATCTGGCCACTTTGTTAGAGTGTGCCATAAAGGTTTTCTCTAGTTAACGGGTAGAATGTAGTGTGCCTGTTCACTGGGCATGTCCTGTTGAAAACAGATCCTTGTCACTTGGGCATTAGAAACCTGCTGTTTCCCGTGAGGGCTAACTTCAGATACAGGTATTCAAAATTGCTACTTCAGAAAGATTTAAAATAGTTGGTTTGGATAATAGCTGACTCACATGCTGTCTGCTCATCATTGTAAGAAAGTTAGTAGAAAGCAAAAACTGGTTCTGTGCTTCTCACAGTTCTGGTTTTTAAATCATGTGGTTTAGCTATTTGCTTTGCCTCTTGCACAATGTGAAGAGGGCGTTCAGACCTGCTAAGCCACCTCTACCAAAGATCAGACAGGGTTTGAAACTACAGGAAGGTACACCTGGACTTTTCTGTTTACTTTAGTAGAATTCAGTATGGACCATCAGCCACTGAGGTGATCTCCAGGGTCGAATGGCTGTAGGAATAAATCTAACATAGGGGAAAAACCCTTGTGCAAGTTCACAAATAGTATATTAACTTGGTTTGAGAGAGTTAAATCAGTTTCCTTCAAATTCTTCAAATTCAATGTTGCCTTGAGATATATGAATTTAAATCTGCTCTTGATCACAGTTCAGGCTCACCAAGCATTTCTGCAGCCTTCCTGAGGGTTGTGATCACTTACTGAGCTGGTGTTCAGACCCAGCTAGCCTGTGCTTGCCATAGCATTTATGACTGGTCTCTGTACACGTTGTCCCATAGATATTCTCCCCTTTGACCTTCCAACCTTTGTAGGATTAGGAGAAAGAAGGAAATAAAATGCACATCTGTCAGAGGTGGTTGGGAAAGAAACATGAAAAATTCCTTTCAGTTGGGATCTTAACATTAAATAAGAACTTACCTCTTTTGTGGTCTGTCTGCTCGTCATTGGTGTGGATGGTGTTAGAGATGTCCTCCCAGCACCATCTGAAGTGGTCTTTTGGAAATGTTTTTGACCTAATAGTGGGTTGGGTGTAACACTTCCTACTGGCAGGTAAAGGAGGGCTTGGGAATGTGTGAGTGTGAAAGAATGGGGGTGAGGTTAATTTCAGAGTGTGAGCCAGGGAGAGGGGAATACTTCATCCTTAGGTTCTTATCCTCTCGTGCTTGTTATAGTCTTTAAAATATAGTATCTGTTATAGCTATACAGCTCTATCACTATTCTGGAAGGTAGTTCAACATTCTCAGATGGTTCAGATGGCCTGATTAGCTAGAAAAAATGTGGCAGAATTTAACACAGAAACATCAAAGCTCCTTATTCCTAGGAGAATCTGTTAGGCCCTCACCCAGTTCTTTCAGCCAAGCTTCCTTATATGAGTGGGAAGAAATGGTGAAGCTATCTGTTGCAGGGACTAACCTCCATATTCCTAACAAACCCATGTTTCCTGGGTTTTGCATACATTGGAGACAAGAGCTTAGCAGCCTGTCATCACATAGAAAGGGAAGAGTGGGACTTATCACTCACTGAAAAAGAAGAGACAGAAAAAAAGCATACAAGACAGGCAGATTTTACACACATAGCATTCGGGAGCGATTCTCTTTAGGAGGCAAACATTTTTACACACCTGAGGCTACAGGGGTAACTGTTAGTATACAGCATAAATTAACAGAAGCCCCAGTTATGATCCATGCACATTTTCAGAAGTTAGAGATGTACAGTATATTTTAGAAACATTAATTAATGTTTAATCAGAATTTAGTAAGTTTTGCTCCTCAGAGGGATGCTAGCAAGCTAGAAGAGTTTGTCTCCAAAGAGCAAGTCATATGTAAAATAGCCAACATCTTTCGGTTTGTATTGTACATCAAATTATTTTTGCAGTGATGTGTGTGGGAGCTAAACAGAAAGCTTAATAGTACTAGGTCTCTGAGGTCCTGGAAATTTTTAACATGAAGTTTTTAAGTGTCCTATCAGTTTGACTTAGGGACAAATGGCCAAGAAAGCAGTTTCAAGATTCTGTCTAGACTTATATGTGAAGAGTAGGAACGAAGGCAAAGTTAGATGTGCCTGTGTTTTGATCACAGGTTTCAGAATAAAGGATGTCTTTAAAAATTGCTGTTAAGAGGGTGTTTTCCTGTCAAGTATTCTATCATCTGTAGATGAGCATGCAGTTCCTAACTGATTGAATCTGTTAATTTATATTTAAAATACTGTATCTTTTGTCAATTTTGGTGATGTAACTTTGCTTAAAATAATTATAGCTTTTAGCATTTCTCTTTTGTCAAAGTGATATGAGATCTTGCAGATTCCTGGGGAGATCACTGAAAATATATTTTTAGTCACTGGTTGCATGTACCTGAGGGCAGGTTTAGGAAGCAGATTGTGTACACACCTCTCCTGTGGTATTGAACTTTGCTGAGATGGACGTGTTTGCCCTGAGTAGTTATCTGTGTCTCTACAGCCCAGATTTCCTCCTCACTGGAATGTCAAAGGAATGTTCAGAGTCCATCACACTCATGTATACTTTTAAACCAGCATGAAATTCGTCATTGAGTTGATAGGGTTTTTTTTCTGACAAACTAATTTTTCAGAAAAGCATATGTGTATGATTAATCTTTCTACTTTTTCATACTTAAGACCCTGATAAGTGTTCTTTTATGATTCTTTTCTCCTCTTCTTGACAGTGAATCTCTTGGGTGCCCAGGGAGGTGGCCAGTAGAGAAAAAAACAGGTGGAGATAGAGAGATGGGCGGAGGAAGGTGCGTGAGTTCTGGGCAGAGGAGTACTCACTGGCAAAGTATAAGGCTGGGTGGAGACGCAGGGCCATGACAGTGAATGGAATGGAAAAGCAGGCCAATGGGACACAGTAAAAGGAGTGGGCACTGAGTCAGACCTATCAGGAGGATAGGGGAGGAGGTGCCATTTGAGAAGAGGTATAAGGGAGTGGGGGTCCTGTGGGTCTTTGGGAGAAACAAGAAGCTTCTCCCAGGCAGGGGAACAGTAAGTGCAAAGGCCCTTAGGTGGGAGTGCACTTAGTGGTTTTGGAGACCTGCCAGGAGCACAGGAGGGGAGAGAAGCCTGCTGGTGTGTACCAGTGGTCCTTTGAGGGATAGCCCCACAGAAAGGGTATTTTGGGAACTTGTGGGAGGATTTTGGGCCCTGCCAATGGTGAGAGGCAATACTGATATTTAGTACGTTTAGCAGCAAGAATGCATTCAGCATGACTTTCATATAGGTGAAAAATCTGTTTATATCTTAAACCTAATTCTGTTTATGTACGGAGTCAACGTGTGTGTGTGTGTGTGTGTTTGGTTTTAGTAGATGTTCTGAATTTTCTAGGAAGTAAACTACCTTGTAAATTAAGGGTGATTGTATTTTGTTCTTTGCAGAACTTTACCAAGAGTTGTTCTCTGTTTCCGGTGGTGGGACATTTCATGGACACAGCAGGTTCTGAGTATCTGAGATGCTGGCGTATTTGTGGCAGTCTTCATTAGGTGGTTCTCTGACTACCTCCCTTGAACTTGTAGTGTGGTCATGACCAATACTGAAGGTCATGTGTTATATGACACCATCTTTCATTTCCGTGTTACATTTTAGTTGGGGCATCATGGGTTTTTTGCAGTCTGGTGTGTATGTTGGTTGTATTGTCTGCTAGTTTCCTTTCTGGATGGCAGGGGTGGTGCTGCGAAATGCCATGGGGGTGTTGGCTCTGATCTTCTTAAAGAACCTGACTTAGTCTGACCTTTCCTAACAGGACCCTCTTGCTGGCATTGAGAACACCTTGGAGAGTGGAAGCTCCAGGCTTTGGGAGTGCCAGAGGAGAGATGAGGTGGCCGGGACCAGGTGGATAGTGATGGGGAAGCACCTTTTCAAAGGGAGAGGTGATGGGACTTGCCAGTAAAGTAAACAAATTTGAGGATGATCGGGACAGAGAGAGGAATTGTGAGTGTCTCTGGGGTTTGGGTCTGAAGAACTGGGAGGAAGTTGCAGAGGGTTAAAGTGGGAAAGAGTGGGTCCTTTATATTTGAGGATTAGATTTTGATGGGAAACCCATGTGTTAAGGGGGTAGTAGAAGAGAAGTCTGGAGGTGAGAGGAAGCCTCAACTGGGGTCCCATGTAGGGGACTGCGTTCCTCTGGGAGTGAATGGCTGGATAGGGGCAGTACTAGGGAGTGAAAGTGCAAGACACTGAGTGTGATGGGACTGCTGGTCACCTGAGGCGGGTGATGGGGACTGCTGGGAGGTTTTAAGCAGAGGATGGCAGGAGCAGGTATATGAATGAAATTTCCCTGAGTCCAGGGCTGTCCAGGGTTTGAAATGTGAGGAGAGGTAGGAAGAGGCCTATTGAGAGGTAGCTGTGGCTGTTCAGGCCAAACAACGAGAAGTTCCCCACAAGGACATTGTCCTCCCAGCCAAGACCAGCTGCTTGGAGAGTGAGGCAGAGGTTTCCCCGAGTGCTCTGAGCTGGTGCACCTCTGGGTGCTCCTAACAAGGGTCTTAGGAGGGCAGATCTGGCAGGGGGCTTGCTTCAGAGGTAGGAGGATCTAACAGAGGCTCTCAGCCACTGCTGCACTTTGCTATTCTGTGTCTTCTGGGAAGCCCATCACTCAGAAAAAGAGGTGGGGCTGTAATTTTTTTTACATTTTGTTTTCAAAATGAAAGTTCTCTGCAGGCAAAAATCAAGTTTTAGAGATTGGTTTAATCATTTTAATCACTCACAAAATCCCCTTGTGCTGAAAAAGCCTCAGGGGGCTGCCTGCCACTCTGAGAAGTTTGAGGAGGAAGAACTGGGCACTCTGACAGCTCATGGTTGGTTGCAGTTCCCTTTTTCTTCAAGGATGTGGAAAGGGGTCCGAGCAACGCTGGCTTCTCCAGAGCCCCACCCTTGTGCCTGGAGAGGGTCCTATGTCTGCACCATGGGTGCAGGTGGCCTCCTTGAGAAGACACCAGAACAGAAACCATAGGGGCTTTAGCATGTTTGTGGTGATCATATAATTAAAGAAGTAGAGTGACAAAAACAAACTAATGTGATATACTTCACAACAGAAATCAGAATCCTGAATTGCCTTCTCTTCCTTGTTCTCACTACTGGAACTGAAACATAGGACTGTGTTATTTGACAGGTGTGCCTGTCCTTTCTGTCAGGATCATGGGGACTGAGACTTCAGCAGCTGGAGCTGTGTGTGTGTGTGTGTGTGTGTGAGTGTGAGAGAGAGAGAGAGAGAGAGAGTCCCTGCGCTCATGTTGAAGCTTTTAGCTGCATTGAAAGGACTATAGTGTAACTGTGGATCAGTCTTTGACATTGCTTGGCCCAGAGCCTTGTTTGCCATTGAGGTGAGGTTGGAAGGATGAGCACTCTGTTCCACTTGTGTTTCACCATTTGTCAGTTGGATTCATTGAGTACTCTTGAGCTTTTGTGTGCCCAGGGCTGTGCTCATCACACAGCTACTCCTTACATGAGTGTGCTGACTGTTAGCCCCACAGTGTGTCGAGGGTATGCTGAGAACAACAAAAAGGAAAGGACTCTTCCCTGTGGAAGGTGGCATCTGAACTTGGCTTCAGAGGTTGAGTGAAGGGCTCGGTGGGCATGGCATAGAAAATCAGTATGGAGAGGGGACTGGGAGCCAAGGTCAGAATATGGGCCTGAGTGACTTGCTGAGGAGTTCCAAACCAATGGTGCTCTGTTTGCCACTAGGATGGGTTGAAATACAATTCTAATTGATTTCCATAGAACCACTGATGTGCAGAATTAGTAAGGAGTTGGTGGTCAACACTTTTCAGGGTATCTGGGTGGTTTACAGTTGCCTGTAGTTTCTCTAATCCTGCTTTGCATTTTAGTCATAAATTGCTTTGTTTCCTCCATTTTCAGTTTAATTTGTTATACATTTTAATGTTCTGAAGTTGATGCAAATTTGTTTTTGGTTCTGTTTTTTCGGTCTTTTGATCTCTTTTTCCAGTAACAATTTCTTTAGACTTAAGTGTGTTTGGAGTCAGATGGAGGGTATATATGCCCTGACTTCTGGAGTAGAAGTGCTCGTTAGGGTCCATGGCACTGGCCCCACCACAGCGAGGGGTCCAGGCGCCGACCACCAGGTCTGCAGGACCTGGAAACCATTCCATCACTGTTGCCCCATCCCACGGGCTAGCATACTCAGATGGTCCTGCATAGCTACAGGGGGCCAGGAATGTAGGTTTACTCTGGAAGGCCTCAAGCCCAGGGACAGATCTGGGAGAAGAAAATACCAAGGAGCAGCCAGCGTCTGCCACCAGGACGAATGCACAGAACTGTGAGAGATGCTCCTGATGTAGCATCCGAGTGAGGCCTCAACTTGTGGGTATCATCCACTCTTTGTTTTACTCCAGTTGGAGGCCGCATGACATTTGTGTTCAGAGGTCCTACATGGATATTGTTTTCATTTGGGGTAGACCATCTGGTTATTTGCTCCCATCTGTAGATTTCACGTCAGTGTAAGTAAATCTTTGGTAATGGGCTTTGAGAACAGTTATGTTAAAAAATAGTAAAACTTTAAGACTATGAATAAGGGAGAATTGCAAAAGATAACTAAATGTATTCATCAGTTAAATGCTTTGGATTTTGTAGTTATTGGTAAGTAGGATTAATTGCAGTTTCGCTGTCCACGCTCGCCTTGTGGTTTGTATGCTTGTTCCGTTAGACAATGGACAGTGACTCTTGGATGTTCATGTTAGTGTAGACCAAGAGCTACATTCATGAATGAAACTCATTTCTTGTTGTCATTTTAAGGATTTCACCTTGAATCTTAAGCTGGCCAAGAGGGACCTAAATTGAATTTCACTGGTTGCTCCTCCTAAGAATCAGACCTGACCGGAAACCCCTTCCTTCAGCTTTGGGAGGCAACTTGCAGGGCATCTGGAGACCAGGGTTAGTGTACTAGTCTATGGATTTCTGGTACTCATCGTCCTCTGGGGGCGGCGGTGGGGGGGTTGTTGGGAACGGGACTGCTGCATAGAGGCCAGGTCTAGTGCCTAATTGATTCCTGCAAAACATCCTAAAAGTTTTGTTGTGAAAAACAAAAAACAGTCTCTCATTGGAATTCACCTTTAGGAGCAGACCAGAACTATACAGTTCTAGAATGTTTTTGCATGTTCTTTCATTTATTCTTTTTCTTTGTATTGAAAGTTCAGAGTCAGTGTAGATGAAATGGGTGGAGGTGGTCAAAAGGTACAAACTTCCGGTCATAATATAAATAAATCCTGTAATAAGAGGTACAGTATGGTGACTGTAGTTTACTGTACTGTATTTATATTTGAAAGTTGCTAAGAGAGGAAATCTTAAAAGTTCTCATCACAAGGAAAAAAAGGGTGACTGTGTGAGGTGATGGGAGTTAACTAGACTTTTTGTGGTGATCATTTCACAATAATACACATATCAAGTCATTATTTTGTACAACTGAAAATAATACAGTATGTCAGTTATATCTGAATAAAACTGAAAGGAAAAAAAAAGTTCAGTCAACTTAATTACATCCTTTGAGTGTCTCAGGCTGAATATTCTTCCTTCTGAGCGTGTTGATTCTTATCTTCATCACAATTGAGTTAGGCCTGTGAGGTGTATCTGCCTATCACTAGTATTGGCACGTTCAGTATTCTTATGCTAATTTTTATGAAAAAGTTACAACATGTAACGCTCTACCCAATAGCAGAAAAATGTTAGAGCTACAGAAATGGAATGTTGGACTAATAGAGTAATGACTGAAGGCTTTATTTAGCTGATGGGGTGGAGCTACAAGTTGATGTACAAAAAGCAGTTTGTAGCAGATTATATTATGTGATCATATTGCCTATGAAAGTAGAGGACCCCCACCCCTTAAAATTAAATCCTACATGTCAGGGATGAATTAGGCTTTTGAGTGGTTGATAATCTAAGCACATATTTGACTGCTTGAAGAATGAATGAAACCCTTGTTTTATAATGTATATCAATTCCTCAGGAAGATCTTCACTTTGTTAATTTTCCTCAAATTAGATATTAAAATTGACATTATGAACTATTGAGCTGTACATTTTACTATATGTAATTTACACCTAATAAACTTGACTTTTTTTAAAAAAAAGCAAAACGAAAAAAGTTCTGATGTCACCTAGCTGTTCATTTGAATAGGGGATTCATCCATGTGATCTCTCATTTACAGAGGGACCAGAACAGCCCATCACATCTGAGATACAGAATAGAATCCAAACCCTTGTTTTTTGCCTCCTTGGGTCACATTTTCGTTTCTCAAGACATGCTCTAGGTTAGTGGTTTATTCTTCCTACTGATTCCCAGCAGTTTGGGTCATCTTGATATGGATACAGAGATTTTGTTAAGTAAACCAGCTCTAACAGTTTCAGAAAATGTGACAAACTTTCCTTCTGCAGAAGTGAGCTGCACGGCTCTGTAGGGGAGGGCTGTCCCGTGCTTATCTTGAATCCTCTGAGGCTTGTTAGGAGATGCAGCAGGCACAGGTAGAGCTCGTGGGTACATATATTTCTCTTCAGCAGCTAAACCAGTCACTCTGGATTCATTTACTGGAGTGGAACGGGTGTAAACTCACACTACATTTTTTCCTCCCTGCACTGGCTTTCCCAGGGAGGCCTGTTGTTGGCCTTGGCCTGTAGCCTAGTAGGTCTTTGCATGCAGGAGTGTAGGCAGCCAGTTGTGTCCTGTTCTTTGCTATAATGTTGAACTGCCACCCTATCATTGTTTCTGGTCCTAACCAGAAAAAGGAAAAAACCATTCTTAAGGGGCTGTGTCCGCTCAGAGCTTTCTGTCTCAGGAAAGAGACGTGCTGTTGTTACTCTTGCATCTTATGAGCCAGCTGGAAGGTGCAAACTCAGGCAGGTGCGGGGAAGTGCTCTTTTGAGAAAATCAGCAATACTCACGGCCATTACCGTGAACCTGAAAAACAGGTTTTGACCTTAGTGCTAGGGATCCTGGTAGAGGAAAGGGTGAAATAGGCCTAGGCTGGGCATCCTACAAGTTAGAACCTGTGTGGAGAGGCCACGGAACAACTCTCATGGTCACTGTTGAACCTTTCCACTGTGATACTGTGTTAGGTCAGGAGCTGCCAGGGCCCCTGGACCAGGTGCAGGGTGGTTATAGATAGATGCTTGTATAGTGGGAGAGACCAAGTGCTGTGTGTAGCGTCTTAAACCCTAGAGTTTGTGCTCATCCCCATCCAGGTTCAGCCACCAAATATATGGCCCACTTCCCCTTTGGGGCTTCAGGACTTGAGTAAGTTAAAAAACTGTGTGTGGAAGGCAAGGACCACACTGATAATCAGGGCTCAGCAGACTGCACGGCCAAGGCAGGCCAGGGGTGAGTGGGCAGACACGCTTGGGTGGGGAGGGGAGGAGGCTCTTGGACTGCCATGGCTGTGACTGACTACATTTTGAGGCTGACATGCGGGTGTGGGCCTGCTGCTGGGCCCAGTTTACCTGGAATGTTCCATCAGTCCCATGTGGGAGTTGGGAGAGTACACTTAACCTTTTCACCCCTTAGTGCCCAGGTTTTTGTGTCAATTTGTAGGAACGTAACACTAAAACAGGTATAAAACAAGTATAAACAGCAGTCTTCCATCCTGCCTCCCAGGGATAGCCCCTTTCATGCCTCACTGTACTAAATAGTGTGCTAATACTGTTTCTCAGTGTGTCAGCTTTGGACAGTGAGGGTTGGCCCTTGAGACCACAAGTTCTGGCCTCAGCTTTCCAATACCCAGCAATGACAGTCAAAGTATCATGACTGAGTAAATATTGTTCACTGCTGAGTCAAGTGGTGACTGGCTTATGGTTTCCCTCAGGAAATCTTAAAATGACTTCTTTGCATTTTCATCCTTGGGTTTTTTTCTGTGTACCTGTCATTAGTTTTTCCCAATTCCCCTAGAATTGCCAGACCCCACGTTTAAACCACATAGGTAACTGTTCCTCTTTTCCTGGAACTCTCCTCCTTCCTGCTGCAGCCTGTGCTGGCTGCTGTTCAGGCCTGCCTCTGTGTCTCCCTCCATCACCTTGGGGGCACCTTCTGCCTGTGGCAACCTGGAGAAGAAGGCATGTGTGAAGCCTTGCATTTCTGACCTCTGTTCTGCCCTTTGGCTGATACAGAATTACAGATTGAAAGTGCTGCTTATGTCTCTCTTTTGGGGGAACAGTTTGAGGTTCACCACATAATTGAGGGAAAGGCATGGAGATTTCCAATACCCACATAGCCTTCCTCACTATATCCCCCACTAGAGTGGTGCATTTGTTAACAGTTGATGAACCTACATTGATACATCATCATCCAGAGCCCATAGTTTACCTTAGGGTTCACTCTTGGTATTGTGTGTTCTGTAGGTTTGGAGAAATGCATATTGACACATATCTACCATTGCAGTTTCACACAGAATAGTTTCACTGTCCTAAAAATCCTTTGTGTTCCACCTATTCATCCCTCCCTTCCTCCTAACCCCTCACAACCACTGAAAGGATCTTTTTACATCTCCACAGTTTTGCCTTTTCCAGAATGTCATATAGTTGGAATCATAGGTGTGTAGTATTCTTAGATTGGCTTCTTTCACTTAGTAATGCACATGTATGCTCCTCCACATCTTTTCATGTCTTGATAGCGCCTTTTTAGTGTTGAATAATATTGTTTGGATGTACCACAGCTTATCCATTCACCTACTGGAAGACATCATGGTTGCTTCCAAATTGTGGCAAAATTTTGAATGAATAAAACTTTTTGAATGAATAAAACTTCTGTAAACATCAGTGTGCAGGTGTCTGTGTGGATGTTAGTTTTCAGTTCCTTTGAGAGCATGATTGCTGAATTATATGTTCAGAGTATGTTTTGTAAGAAACCTCCAAACTGTTTGCGGACAGCTGTACCATTTTGCATTCCCTCGGGTAATGGAGGAGAGTTCCTGTTGCTCCACATTCTTGCCATTGCCAGCGTGTATTCTGGATTTTGGCTTTTGGTCATTCTAATAGGTGTGCAGTAATAGCTCATTGTTTTAATTTGCATTTCTCTGAGGACATATGATGAGCATCTTTTCATTGCTTACTTGCCTTCTGTAAACCTTTAATGAGGTTTTCATTAAGATCTTTGGCCCATTTTTTTAATTTTAAAATTAAATTTGTTATTGTTGAGTTATAAGTGGTCTTTGTATATTTTGGATGACAGTCCTTTATCAGATGTATCTCTTGCAGATATATTCTCCCAGTCTGGTTTTGTCTTTCACAGAGCAGAAGTTTGTCATTTTAATGAAGTTCAGTTTATCAGTTATTTCTTTCATGGGATCATGTCTTTGGTGTTGTGTCTAAAAAGTCATCACCATACGCAACGTAGATGTTGGTCTTTTAAATTGCTCCTAGTTTCCTCCCTTTTTTAAAAAAATATTTATTTATTTGGCTGCGTTGGGTCTTAGTTGCAGCATGCAGGACCCAGTTCCCTGATCAGGGATTAAACCTGGGCCCCCTGCATTGGAAGCTTGGGGCCCTAGCCACTGGACCACCAGGGAAGTCCCAGTTTCCTCTTTTTTAAATCTTGTGTGTGTGTGTGGATTTTTTTCACTTTGGTTGTGAGGTCTGCTGTTCTCTGTGTCCTAATGCCCTGTTCTTGTTTTGTGGGCACCAGGTCCCCACCATGTCGATGCCAAGGCTGTGTGTGGGTTGGGGATTTTGTTTATTTTTTATTGTTTTTTTCTTTTTAAATGTCTTCTGTCTTCTCTCCAAATTCTTTGTTTCAGGCACTTGCATTGGGGGCTTCTTAAAGGGAGATAGGGGCGTGGCTGTTTGAGGGCCTCCAGGTGCAAGAATCCATAGGTCCTTGCTTTGAGGCCTCTGGGTTACATGTGAGGGTCTGCAGGGAAGTGTGCCTCCCTGTTGATTTTGCCCATATCCGTCTGTTTCCAGCACAGTGCACCCCATGCCCTCCTCTGCCTGTATGGTGGAGTCAGGGCCCCTGGTTCAGCCGCTCCAAAAAGGTCCCTTGGCTCTCCTGCAGGGCTGAGGATGAGCACTTGGTCAGGGTCAGACCTCACCAAAATTTGCTGACTTCTGTCACCTCTTTCCACCTCCCCCCACTTTTCTCTTTTGAGTCAGTCATCACTTATTTCTTTATTGGTAACGATTTCAGGAGTAAGCTGAGATAAATGTGTGTGTTTAGTTTATTCTTTCTTCCATAATTTATCATTGTCTATAGGAAAAATGGCTGTCTGCAGAAAAGGAAATATAGTAAAGATATTTTTAAATTTTAATTTTATAACTAGGTAATATTATTCAAAACCAAAAAGAATTAAAGTGTTGAAAGTGCACTGAAGCCTGCTGGAAGCGCCTCCACGGGACACCTCTAGGACCATTGGAGCATCTAAGTCACAGTGGGGTAGTGATTCTGACCTACTGAGTAAACTAGGAATGCACAAGTTCACACTATATCAATATATGGAGAAGTGGTTCCTTGCAGTAGAATGCTAACTAATAGCTGGAAGGAATGACTCAATAGAAAATCACCATCTGACAGTCCTCATGGTAATAATTCAGCCAGGAAATGTCAGAGTGCTAAAACTAGAAGGTGGAAGTTGGATGAGGAGCAGGATGTGGACTTAGTCACCAAATACTCACTGATGACTAAGGCAGAAAGTAACTTGCAGTGGAGGCCTGGCGACTCCACCTGAGCCTGTCATCAGAGGTGATAAGGAATGGTGGGGATCTGGGGCACGCCCCCCAGGTGGAGTGCAGTGGGACATGCCTGTGGCAGGCCCATATCTGTGTCCTTCATGGGTCTGGCCTCTGACCCCAGCAGTGTCCATCCAAAGTCCAAAGACTGGGGAGCTCATTGTTACTTCTAGGGGGGTCAGGTATGCAGGGCAAGGCTCCTTCCAAGCCTTGACAGTGTCTTCCACCAACACCCTCTCAGAGGTCAGGTGCAAGCAGCTCCTGCCTGCTTGGAACAAGTTCTCTGTGGTTCATTTGGTTTTCTGTCAACACTCACACAGAGTTCTTCCCAGTTGAAGGCTGCCCAGCTCTCCACAGCTTGACTTCACCATAGGTGCCAAAAGTCCAGATTCCTGGCTTCCCTGGTGGCACAGTGGTTAAGAATCCGCCTGCCAATGCAGGGGACACAGGTTCGAGCCCTGGTCCAGGAAGAGCCCACATGCTGCGGAGCAGCTAAGCCTGTGTGCCACAACTACTGAGCCTGTGCTCTAGAGCCTGCGAGCCACAGCTACTGAAGCCCACATGCCTAGAGCCAGTGCTCTGCAACAAGAGAAGCCATTGCAGTGAGAAGCCTGTGCACAGCAACAAAGACCCACCTCAGCCATTAATTAATTAATTTTTTTTAAAAGTCCAGATTCCTAAGCATTTGAGAAAGTGACCGTTTTTTCCTAAGGCCTTGTTTGCAAATAAAACAGTTGAAGGAGGAGAGTACTGAGCATGGAGAGGCCAGGCCTGGGCAGCTCTGGTGCCTTGGGCGCCTTTTGGGACAGGAGATCCTCTCCTCCGTGAGCCTCACTCTCCCACAGCTGTGGTCACTTGTCCCTTCCTATAGGTCTGGGTGTCTGGGCCTGGTCTCTGACCTTGGGTCCAGCCAGCTCAGTGGTATCCTAGTGTTTCTGCCCTGCTGAGTGAGGAGAGCCTGGTGGGAGCCCAAACACAGCACACATGTTCTCGTACAAGCATGTTGCTGCACCACACAGGCCTTCTCCTCTCTGGGACAGCACTGACCACAGCTCTTGGGAAAGTGTCCCCTGGCAGGCTCCCCAGGGTCATTGTTGTGGGCTCACCCTTAGACTGAGTGCCCTGGTGTGCCGCCCTAGAGCCCAGGTGTTCTCACTCCACCGGTCCTGCCTGCAGGGTGTGCTAAGCTCTCAGCGTGTTGGGAAAGGTTGGCTTTTGGTCTCTGCCATGGGCCCTCCTAGCTTCTTGTGTGTTAGTTGCCTTAACATTGGACTGTTTTTCACTGAGACTTGGAGCAGTTGGGAGACATGGTAGGGCCTTGGAGTGGTTGTTTCTGGCTCCTTGAAAAGCTCTGTATTAGATTATGGAGAATCTAGCATTCATTTGAAAGCCACACCTCTCCACGCATGTTGGACATTGCACCCCACAGTGGCAGGTTGTAGGACTTAGAGGTAAGTTACCCTGAGGCCTTGGGCGTCACTTCCTGATATAATGGCAGTAGCTGCTTCAAAATCCGGTCAGCCCTGTTCTAAGATTCCCATTCTCTCCCTTTTAAGGGTGATTTTAGGGCTCAAGAGGCAGGCAGGCAGGACTCTTTTTCTTTTGGATAGGAACCAGAATTTCATCAGCTTATGCCTTGTGAGTTTTCAGGAGAGATAACAGGATGTCCATCTGTCTGTCTGTGGGTGAGTCTGTCTCTGAGCTGCTGCTGCTTTGCTGGCCCTGGGCAGCATAGAAAGAGACACAAGGACTCCTTGTATCTGCAGGTTTCTCTGGCCAGTGTTGCTCCCACCAGTCTACAGCATGGGGAATATCTTTGCAAACCTCTTCAAGGGCCTTTTTGGCAAAAAAGAAATGCGCATTCTCATGGTGGGCCTAGATGCTGCGGGAAAGACCACCATCCTGTACAAACTGAAGCTGGGTGAAATCGTGACCACCATTCCCACTATAGGTGAGGAGGCTGGGCCTCGGGAGGCTAGGGGGTAGTGGTAGCCCTAGGGAGAGCCTCACACTGGGTTTCCTCCAGGCTTCAACGTGGAAACCGTGGAATACAAGAACATCAGCTTCACTGTGTGGGACGTGGGTGGCCAGGACAAGATCCGGCCTCTGTGGCGCCACTACTTCCAGAACACACAAGGTGAGGGTGGGCCACCCCATTACAACCCTCAGGAGGGGGGCTGTGGCCTTTGGGAGAGGTTGGGAGTGTCCCGGGTGCCTGCACTAATGCTTACTGTTCCCTATGCAGGTCTCATCTTCGTGGTTGACAGCAATGACAGAGAGCGTGTGAATGAGGCCCGAGAGGAGCTTATGAGGATGCTGGCAGAAGACGAGCTCAGGGACGCTGTTCTGCTCGTGTTTGCTAACAAACAGGTACGCATGACTGAGCCACCCTGTGTGCTGGTGGTGGGTGCACGTTAGGCAGCCAGCCTCTCAGCGATGGAGGTCTGACGAGGGGGGGGTCACAGGTCAGGTGGAGAGGGTTCCATGCAGTCCCCTTGACCCACACCTGCTCTGCTACCCTCCCCCCTAGGACCTCCCCAATGCCATGAATGCAGCTGAGATCACGGACAAGCTGGGTCTGCACTCTCTGCGCCACAGGAACTGGTACATTCAGGCCACCTGTGCCACCAGCGGGGACGGGCTCTATGAGGGACTGGACTGGCTGTCCAATCAGCTCCGGAACCAGAAGTGAGCTGTACTCCTCTCTCCTCCCTTCACACTCCCTCCTTCTGCCCTCGCTTTACTCTCATGTGGCAAACGTGCCCCTGTGGTGTGAGTGCCAGAAGCTGTCTCCATGGTCGGTCACAGTGTGCTTCACCATGCTGTAAATGTGCAGACGCAGCCTGCAACTGGGTTTTTATTTAATGTAAATAGTTTTTGTTTCCAATGAGGCAGTTTCTGGTACTCCTATGCAATATTACTCAGCTTTTTTTATTGTAAAAAGAAAATCAACCCACTGTTTAGTACTGAGAAGGGATTTTAGGCACACGGGTCATCCAGGAGTCGCTGTGTCAGAAAAGCCCGATGTTCCTCTTCTGGGCTTTACATCTGTGTTGAGATCCATTTTGGTGGTTGGTTTTTAACCCACTCAGTGCATTTTTTAAAATAGTTACAAATACAAGATAAGGAGAACACTTGAACACACAGAAGGGAGAAATGTGCCTAGTGTAGGTTCTGCAGTAATGGCCTGAGTCCAGTCCACCAGTGGTCTGTTTCCCGTTGGGAACGTGAAACGGGGCAGAACCAGCTATGATCCACTCTGCATGGTCACAATAGGGTCCCTGTGATTTGCTCTGTCTTGGGTCATCCCACACCCCATAGCGTTTGTGCTTGTATCTGTGCTTACATGGCTGCCCAGGAGATGGGCTGGAGGCTGCAGCCACCACTCTCAGACCCCTTGGAGGAACCCCAGCCTTTTCTTGGGTCAGCATGGGCACTTTGGTTGGAACGCTCTGGTTTGAGCAGGAGCCCTGCAGTCCCCTTGCTTGCCTGCTCCGGGCTCTCTGGGGTCTCACCAGCAGGAGCGCGGGTGGTCATCCTTGAGCCCCAGCCCCTCGGAGCCCCTCTCTATGTGTGCTTTCACTCCCTCAGCCTGCAAGGGTCAGATTTGCCATCGAAAAATGATAACCTCTACTTTTTTCTTTTGTATTTTGATAAACACTGAAGAAGCTGGAGCTGTTAAACTTTATCTTGGGGAAAACCTCAGAACTGGTTTATTTGGTGTCGTGGAACCTCTTAATGCTTTCAATACACAATTAGTAATCAACTGTTTTGTATACTTGTTTTCAGTTTTCATTTCGACAAACAGGCACTGTAATTACAGCTATTAGAATAAAATCTCTTAACTATTTCATGGCTCTCCCATTTTTGGGTGCCCCTGACTGACAGTCTGCCTCTTGGAAGCTGGGCAGGGACAGCTGCTTCCTCCCCACTTAGGGAGGGCAGCATTGCTCTGACTTGCCCTGTTCTCTCTCTCTGCCCATCCCTTCCCTGCCACCCCACCCTTGTCTCCCTCCCCCCCTCCCCCACCGTTTCACTTTCCCATGGGTGGGTGTGGTATGTCCCAGTGCCCTTGTGGTGACCACCTCATTGGTCTCATGCTGGCAGTCCAGCCCCCTGGTCCCAGTCTTGGCAATGCCTGGTTGTGAAAGGAACGGCAGGGTCACCAATATGGAGTATGCCCAAAAGGCTTTAGGGCCAGGTGGTATGTGGAGGAAACCCCCCACCCTTCCTAACATCCACCCTCTGTGGTAACCCCCAAGCCAGCCAGCTTGTCCTCTGGAGGGGTGGGAACCCCTGGCCAAGCTCCACGTCACTGCCACAGCGATTGACCCATGCCTGGCTGGGTGCTTTGTGCACCTGTGCCATAGACCCCGTCCCACTTTTGCAGGGGTTGTCCCTCTGACCTGGAGCCCTTGGCACCCTTGCTCCCCCCACTGGGTGCAGGCATTGGCAGGCGAAGTTCCAGGTGTCCTTTCCCCCAGAAGGCAGGCTGCCCCACCATAAATAATGATCTGCTCTAACAGGTTGAAAACCAGTGCTGAGTGCTCTGAAGACAGAATTGCCTTCAGCTCTCATTTCTTTGAAAATCAGAAGCAAAACAAGAACCTCAATAATGAATCCAGGCTGGGTTTTGTCTTTATTCCAATGTGGTTGTAAGATGTTTTCACTTTTTCTGTGGAGGGCCAGGTTGTATGTATGCCTCCCAGCCTTGGAGATGGGGGGCCGGGTGGAGGGAGCCAGTGCCATAGCACGCAAAGGGGATGGGGGTGAGACAGTGGTTAAGAGGTCCCTTGGTGGCCTGGAGAGACAAGGGTGGCTCCAGGTACAAGTCCAGCTCCCCATGATCTAAATGCCCAGGCTGCCCCTTCTAGCATGCTCACCTACCTGCAGCTGAGCACTCTTTGGCCCCTCTGCCTTCCCTGCTGGCCAGACATGACCCAGGGCTCTTGGTACACCTGAGGTTGATGCAGGGGACCAGGCCAACATGGGACCCCAGGATGCTGACCACCAAAAGGACAGTGCCCCTCCCAGTGGGCTTGCAGGTAGTCTTGCTGGAACTCAAGAGATTTACCACATTTTCACACATCACGTTCTATTGTGACACATGACAACAACCTTCCCTTTAGTATGAGACACTTTCCACTTAAAATAAGTTTATTTAAGTACAAAGAATGAGTCAACACAAAGAAGAATAGAAGTAGCCATACTTGGCCACAACTAAGCCTCTTTGGGGACCTGGGGTGACCCCCACAGGCCAGCCCTCCAGATCCCTGGGCCTCAGTCGCTGTCATGCCTGCGCTTCCTCTTGCAGCAAGTCGAGGAGTCTGAGTCATGCCTAAGGGAGACCAAGGGACACCTGGTGTGAGGGGCCCTGCCTGCCCAGCACTGTGTCTCCATCCCCAGGCAGCTGCACCTACTGGATGGGAGCAGGGGGCTGTGAGGAATCCGGCCCCTTCCCGTGCTCCTTTTCTTTCCTCCTCTTCTCTCTCTTGTGCCTCTTCTTCTTTTTCTTCTCTTTCCTGCTCTTCCTGTGGCTTTCAGGGCTGCAAAGGATGATACGGAGTGCCAGGAGCCTCGGGTTTTGGGGGTCTAGCCGGGGGTGGGGCCACCACAGTAGCCACTGACCATGTGTAGCCATTTCAATCTCAAATCACTAAAGGAAACTCCTCAGTACCATGTGTGGCCAGTGGCTACCATGGTGGGCATCACAGACACATTCCAACCACGGCAGAAAGGTCTGCAGGGCAGCACCTGACAATCTCATGGCTCCTTCCAGCCCTCCCATTGGGATGCCCCTGCACTCTTGGGGCCGGGTGGTGACCCCCTCTTGTGCTCCCCAGACCCTCGCACAAGTGGCCCATGTCTGAGCATCCTCCTCCAGGGCCCCTGACCCTGCAGGGGGTTGGTAGGCAGTCGTGAGACCGCCCCAGGGCTCAGAATCTCCAGAGGCTCCTCAAAAGAAAAAAGGGGCTGGAGCTGGGGAGTTCACTGACTGGAGAAGCAGCCAACATGCTGAGAAAACAGTGAGTTCTGTGCCCTGGGAGGCCTTACCCCGGCTCCACCTTCTCCTCTGACCGAGGCTTCTTTTTGGCCGAGGCCGGGGAGGTCCCTGTCCGACTGCTCTCCACGCGGTGGTGCTGCCGAGAAAAGCCACAAGCCACTCGGGGTGTGCGGGGCGCCCTGGCATACCGACGGGCGAGAACCAGCCAGAAGCTGGGAGGGTATCCCCAAGGAGAGACGGCCTGCCCCCACGGCCCTCAACAGGAAGAGGCACTCAGACCGCCCCCCACCCCACCATGGGATCCCAGGATGTTTGGGGGTAGTTACCGTGAACACTGAAAGCCCCAGCTTAGCAGCCTCTTTGTCTTCCCGGGACAGCGCCACTCGCCCTGCAGAGCCACTGCGGGGACGTGGGTGAGATCCCCCCATGGTGAGAGACACCCACGGCGAGGACCGCCCATCCCCAGGCCTCCCTAGAGAAGTGGTGCGCCCAGACGACCCGTGCTAGCGTCCACCTGGGCGGCTGACAGTGCGGAGCCCCGAGGAGCCACGCCCTCGCGATTTCTGGGGCCCCCAAGGACCCTCTGGCCCCGCACCTGGAGCTCCCCAGGCCCAGGAGCCGGTCCACTCCCTTCTCGGGGTCACCTCCTTCCCGCTTACAGACTTCGACAAAGTCCTGTTGGGGAGGGGAGTGCAAGTGCTCACCGCAGCGCAGGGTCAGACCCCTCCCAATCCCGCCCCCGCACTCCAGGAGGGCCCACCTCTCACCTCCTTGCTCAGGCCGGTGGGCTGCTTCCTTACGTTCTTGTAGCCTCTGCGGGGGCCGCGCGTGAGCTTCAGGGAGCTGCGGGCCTCGCCTCGGCCCCTGCCCCTGCCGCGCCCCCACCCGGAGGTAAACCAACACCCTCCCCGCCCCCCCGGCCCCCCACCCCCACCCCGGCCCAAGCTCTCAAGCCGCACTCACAGCGCTGCCATGAGCGCCTCCTGCTCCGCCTGCCTCACAGCCGCCAGCTCCTGCTCCCGGCTCAAACCCGCGCTGTGCTCCCGGCCCTTGGCGTACCAGGTGAGGTCACGGCCCTTCTGCCAGCGGCCCACCGGGGCCATGAGCGAGTTGCCTGCGGGGAACGGAGCGCCGAGTGCTCGGCACGGCCCGCGGGTCGGCGCACCCCCAGCCCGCGAGCCCCCGGTCCCTGCGCCCCACTCACCCAGGTAGTTCTCCCTCTGCTTATCAGTCTTCACATCCTCCCAGCTGAACTGGTCCTGCCCGCCGCGCACGCCGCCCCGGCTGGAGCCGAACATGGTAACAGGCAGCCTTCTACCTCCGGACTTCCCGGTACCCAGGCCCCACAGGTCCCCGCTCCCACTCACGCGTCGCACGCGGTGACGTCACGCCTGCGCCAAACCCGTGCGCTTGCGCTCTGTTCCCCCCTCACCTCCCGAAGGTGTCCCGCCCTGGCGCGCCTGTGCCTCTGTGCCGGCCCCCGAGCGCTTGCGCACTGCCGCGGGCCCAGCGGTGGCATTGGCAAAGGTGCGGAGGCTGGACCCGGGCACCCCAATGACAGGACAGCCGTTATTAGAAGTCACATTATGTGCGTGACGCCCCAGAGTCACTGTTCCCATTGTGTGCCGTGTTCCCTTGGCTGTGCCGGCAGAGGGGCAGGCACTGGAGAGACGTCTGCAAACCCGCACTGAGTTTCCCGGCTATGGCTGCTTGAGGTTTCGATCAAGTAGCAGGCTGCCCCAGAGACAGGGAGCGCCAAGGTCAGGTCGCGCCTGCACCGCTCGTCCTCCGCCCTCGGGGGTACCGGCTGTGTCCAGTTCCCAAGGAAGCACACCTCATCGCGTTCGTTCCCCAGACAGCACAGAGAACGCCTCAGTCACCCACAAAGTGTTGGCAGATGCTTCTCATTCGGCACCGTTTCGGTCATTGCTGCTGTCAGGTGATGGCTCAGTATCCGAAGTAAATTGAGCTAGTTGTAGGGCAAGCGCGTTCTGTTTATCACCAGAGCGAACCAGACTAGATTCAGTGATAACGGTGCTAGTGAGTGGAGGGGTGCCACTCTATTAGCCAACCCCTGCTGAATTGAAACCGTAGGGTGAACAAATGTTCTCTGAGGAATTTACAGCAAGGTGTCAAGACTGTTATTCTGTATGCCCTTTGTATTAGTCCTTTCACAAGACACTGCCCTCCTGCAGGTTACTCAGTGAATTCACCTGATGGGCTGGCAGGACATTAAATGAGAAGAGGCCTTTCACCTGGCCTTCCTCTGAACCTGCTTTCTCGGGGAATCCCGCACTTGCCTGACGGCTGCCGGGGACATCCTTGAGCAACCCAGGTTGGCAGGGCCTGGAGTGGACAGCTGCTGTGGGGGCCGGGGGGTGGTGCAGTGCAGTAGATGTCCCCGTGCAGCTGTACAGTGCTGGTGTGGTGAGTGGACCAGAAGGGGTTGGCCTTCTGATCTAGAGATAAGGTACAGGGTTCATCTCCCACAGGCTGCTGGCTCCTGCCTCCCAGGTCATGAACAGAATGCCGTCCCCACCATCTACTATATGACAGTGCTCTACAACTGGCCCTCAGGTTTATGAAAAGGAGCCTGACAACCAAGGACCTAACGAGAAGCAGCCCCAGGCCTGGGCCGGGTCAGCTGCCTTAAAAAGGCTGGGAATTGCTCCCTTGGGTCTTGCAGGAAGGCTGCCAGGGTAAAATCAACCCCTGGAGCAGAAAGGCAGCAGTCAACTGGAAGGCCTAGCAGATTGTAGCTACAATGCACTGCAGACCTCAGTGGTGTTAACAAAGAGGAGCGGCCAGTCCCTTTGGCCCCTTTGATGGGGAGCACCTTCCCACTGCGTGCTGGGTAGGGCTGAGGGAGCCCTGGTGAGGGGTAGGGCAGGCCAGCTGTAGGCTAGGTGCAGATGCCCTTGGATCCCAGACACCCTGCTCCTCCCACCTACTCTTGGTGGCCACTGTGCTCCCCCAGGAGAGTCCCTGGTGCCCTGAGGCTGAAGGCAGCGCTAGAACCAAGGCGGCTCCAGGACCCAGAGGGGCAGGTAGAGCAGTGGCCAGGCTTCCCTGCAGTAGGAAGAGCACCCATGACCTCGGTACTGTTGAAGGATCACATGCCCTTTGGACCTCATCCTAAAACCACAACTGACCTGATTCTAAGCCCTCCATTCAGCTCAGTTGTAGAGACCCTCAGGCTAGGGCACATGAAAAGGAAAGACAAGATGGACACAGCTTCGTGAACACATGATTTAAAGACACATGCCCCTCCCTGCTCCATAGCATCCCCCTCGGTCAGAGCAGCTTCCAGGCACCATCACTTTTTGGTCCAAAACTGCTTGTACTGCTCCACATCGAAGTCGTCACCGAGCTCTGGCTCCTCCTCCTTCTCTTTGACCTGGGCCTCTCGTTTCCGGAACCGTGCACGCCTCTCCTCTGGGGACAGAGAGTCCAGGTCCACGGGCATCTGCGGGGAGGAAGGGATGTGTACATGGCTCAGGTGGAGGGTACCAGGATGTTCTCCAGGGTCTCCACTTCACCTTGTTATCATCTACCACACAGTTTAGGTCTTATGTGTTCTGTTGGGTTTTCTCTCCCTTTGAAGCTTTTATTTTTTAAAAAACCTTTTCTGCTTGTTTTCCCAAGACGTGATAGTTTTTTGAATACACACCTCACTATTGCTTTCTCATCTTGACGTGTGGAGTGAGCTCCAGGTCACCCTCCTCCCTCCCTCCAACAATTCTGACCCATGACTCGCCTTCCCTCCCCAGTCCAGTGATGGTGGGTTCTGACCCCATGAACCCCTAGAGGAGCAGTTTCTACAGGCTAAGACCTGCACCCCAGGGGAGTGTTGGGGAAGGAAGCTTACTGTGAGTATCTGTCGAGGCTCCCGGTAGCGGATGTGGATGGTGGAACCATCCTGCTTGACCAGGAGCACAGGGTAGAGGCGTGCGTAGGTCTGCCGGTGCACTCGAGTGAGTGAGGCTCTGTTGCAATCAGCCCGCTGGGAGGACATATACAGTTGGCGGTGGCTCTCAAGGGCAGCCCCTGTCACCACACGCTGCCAGAGCAGGCTGCAGACACACACGTGCTGGTCAGCGGTTGGTGCCAGGACCAGAGTGGCCACGCAGCCCAGCTCCTATGGGGGCACACAGCAACCCGCACCAGGGCAGGATGTGGTCAGAGTAGCTTCACCCCACATCCAGAAAGAGGCTGCAGGGGTGAGCCCACAAGGCTCTCAGATGGGTGAGGACAGAGTCCACAGCCAGGACCCTGGTGGGTGTCTCTGGTGAGGCCTGGCCCCATAGCTAAGGTGCTGGACTACAACATTGAGTGGGAAGCTGACTTCCAGGGGACTGCAAACCTGGTGCTTGGACTGACCATTTGAGCCCATCCCACGCCCCCTTCCCCATTCACACATTGAAGCCCTAACCCCCCGTGAGATGGTGTCAGGAGATGGGACCTTTGGGTGGTGATTTGGATTAGATGAGGTCGTGAGGGTAGGGTCCCCCCAGTAGGATTGGTGCCCTTACAAGAGGAAGAGACCAGAGAGCTAACTCTCTCCTCCATATGAGGACACTGCAAGAAGGCAGCCATCTCTGAACCAGGAAGAGAGACTTCACCAGAACCCTGCTGGCACCCTAATCTCAGACTTCCAGCTTTCTTAAGCTGCCTGGTCTGTGGTGTTCTGCTAGGTCAGCCCAAGCAGACCGAGACACCTGGTCCACTTGGCTTCTGAGTGTGGTGGGCGCTCAG
Source organism: Monodon monoceros (assembly GCF_005190385.1). Classification (NCBI taxonomy): domain Eukaryota; kingdom Metazoa; phylum Chordata; class Mammalia; order Artiodactyla; family Monodontidae; genus Monodon; species Monodon monoceros. Next base: position 154,649,661 of record NW_021703768.1, read on the forward strand.
CCCTCCCGCACACAGCAGAGCACATGCTCCAAGGTGACAGGAAAGGGCTAGGTACTCTTCATGCCCCACTCTACCCAGCCACGTGACCCCACATTTGTCTCACCCACTCGGGACCTCGATTTCCCTGTCCCAGCCTTTCCCTGTGACCCCCCGCCCCAAAGTCCCTTCCAGGCTGGCTTTCATGCAAACTTGAATTCAGAGCCCCAGGCTGTGCCTCAGTCCATCCGTTTCCTCCCTCACAGGTTTGAGGAAGAATGCATTCAAACAAGTACCAGAATTTCCTGGAATTGTCAGGTACTCTGGAAGTGACCACCTTCTCCTGGCATTCTTTTGAACACTCACGGTGGACAGGCATCCTGCACACTCACCATGTGCCTTTTCCCAACCCCCTCACTGCATGGGCAGTCACATCAATGCAGACCTTCCCAACAGCCTCCCACCTGGTCCCCATTTCAATTCCAGTTAAGTTCCCCTGCTTTGTGGGTAGTGATTCTAAAAACCTGATATTCACATCACTTCAGTAGCTCCCACCAGACTTTCAGGACTTCTCTCTCCACAAAGCAGCCAGCGTGAGCACATGGGCCACGCACAGCCACAGTATGGCAGCCTCTGCTTTGGTTGTGGTTCCCACCACCCCCTGCACTCCCCAGCTGACACCTCAGGCTGAGGGCCCATCTCCTCCACTAGCCTGATGGCCTGGGGCAAGAATTGCATCTTATTTGCTATCAAGTCCCAGACCCTCCCTAGCTAAGTGCTCGTAAATTTTGTTAAAATGAATCCAGTCCCTGCCTCCAGAAGTGGAAGACTGGAGAAAGGAGGTGGTGGGTAAACTCCAGCACCAGAGGAACCTGCAGTCAGTTGGGCAGGGCCTGTACCTAAGCAGCACCAGGGAGCCCAGGACACAGCCGCTCCGGAGAACCTGGGGTTGGTGACTCAGGAGGCTTCTGGAAGGGGCTGGAGTCAACCCTTGAGGGGAAAGAGTGGATGTTTTCCCACCAAACAGCAGTTGCAGCTCCAACATGAACCTTCTCCAGCAATGAGGGCCCTCCTGGGAACGCTGCAGCCCGAGTCCCTTCTCCATCTTCATACTAACCCACAGCTTCAGGTGCCACATCCCTCTCCCTAGATTCCACAGAAACAATTCAAAACCTGCATTCATTTTCTCCTCCATCAATACTTCTCACCTGGGGGAGACCAGGGAGTGAGAGGAACACGCAGACGGGGAGGCAGTTCTGGTGGTAAGAGAAGGAAGGCCATGATCTTCTCCATGGCTGGCCCGCAGGCTCTGAATAGGACAGTGACCACCATCACATCTGTTTGGTGCCAGGTACTCACAAGTCACTTCCATTCCTCCTTCAACACTTAAGGTGTCCACACATATGTACTTGTATGTATTCTCCAGATAAACACACTGGCTCTGGAGGTTTTCCTGAGGCAGCAGACCCTAAGGCTCTTGAGTTGGCATTCTTTGGGTGGCCCCATTACAGCAGTCCCGAGAGGCCTGGAAATCCATGCTTACCCAAGCAGTCTGCCCTTGGCCACCATTCCTCCTGCAGCACGTGAAAGCCCAGGGTCAGTCACTGGCCCAGTGTGTGACCTGCTAGGCAAAGAAATGAGAGATCTTTTTAAAAGGCAGGCTTTTCCACCTAACTGATTCTCACCAAATCCCAGCCGGGAACAAAGCGGTCTCCGAGACATTACCAGGTCAGTGCCAGTCTTGCCCAGTAACCTATCAGGCTTCCAGCCCTGACCTGGCGTTAGAATCACCTGTGGAACGTTTTTGACCCGGAGATGCCCCAGTCCTACTCCCCAAAACTCTGACTTAGTACGTCTGCAGCAGGGCCCGGGACCTTTCTGGTGGGTTGCTGAGTCAGGGGAGCCACTCTGAGGATGGAATGCAACGTAAACGGAGAAGACTAGCTCATACCTTGTTTTCCAAGGTCATTGCATTCTCACAAAATCCAGCAAGGTAAAGATTACAAAAGGGCAGCCGCGGCTTACTAAACCTTGAGTCCCAGGGAAACTGAGGTTTCCGCGGTGACAAACCAGTTGTTTCAAATGTCGAAGACCTGATGTATCAGACATTCAGACCCCAGGAAAAGAGCCCTCCCGGCCGAGATGAGGTTTGCCTCGCTATCCCCAGTCAGGGCAGGGCATCTGCAGGCTTCCTTCCGCCTTAGGACGTGACTCAGCAGGACAACGAAATGCTATAAACCTCCCAATCGATACCCGCCCATTCTCTCGCCCTCGAGGGCGGCTTGCGGCGGGGCCCGGACCCTCCCTTGGGGGAAGCCCTCCAAAACCCGCGCGACGCGGCGCCTTTCCGGCACCAACTTGCCACCCTCACCGCCTCCGGAGCGGCCTCGAGGACCAGCGGCCAGGCCGCCACTGGCCAATCGGGCGCCGGACTGGCCAGAGCCCAATCCACAATCACTGTAAACGCAGCTTTCAGTTCTCCTGCGGCACCGCCACAACGTCATCCGGCGGGCGCAGCGTCGTGCGGCGCTGACGTACAGCCTTGAAAGGCGGGGCGAGGCCGGCGCAGCTCTGACCAGCTTGCCCGCTGGCTGAGGCGGGTCCGGCGCCGCGCTGAAGTGCTTCTCTGAGGGGCGGAGAGAGGCCGGGCCGGCGCGGCGCTGCTCTGTGACGTACGTCCCCGCGGGCGGTGGCGGCGGGCCTTCATGCTGCGGCGCCCGCTGGCCGGGCTGGCGGCGGCCGCCCTGAGCCGGGCCCCCTCGGACGGTGAGTGGCGGCCCCTCGCGTGGGGGCGGAGGTCCGGGCGCGCGCAGGCCCACGGGAGGGCCTTCCTGGGGAGTCCGGTCCCGGGCTCGCGTGTCGCTGTCTGAATCCGCGGAGGAGAGACGGGGACCGCCGCTGCTTGCGTGCGAGGGGCCGCCAGAGCCCGTGCTGAGCGCCGGTGTCGTGGACCTGCCTGAGGGACTCGTGGGGCTGTGCTCGTGAATTCTGTCATCCCGCCAGGCACCGAAATTGCCCTCGGCGGTCCTCAGTGGTTTCCAGAGTTCCGTCTCGGGGCGAGCAAAGCAGGGTAGACAAGGAGAGGGTAGTGTGTCTTCTCATGGAGTTTGCAAATTCAGGGAGGCTTTCCTTCGCTTTGGAGTTGTATCCCGTCTGTCTGTGTTTTAGAATTGCTTTTGGTAGTTACTATTTTACTTAGACAAATTAAAAGCTGGTTCCCCTGTGTCAGTCCTCAAAATGTAGGAGGAAGTTCTCCTGGCACGGGAAGCTCCAAACAGCTTGTAAAACCCCTGCAGCTTGAGGACTTCATGCTGGATGCCATTGTGGACCCTGCAGGATGCGTGGGGGCAGAGAGGGGAGCAGCCTGACACCCCTCTCCAAGGTGGGCCACACAGCAGAGCCGAAAACCCTGCGAGATCAGGGTTTTGAAAGACCTTAGGTTGCCCCTGGTATGGCAGAGTCGCAGAAGTCCCGATTAGCTCACCCGGCCTGTAGAAATATGTAGTCTACCCCGAGCTCAAGAGGAGCAGCACAGATAACAGTTGGGAAACCCTCCCGGTGGTCCAGCTTTGGTGCTATGTTTGGTTCCCAAATATTGCAAACGCAGGGGCGTCCTAGGTGGGCAGAGCTGACTGCTCCAAGGACTCCCAGCCAAGAGGGCCCCTGGGACTGCTACAGGTTCCTGGCCAGCCCACAGCCCAGCGCTGCTGGACATTGCAGATATGGGTACTCCACGTAGGAGCAGATTGTTGGTGGCAGGCCTTCCTGACTTGTGGGCATGGTAGCTGGGGTTCAGCTTCCCTCAGGACAAGACACCTCAAGTCTAGGTTGCTGGAGCTGCCCATCTTCTGATTTTAGACATTCTTTTGGGAGCAGTGAGAGGGAGTGAGTCTCCACCCAGATGTTGGTTTGAGGAGGAGCAGTGAGGGGTGCCACCTCACATGTTATCAATGTCTTTTGATCAGGGTGGAGGAGGTGGAAGCTCAGGTGATGATTGGCCAGTGTGGGATGAGGCCCACGGGGACAGGAGGAGGGAGGCCAAGATGTGCTTCTCATGGTCAGCCTTGCACGAGTCCCCTGTGAGTGCCCCTTGGCAGCATGCCTGGCCAAATGTGGACTTTTCTGGACTTTTCTGTCACTCTTTCCCTTCCCAGACCATGACTTGTGAGGGACCCAGGAAAACCTTCACCTTCGCCACCAGGACGGATGTGGGGTGGGTGTGGCTTCTTGTCTTATCATTAACAAGCTGAATTTCCTGCCACGTGAGCCCCCACTCTGCCCTTTTCTTGTAAGAATTCCACACACTTGCCTGCACACACCAGGCCAGCTTGTGATCTGGGTTGGTGCCACACCAGTGATAGGTGTAGTTCGCTTGGGCTTTCCTTTAGATTCTGAGAACACGTTGATCCAGCCCTTGACCTTTGTCTGGAACTGGTAAGATCAGCAGTTTATTTGAGTAGCAGATTCTGCAAGTTCTGAAGTTGTACATTTTTCTTCAGCCACACCCAAACTTTTTTTTTTTAAACACTTGAACTGTTGATCTCCATCGTTTGCGTCACATTTAGCATAGCCCAAGAAACACGTTCAGAAGATTTGAGGAAGAGCAAGAAGGAAGGTATTATGATGTGGTTGGGGGTGGAAGGAAGTGACCCCAGTCCTCAAGGAGAAAAGGGGAAGCACAGAGGGTGAGCTGTTGGGGCACTGGTATGGAGGCAGGTGCTCTTCAGTCGGGCTCTGACCCCTGGCTGAACCTGTGTACCAGGCCTCCTCTATTCCCCCTGGGTCCGTCTCTGATCCTGTGCGTGCTGGGCCTTGATTTCCCCTGGTCCCTGGCTGAGCCTGCATGTTCCAGGCCTTGGTTTTCCCTGGTCCCTGGCTGACCCTGGGTGTGCTTGACCTTTGTTCCCCTCTCTGTGAGAGTGAACGCTGCCCCAACCAGAAGGGCTTGGGGTTTTTCTTGCTCCATGATTTGTATGTCCTGGACCCCTTTCCCTTTTATGCTCCCTCTGCCTTCCCTTAGGGCTAGAACTGAGGATCTCATGTGGGACTGAATCCCGGTTCTTCTCCTTGATGGAAAGAGATCCAGATGCAGCTGTGTAGTGCCATGACAGGCCTGAGTCCTCCATAGTGTGGCTTCTTGCCAACACTTTTGAAGGACAGGCTTCCTCTCAGGGAAGGCATGGTCTCACCCCACTGCCGGGAGAGGAGGTGAGAAGAAAATCGCTGGCTGCGTTGTGGCTCTCCCACTTCAAGTCAGGTTCTTGAAGGTTAAGTGGTTTCTTAAGGTCATTGGGCCAGGGCATGTCCCACACACGGAGCACCTGAGGCCAAGGCCAGCATAGTCCTCCTGTCCCACACAGCCTTTTTGGGGGATAGGGCATGACCAGCTATCCTAACCCAGATCAACTCATGTCTTGTGGCTTGTGTTTCGCAAGAGGGCTGATGGGGTTTGACTTTCTCTTCTGTGTATCCTCAGAGGGTTGCACCTTGTCTTAGTGTCTCATGGAGGAGTGGGGAGGGAAGTGGGATGGTGGCCATGCCCAGCCCTTGGGACAGGGCGGGAAGGCAGGTGGAAGCAAGAAGGAGAGCAGGAAATGCTTCTCGAGGCAAGCCTTCCAGGGCTGCCTGAGGAGCTCCTCGTGAGGGGTTCCAGCAGAGAGCATTCCAGAATGCACAGACTTGCACCAGCGACTCCTACAGAAATTGCATCCCTGATCCTTATTGCTGTCCTTGTGAAATTTCCAGTTTCTTGCCAGGAAGCTGGGGTTCAGAATTGTGGAATAGTCAAGGAGTAGAGGATACAGAGCATTCCTAACTGCCAATCAGTTCTACCAGCTGCTGGGGCCAAAATCAGGCTCAGGGGTATCTGGCACATTTGATCACTGGGACTGAGAGGCCCTGAGGTCTGTCCCACACTGAGTGTGCTCCTGTCAAATGTGGCTTTAGTGAGCACTCTATCACCATGATCACTGGGTGGAGCCCAGTACCCAGCGACTCCCCAAGTGCCTTCTGCAGGGCTAGTCCACTCCGATGTGGTCACTGTGGCTCGGACCCTTGTGCTAAGAGGAGGTGACCTCAGGGAGGAGCCCCACAAGAGGAAGGACTCTGGATCCCACCCACCTCAAGGCAGTGGTGCCCTTGTCATCAGTAGTGTAACCTTTGAAGGAGGGCACGATGGATGGCCAGCACTGGGAAGGCCTGGGGCCTGGACTTGAGGGGCAGGTTGGGGCTCAGGAGGATACCCTGTGAGGAGTGGGCTGGCAGGGTAGGGTGATGATTTGGACCCAGGCAGGGAGTGAACTTTGCAGCCATCAGCCAGTCCCCATGCGTGCATACATACCTGCTGCTTACTGCCAGTGGTTGTTGGGCTGGGGATGGGAGGTCTCAGTGAGATGCAGGTGCCGTGCCCATGACCCCAGCGTTCACAACATGGGGTAGAAAGCCGGATAGAAACCAGGTAAGATGATGAGTAAGACTTGTGCACAGCATGCTCCTTGAGGGTTTCAGGCGCTGGGACTTCCACGTGTAGTGTTTGGTCCTGACTGAAGACATATCTTCCCTATGTAGGTTTGCAGTGTCCAGATGTTAGAGCTTATGACCACAACATCTGGCCATGATTGCAGGCATGGGGAACAGGGCAGGAACTGCCAGGGAAACATGTTAGGGGCCTGTGTGCTGGCCTGGAGGCACAGGGCAGGTCAAGACCATGTAGCCTCTGGGTGTTGCTGGCAGGCTTACAGTTGGGGGCTGTGGGATGTGAGGGTGGGGCACCTGTTCAAGTTGGCAAAGGAGCATAGTGTTCCTGAGGGGCTTCTTCATAGATAAGCAGGATGGGTCCTCCCCTCCCTGGAGGTGGATACCCCAAGTTGGGTCCAGAAGGCACCAGCTGCATCCACTGAGTTGAGGGTTTGTTGCTGTGAGCAAGGCCCAGGTAGGCTTTCTGGTCCATCTCTTGTGAGCATTGCCATGTGTCCGCTTGATGTTGCCCCCGCCCTGGAGAAACTCACATTCCTGTGGTGCCTACGTGCTGCCGGGTCCTGGGAAGACCTACACTGCCGAACAACCACAGCCCTCCTGCTTGCAAGGTGGGGGGGCAGTGTGTGTGCGGCGGTGACTCGGCACAGTCCAGAGGCCAGGCAGTGTGGTGGTAGACCCCAGCCTCCATTGCCTTTCTCTTGCCAGGGCTCCTCTAGGAGCAGCAACCTTACTCAGGGACTGACTGGCCCCCAATATCTCCTCTGTCCTCCTATGCCCCTCCACCCCGACGTAGCTCTCTCCACAACCCTGGTCACTCACTGTCAAGTCAGAACAGACCCAGGGGGGTGGGCTGGGTTGCCCACAGGACATTCATTCTGCAAAGGAAGGACCTTTGTGAAGGCCAACAGTGAGCCAGAGATGAGACCTTCCCATGCACCAGTCCTTAGGGTAGGGAGGGGGCTGCGGTCTATTGGGCAGCAACAGCAGTGGGCTTAGAGTCGGACACACGCACATGTGGGCATTTGTATGGTGGCACTGTGTCTGGGTGGGAAAGTCAAGACACCAGAAAGGAGTTGGGAGTCCAGTGGGACCGTTGCTAGATAAAAACGGTGTACTGTTGTAATAGGAAACTTGGAAGAGACAAGGGAACTAAGAACGGGTCACTTAGAAGTGACAGGTAATTGATGAGCTCCTCTGGGTCCATTTCTTCTATCTCTCTTCAGCAGGGGAACGTATCTGTTTCCTGACTCCTTCTCCGGGGTGTTTGCATATGGCATGATGGTCCCAGAATAGCTAGCTATGCTTTAGCCAGATTACCCAGGTTGGCCTCATTGCGGATTAGGGAAGCAGTGACCACCTGGGGCCCTGCTGGAGAGCTGCCCTGGGCTAGATGACTGGGTGTCCCCAAGCAGAGTGGCCTGTCCCTCCTGGGCCTCATCGCTGGTCTGCTGGCCACTGACTGCTCCTCCACACCTTACCAGGCACCCCACAGACAGAGCCCTGCTGGTGTAGGCCAGCTCACCACATGCCCTCCCAGGGTCTCCCTCCGGAGCAACACATAGCCTCCCAGCCCCCTAGCTCAGTGCCTGCCTCGATTCCTGTCTTCTGAGGCTCCAGATGCACCTGACCTTCCTCAGCCCATCTTGTTCATGTGGCTGGGTGGGCAAGTGCGCATCTCTAGGGTGAGGAGCAGCCTTTGCCCTCTGCTGAGCAGGTGGTGCTGGCTGCCCTGGGAGGGATTTAGTGCTTAGAGGGTGGAGAGCAGGCAAGGATTACCACTCTCCTCTCAGCTCATCCCGAGCAGCCCCAAGGTGAGCACGGAGGCTGCACCCCACGCAGAAGGTAGGTCCTGTATGAGGGGTGCTGGGGTGATCCGATGGGCACAGAGCAGGCTAAGCTGATACTTCCAGAGCTCCCCCACTGTTCCTGCCCTCGGCGTTTTCACCTGTGGCAGGTGTCTGAGCCCTGTGCTATGAGCTGGGAGGGTGGCACCCATTGCTCTCCTGCTGGCTTCATGAGACCCAAGTATCAGAGAAGGGGAGTCAGGAAGCTGTGGTCGTTTGTGGTCAGCCCCTTGCTTTTCAGTGGAAGTTCCCAGAACAGAGCTTGGGTTCCGCTGACCTTGACCAAGGGCACCTCTGGGGTGTGGTGCCAGGAGACACAGGAATTGGGACCCGGACATGCCCCTCCCAGGAGCTCCTTGACGGTGGGATAGGAGTGGACAGCTGGGGAGGCCACACATTTGTGGTCAGTGCATGTGTCACCAGGTAGCACGCCCAAAGGGAGGCATAGCCAGGGTTTGAGCATGGCTCTGAGTGACTGCCCACAGCTCTGCCCAATTTCTGGGGTGAATTCACTTGGGGCAGAGGTGGGGGCACTGCAGCCACCTCGCCCACTTCCATAGGGAGCAAGGCCCTGCTGATATTTGTCTCCCCCGTCCCCCGCTACAGGGATGTCAGGACCAAGGCCCGTTGTCCTGAGCGGACCCTCAGGGGCTGGGAAGAGCACCCTGCTGAAGAGACTCCTGCAGGAACACAGCAGCATCTTCGGCTTCAGCGTGTCCCGTGAGGCCCCAGGGGAGGTGGGGGAGGGTCTCAAGGAAGCTGGGGGCGGGGACCCCTGCTGACATGCTCTGAAGCCCCCCACACTCCCACACGGTGGGGCGGAAGCCCCCACACTGCTGACCCTAACCTGGAGCCTCCTCCCACACCCCCAGATGGGCTGAGCCAGGCCCTGTGGGCAAGGCCCTGGGGATGGGATGCCTGGGGCTCCAGGTGTTGTCCCAAGTCAGTCACTGGTACTTGTTCCTAGACACCACAAGGGACCCGAGGCCAGGAGAGGAGAACGGCAAAGGTGAGCTTGGCCAGCCTCAGTGCTCCAGCACAGGAATGGAGCAGCCCTCCATTTGTCAGAGTGATGCATGAGGCCTCAGTCTCCCCATCAGCTCCTCCTCCTTTGCAGATTACTACTTTGTGACCAGGGAGGTGATGCAGCGGGACATTGCCGCCGGAGACTTCATCGAGCATGCTGAGTTCTCAGGGAACTTGTATGGGACCAGGTGGGCCATGCTTGGGGCCCTCCCTTCCTCCAGTTCTCTCAGGAACCTAGAGTGGGCAGCCCAGGCAGGGGTATCTCTCTGTGGGCATTGAGCAGCGGGTCTCCCCTTGGCTGGGCCCCAGGTGGGGGGTTTCTTTCTATGGGCTGTCTGGGCAGTTGGGGCAAGGGACCCAGCCCCCCAGGGGGTCAGGATGCAGCCACAGTCAGGGCTTTCTGGGCCACTCCCTCCTGGCCCAGCCCCACTTGTGTCTACCTGGCCAGGCTGCTGTGAAAACAGTGGGCCACACAAGGGCCTGGTATGCAATGAGGACTTGGAGGACCTGGGTCTCATAGGTCGGCAGGTTGCACTTCCCCCCCCCCACCTCCAACCCCTGGGGTAGCCTGAGAGGGTCCCTGGCACAACAGCAGCTGCCCCTCCCAACAACCCACCAGAGCGGGGTCTTTGCTGGCTCCTCGCACCTGGCTTGCAAGGCCTGGAAGCAGTGCCTTGACACAGGCAGGCATGCCTCTGTGCATAGCCTGTCCCTGAGCCACCTAGCTGGGTGAGGCAGGGACCCCACAGGACCCAGCATACTCTGCCCCAGGTGCAGATGGGAAGAGTAGTGGGCTGCCAAGTGGGGTCATTTGGCCACTGTTGGGACACTCAATGCCTGCTGAGGGGCAGTGCCCCCAGTGGATGAGGAGCACATGGTACGTGGTGACCCTAGGGTGAGGGGCCAAGGCCTACAAAGAGTGGCCAGGGGATGAGGAAGCCCAAGGGCGTGCCGTGTAGTTCTGTGGGGGCCATAGCCAGGGCATCCCTCTCCAAGCAGGGCCCCAGCATGCAGGATATGGGAGGGTGGTCGCCATCGCTAGCCTGAGGGCACGATCCAGGGGGTGATGCCAGAAACTTCTGGAGGTATGATTGGCGGGTGGGACTGATTGGGGTGATGGAGTGGTGTGGGGCCTGGGAGCAGGTGCCAGGAGAAGGAGAGGCCCTGGGCCAGGGTCTGAAGGTGCCCCTCCCTACTGCCACACCAGACCAGCAGAGGGCCCCCTTGTGCAAGGGTTGCTCAGGGAGTACTTCCAGAAAGAGGGAACAGATGCCACAGTTAGGGTGGGCCCCTGTGGGCACCCCCAGAGAGGCCCAGAGCAAGGGATGGGCAGTAGATGGTCCCACTGAGGCTCTTCGAGGCCATGGGGTCTGCTAGGGCCTCAGGAGCCCACAGCTGAGCAGCCCCTCTCCTATCATCCCCCAGCAAAGCAGCTGTGCGGGCCGTGCAGGCCATGAACCGCATCTGCGTGCTGGATGTGGACCTGCAGGGCGTGCGCAACATCAAGAAGACCGACCTGCGGCCCGTCTACATCTTTGTGCAGCCACCCTCACTGGATGTCCTGGTGGGGGCTGAGGGAGGAGGGCGGGGGGGCAACCCTGGAGGCTCTGACCTTCTGACTTTCATACTTTGTCTCAGGAGCAGCGGCTGCGGCAGCGGAACACAGAGACGGAGGAGAGCCTGGCTAAGCGTCTGGCTGCTGCCCGGGCTGACATGGAGAGCAGTGAGTGTGGGCACCTATCCCTCCGTGTCCCTGGACCCTCTCCAACCCCCACAGTAGAACAGTCCCACCCAGCAAGGGGCAGAGGAGGGCTGGAGCCATCACCCAGCACTGTGGTCCACGTGAAGGGTCCCCGGACCCCCTCCCCTCTGTCACCAGAGCCTCCACTGACCCTGCCCCCACCCTCAGGCGAGGAGCCCGGCCTGTTTGACCTGATCATCGTCAACGACAGTCTGGACAAGGCCTACTGGGCCCTGAAGGAGGCGCTCTCCGAGGTGGGCTGGGGGTGGAGGTGGGGCCTCAGACCTCTGTCTGGCAAACGGGGAAAATAGGCTGGGACAGGTGATATGGCGACCCCAGGCCCTGGGCGAGACCCTCTTCCTTTTCCCAGCCTCTCTTCCTTTCTCCCCGGCAGGAAATAAAGAAGGCTCAAACAACTGGTCACTCCTGAGCAGGTCCACCGGCTATAACTCCTCAGGTGGGGCCTAGGGCCTGGCACCCACCCGCAGCGGGCCAGGGTCTCCGGCAGTGGCTCTGCTCACCTCAGCTAGCACCCAGGGTTTGGGGTGCTGCCTATCTTCCCTCAGTCCCCCACCGTGACTGGAGGACTTTTCTCTCACCCCCTCTCCCCATGTCCATTTCTAGGCTTCCTCCCCACCCTGCCCTATCAACCCCCCTCCCATGGAAGCTGGGCCGACATCCAAATAAAAAACTGCTGGGTTAGAGTGTCCTTGAGCCCTTGGATCATGGCCCTGGGTGGGTGGGGCCACGGTATACTACTCCAGACCCACCCCCCACCCCACCCTGCTCTTGGCAACCACACCCTAACTGGCCAGCACCTGGAGGTCCTTGGGCAGCAGCATCCATCTGACATCTGCTGCTCTGGGCTGCCGGGCCCCCAGAGAGGGCTGCCCCTGAGCTGCTGCACGCTACTTGCCCAGGGCTCCCACCAGGTGGGTGCAGGGCCTCATCCCCCACTGTCTCTTTGAGTTGCCGTTGAGGCCAGGGTCAGAAGGTCCTGGGGGCTCATCCTGCATGAACCACTCCTCCTGGTCCCTGAGCTGGGCTGATGGTGGCAGAGGGACAGACACTGCATACCTGAGGAGGGACTGAGACTACAGAGGATGGACCTCTGCATCTGGGGGCCTTGTGCATGGCCCACTGGGGGTCTGGCCGGCCATAATGTTCCTGGAGAGGCCAGCCCAGGGAAGACACCTGGGGACCTCTGTTAGGGTTCCAGGCTCTGTGGAGTCTCAGAAGATACCTCCAAAAGCTGCCCATCTCAAGTTGGGGCAGCTGAGTTGTACTAGGCACAGGAGGCACTCACCTGAGCCCTGGTCCATGCCCAGGCCATGCTCCTATGGTGGAACCCAGACAGATGGTGGATGCAGACCTGGAGGAGGCAGGGAACCCAGACAAATAGAAAGGCTGCGCTCCATCCAAAAGTCCAGATGCACAGCGGAGGGCAGGCGAGAGCTGGGCCTGGACACTGGACGGTGGGCAGAGGGGCGCTGGGCAGCCCCTAGGCCTGGGGGCAAGTGAAATGGGGCTGGGCTGCCTCCTGACCTACTGTACAGCCTGGGAGAGACTGGTTCCCTCTCTGGGACCCATCCAGCCCCAGGGACAATCAGGGATTCAGACCCCGAGCCTCAGGGGGAACAATGGAGCCCTTGAAGGCCCTCCCCCCACATTGTGCTTGGTGGTGAGAGGTGGCCCTGGGTCGGGTCGGGCCCTGGACTTAGCCGGGTGCACACCCTCAGGAGGGCTGGTGTCCAGCCGGCCAGCAGGTGGAAGGGCTCAGAAGGACTTGTTTCCTGGCCTGGAAAAGGTAGGGTACCACCAGGGGATCAGGTTTGGGGTGCCCTTTGGGGCTGACAGCACCCTGTTTACTCTGGGCCCAGGGTCTCAGGGGCCTGGACTCAACTCTCTTGGAACAGCCAACCCCAGGAGATAACGGGTGCTGAGCCTGGTTGGGTGGCCCTCCATTCTGGGGGTCTGTCCATCTCAGGCCCACTGCCCTCACAGGGCCATCAGTTTGGGTGGTGATTCAGCTGCAGTAAGACTCAAGGGTAGGAGGAGGTAGAGGCAGAAGTCTGCCCCTCCCCCTCCCCCAGAAGCTGCTCAGGCCAGCTGATGAGCAAGGGGGGAAGGTGGTGGGCCTCCGAGCAGCTGGGACCCCTCAGGCCATGTGGGACTGGCCAGCCCCTGCCAGCTAGGCAGCTGCAGTGTATCCAGAGGCTGATGCCTTGGGCTATTCAGCGCTGGGGGGAGGTTGGGGAGCCCCTACTCTTCCACATGGGTAGACAAGCTGTAGTTGGTACACCTGCCTGCTGTCCACACTGCTCTTGGTTTAGCCTTTATGTGGCCACGGGCACCTCCTAAACCCTTGTGGCCACCTGCTAGGTCTTGCGTCCTCAGATCTGGGTCCTGGAGGTTAGCAGAGCAGAACAGACTCCTGTTCTCCAGGAGCAGCACCCATTGTGCCACAGATGTGAGTTGTCTGGATGCGGACTGCGTGCAGGGTGGCTGGACATGAATGGGGAGCGGGACTGGGCTGGGGTCCTGACAAGGGCAGCACGGCTGAGGGGCGGCAGCTGGTCCTGTGGTATGCTCGGCTGTTGGAGGAGCAGGTGGACACAACAGGTGTTCAGGGCAGGAAGGGGGTATGCAGGGCAGAGAGAGTGGCACTGCCACACACTGAGGGGGCAGAGCCTGCAGTGGCTTTAACGCGGCGTTTTGGGCCGCATCAGGGTGGAGGGTTGAAGGAGAGGTTGAAAATGTGGGCACCCCATGGAGTCCGAGGGGCACAGTGTCCTGCCCTTGGCCAGCAATGCCTGGGGAGGTCCTTGAGGGGGCACCGAGCTTGGGCAGGGGTCCTGGTTCAGCCTCACACCCTTGCTCCTCCTGACACCTCCCCCTGCCAAAGCCCAGGGTTCTACGGCCCAGGCCACCCTGTAGCAGCAGTTCCTGGCCTGGCTGCAGGAGCGGTACAGGCTGCGCCACCATGACTCACTCCCTAGGCCTGTCCCCATCACACCCTCCACTCCTGCAGGAGGCCCCTCACTTCCCAGGTTCCAGGCTGGAGCAGAGCAGAGAGGGGGCCCCCTCGTTCCTCCACAGACCCAGAGTCACCATGGGATGTGGTTACCAGCCCAGCCACCTGCACCTCCAGAGGCCCTGGGAGGGAGGAGGGCCCTCCCACCTCAGGTTTACACCAGCCCTCCCCAGAGCTTCCAGGCAGGGCTCCACTGCCTCAGACATTGAGTCATCCCACTGGCATTTGCTGAGCGTTTGGTGTGATTGGGGGCACTGAGCGTGCGGTAGGGACACCTCACTCTTCTGGCTGTGGAGGGAGCTTCCCAGAGGAAGGCCATTGGAGCGGTACAAGGCGGAAAGCAGTGCGTGTGTGTGCCTGAGCGTGAGGATGAAGCGTGTGGGCGTGCAAATGCGTGTATAAGTGTGTGGGTATGCAGTTGTTAGAGGGAGGGAGTCCAGACATGGTCAGCTCTGAGGTGGACAGGAGCAGGTCAGGAAGTTCCTGAGGACCTCTGAGGATATGGGTTTTGTGCTGAGAGCCCCAGGCTCCCTGGGACCCAACCCAGTGGGGCCTGTGTCCCCACCTTGGGGTGCCTGCAGGAGGGGAGATGGGGGTAGGGGACTGGGAAGGGAACCTCGCCACTAGCTGGTGTCTACACTGTGGGAGGCTGTGGTGTGCACTGGAGTTGCTGGGGGCGGATGGATGTGGCAGAGGGTCCCCAGGCCTGGGGTCTGGGTTTTGGGCACCTGGGTTGGGGGTGGGTGCACACCTCTCAGTGGCCAGGGGGTTCAGGCAGGACACAACTGGGGCATCCGGGACAGGGGCACAGGGAGGGAGGGGCATGGAAGACAACCCACAGAACCACTAGCAAACTGACAAGGGAGAGACCTCGTGGGCATCCTAAGGCCAGGCTGTGAGGGAGGCCACCATTGGGAGGCCTGGGAGCTAGTGGAGGTGGAGAGAAATCGGATTTCTTCAGGCATACAGCACTGGGGACTGAGCAAGGCAAGTGCTGCAGCCCCACTCTCTGAGTAAGAACTCTCCCCCACAGGGCACTTCAGTGGGTGGGTAGGCAAGCAGCAGGAGGGAGACCTTAGCCTGGGAGGTGGGTGGATTGCAGGAGCAGCCCCTGGTCCCTGATCTAAGGCCTCAAGTCTCCCAGGGCTGAGTCCACCTTGGGCTACTTGTAGGTACTCATATGTAGAAGAGGGACCACCCGGAGGGACCACCCAGTGCCAGGTGCGTGCAGGAATCTGAATCCTCAGGAAGGGAAAGAGGTTATCTGAGATGCCCAGGTTCCCAGGGAAGGGTTCCACCAGTCCTCTTGGTGAGCTGAGCACTCCACTCTGGGGGGGTGGGGGGGCAGCCAGGCAGCCCCACCTCAGCCAAAGGAAGTCCACCCACCATGAGAGGGGGCACATGGGAGGAAGCTGGGCCAGGGATGGGAAGGAAATGGCTGGGCAGGCCCTGACCTCACTACTGGGCATCTCTGGTTCTCAGCCTCTGACCACCCCCCCCCCACCAGCCCAGGACCTTTGTTCAGACCCAGGGGTGAAAGGGGCTTGAAGCGGAGAGAGCCCAGCTGCCCACCCCTGCAGGAGCCACTCCATTGGTGCCAGAACCAGGTGTGCAGGGCCCAGCTCACCCCAGCACAAGTCATCCTGATGCCCACTGGAGCCCATGGTGCCTGCCTATCACCCTCCTCCCAATAGGGTGCCTCCTTGAGCAACTCTTGGTGAAGATGACCCCAGCCCCCTTCATGGGGATCCCCCATGTGTGCCCTGCACCCTGCCCAGTCACCCCTCCCTCCCCCGACCCCACACCCTTTAGTGAACACTCCCAGGCCTGCCCCCTCCCAGACCTTGACACCCAGGGGCACCTGGGCCCCTTCTCCCCAAACCTCGTCCTGGATCCCACTTGAGTGGCCCCCATCTGCACTTGCTCTAACATGTAGCTTTGGGTGAGATTCCCTCTGGGGAAAGGATTCCCTCTGGGACAAAGGTCCCAGCAAGATTCCCTCTGGGACAAAGTTCCCAGCAAATGCCAGGGCCTTGTTCCCTGAGGGGCCAGCACCCCCTCACACACCCTACTCTCCTGCTGGCCCAGCCCAGAGCCAAGCTCCCACTGGCTGCCTCCCATCAGCACTGGGCAGCCATGGGCCTGGCCTTTGCCTCCCACTGCCCCATCTCTGTGTTGGGGTCCTTCTTGCACCCCACAGCCCCAGGACAGGTCACAAGCAAAACTCCCAGCTCTGTGCTTGAAGCCTCCAGACATAGAGAAATACGTTCCAGATGGGACAAGACAGGGAGAGGGAACTTGAAGTGATGGAGTAGGAAACCATTTTAAATAAGGTTTTTAATTTTACAACACGTGTGATTTACAGAGAAGCTATAAAGAGACCAGGGAGAGTTCTCATTTGCCCCCAAACCCAGTTCGCAGTGATGTGCTTGTCACAACTGGTGCACCAATATTGATACATTGCCGTTAGCCAAAGATTCCTCACTTTTCCATGTGTCCTTTTGCTGTCCCAAGGTCCCCAGGGGGAGGGGTGACTGTCCTCGTGTCTCCTTGGTCCCTCTTGGGGGTGACTCCCTCAGACTTCACTAGTTACTGATGCCCTTGGCATTTTGAAGGTCAGGTAGTTTGTAAAAGCCCCTGCTGGAACTTGTGTCAATGTATCTCATGATTGCCTGGGGTGAGGGTTTGGGAAGAAGCCTCCGGGGCAGCAAGGTCTGTGCTCTCAACTTGGCTCCTCCCTGCAGGTGGGGACCTCGGCCACCTGCCTGAGGTGATGTCTGTCAGGTTGTACTCCTCCCTCCCTCCTTGCTGTGCTCTCTGGAAGAGCACCCTCCTTGAGGTCACAGTGACTACATGAATTATTCAGAATTCCCTTCTCCCCCATTTAGTTAGTTATTGTATCATTTGTATCAGTGGGGTCTCATACATTTTCTACCTTGGGCAACAATCTATAAACCAATCTATAATAGCAGGGTGGTGGGCTGGCCTCAGAGGCAATCGGGTGGAGAGACAGGACCAGGGGGCAGGGCTCAGCGTGGGGTGAGGTGGAGCGGGAGTGTGGGCGGGGAGTGGACGCTCGTGGGACTGCGGCGTAGCAGAAGCCCCAGCAGGGGTGGTTTCCGCCTGTGTGGGAGCAGAATGCGGGTGCTGGTGCGTTGGGACCAGGAGCGCTTGGCATTTTACTGCAACGTCGGGGGGAGTGTCAGGAGCACAGGTCGATGGGCTTCCTAAGGTGCTTGGCAGAAGCGAGGCAGGCCCAGGGAGCGGCAGGACCCGGCGGAGTCCGGTTCAGGGTTTTTGCTGATGAAGCGGAGGGGGTGCTGAGCGGAGAGCCGTCCAGGATAAGCCCATCTGAGAGGAAGACGCTTTGGAGGGAAATTTTTGGGTCTGGTCGTCTGGGGTTTGCTGTGCCTGCTGGCATCCATGTGCCGATCCAGCAGCTGGCACCAGAAGTCTGGATTTGGGGGACCCCTGCGCATGGCACTGAGGGCCTGGGCTCCTCCAGGCCATAGCTGGTCAGCATCAGCCCCCTGACCATGGAATGACCCCGCTGTGACACAGGCCCTGCACACACATGTACACAGCACGCAGGCATGGGCCCTTGGGTCTGAAGAGCCAGAGCCTCTGCTCCACACCCAGAGGGTGCCTGAGCTCCCCCACTGGCACAGGGGGAAGGAAGAGAGGAGGTTTGCTCACCCTTCCTGCTGCCCAGGCTGTCCCCTTCTGCTGACAGCCTGCAGGGCCTGCACCCTCTTTCCTCCACACGACTTATCTCTGGGGGGGGCTCTGACTGCACCCAGGTCAGCCCCCCAGGACAAAGTGCCATCCTTCACACCCCAGGGCAGGGTCCATCCAGTGCCATGCTAGAGCTGGTCTCAAGAACCCTGTCCTCACCCCCCACTCCCCGCCCCCGTGAGTGTCTCCTCGAGCTGGTCATGGGCCTGGTGGGCGCATTTATACCACGGGAGTCAGCAAACACTACACCAAGGCTTTTCCACCGAGGGCCAGTTGTTAAATACCACACAGAAGGGGTCAGGACTGCCCTGGCACCCCTACCCTCCCTCCCATTTCTCCACTGGGCTCCATCTTGGAGGGGAGAGAAGTGGGGGATGCTCTGCCATCCCTTTTCTGGGTTCCTGCATGGTGGGATTATAGGCCTCAGCCTCCTGGGATGTGGGACTGTCGAGGTCAGGGTTGGGGACAGGTCCTGAAGGAGAGCTGAAGTTAGAGCTGAGGAAACATAGCCAGCTGAGGACATCAAGACCCTCATGCTCATTCCTCCTTGAGGCAGAGGTATATCAAAGGTGGCCCTGAAGGGCTGGGCATGTGCCAGTCTGTGTACCTGTAAATGTGTGTGCCTGTGCATGAGTGCATTGCACATGTGAGTGTGTGTATATATATGTATGCACATGTGTGTCTGAGTGAACGTATTTGCATGTGCACTTGTGAGTGTTTGCATGTGTGTGGCTATGAGGGGGCGCTGCACACAGATGTGAGGAAATAGGGTCACTTCCCCAGGAACCCCGGCTGCCCCCTCTTCCTGCCCCCACCCCTGCCCCGGGAGAGGCCCCAACTCCATAAAGAGGGCCCGGAGCCCTGAATGCCCCTGTTGTTCCATTCCACACCTGACCACGCTGCCTCCCAGGCCTGTTCCAGAAGGAGGGGGCCAAAAGCATCAGGTACTCAAGGGTCTTCTGCCTCCAAACTACCCAGGAGCAGGTACTGGTGTGGAGGAGGGAGGGTGGGCATTAGGAGGCTGCAGCCCCCTCCCTAGAGGTGCAGGGGTACAGGGGTGTCTGGTCCTGCCCACTGAGCCCCTTCTAGGTACAGGCTCACTCAGGGGTAGCTGATCTAGAAGGAGCACTGGTCTGGGACGTGGTAAGTGGCCACATGGCTGTCTCCGAGTGTCACAGGTGCCCGAGTGTGGTTGTGTGTGTGCCTTACGGTGTCTGTGGGCCTCGCTGCACATGGTGCCACCCTGAACAGACACCTGGGCTCACCCCCTCACACCCCAGCCAGGATGTGCAGAGGACATGGGAGTGCTGGAACAAGAGGGAGGAGCAGCCTGGAGGGTAGGCCTCAGCCCCTGGTACAGCTGGACCAGTGGCGGGGGTGGGGGGGTGCAAACAGCACGGCAGTGGTCCTTTGTGGAGACAGGGGGACCAGAGCCCCTGTCCAGGATGTGGAGGAAGTGGGGGCCCACTGTTGGGGCGTCTGGAACTGATGGGGCTGGGGGCTACAGGGGCTGGAGGCTGACAGAGCTGTTGGGTCTGGGGATGGATGGGATTAGGGGGTGATGAGAAGGCTAGACTAGGAGGCTGAGGGCTGAGGGCCACTGGGTCTAGGGGCCTGGAGAACTGTGGGCTGATGGGGGACTGGAGTGGCTGAGGAGCTGGGGGGCCAGGCAGGCTGCAGGCCCAGCCCTTGGTGGGCCCCTGGCATGCTGGAAATAGGAATCCAGCAACCTGGGTGCTGCAAGGTGGGAGCAGGCATCTGAGGTGAGGCCCAGACTCTGAGCGAGGCTGGTCCGTTTTCTGGTTGGCCTTACGAAGGCAGCTCACCCAGTGGACTCCCTGCGGCTCTCAGGGCCTGGGGTGAGGTCCCCAGAGGCTGGGTAAGGGACACAGCTTGCACGGCACTGGGCTTTCCTAGAGAGCTGGGGGAGGGCAGGAGGGCTGGCCCTGCTCCAGGCCACAGGGACCTAGAGTCGGGTTTTGGGGGGAGCAAGGGTATGTGCTCAGCCAGAGAAGGAGACCCCTTGTCTGTCCTTGTAGGATCTATCCTCTGGCTGCAGAGGCCCCGGCCTCTTGCTGATCCCTCCTACGGCAGGGTCAGGACCCTAGGTGAGGGCGGCGCTCCTGGAGGGGCTCCAGGTGCCACTGTACACCCTTCCAACCCACCAGCCCTTGCCCCCATTACCCTCGCCCCAGGTTGAGCTCCTGCTCATGGCCTGCAGGTCCCATCCCCCGCCCCTATGACCAACATGAGCTGGAGCTTCCTGACGCGGCTGCTGGAAGAGATCCACAACCACTCCACGTTCGTGGGCAAGGTATGGCTCACGGTGCTGGTGGTCTTCCGCATCGTGCTCACGGCGGTGGGCGGTGAGTCCATCTACTCCGACGAGCAGACCAAGTTCACGTGCAACACACGGCAGCCGGGCTGCGACAACGTCTGCTACGACGCCTTTGCACCCCTGTCCCACGTGCGCTTCTGGGTTTTCCAGATTGTGGTCATCTCCACGCCCTCCGTAATGTACCTGGGCTATGCTGTGCACCGCCTGGCCCGCGCCTCACAGGACGAGCGCCGCCGCGCCTCTCGCCGCCGACAAGGCCGCCTCGCGCCCCGTGCACCCCTGCCGTTGCCCCCACCGCCCCACCCGGGCTGGCCCGAGCCCGCAGACCTGGGCGAAGAGGAGCCCATGCTGGGCCTGGGTGAAGAGGACGAGGATCCGGGGGCGGCTGAGGGCCTGGGCGAAGATGATGAGGCTGAGGACGTGGGTGCAGCCAAGGGCGCAGGAGGGGACTCAAAGGCGACTGGGGTCTCAGGCCCGGCAGGTCAGCATGACGGGCGGCGGCGCATCCAGCGCGAGGGGCTAATGCGCGTGTACGTTGCCCAGCTGGTGGCGCGGGCCGCCTTCGAGGTGGCCTTCCTGGTGGGCCAGTACCTGCTGTATGGTTTCGAGGTGCGGCCCTTCTTCGCGTGCAGCCGGCAGCCTTGCCCGCACGTGGTCGACTGCTTCGTGTCGAGACCCACTGAGAAGACGGTCTTCCTGCTGGTCATGTACGTGGTCAGCTGCCTCTGCCTGGTGCTCAACCTCTGTGAGATGGCGCACCTGGGCCTGGGCAGCGCGCAAGACGCTGTGCGCAGCCACCGCCCCCTGCCCACCACCCCTGGCCCCATGCCTCGCCAGCAGCCCTGTGGTCTCCCCGCCGCGCCTTCGGGCCTGGCCTGCCCGCCAGACTACAGCCTGGTGGTGCGCGCGGCTGAGCGCGCACGCACCCACGATCAGGACCTGGCCAACCTGGCGCTGCAGGCGCTGCAGGACCGGCGGTCACTTGGGGACCTCGACAGCCCACCAGGCCCTGGCCTTCCAGCAACCGCCCGGGGGCCCCTGAGGGCCGGCGCCCCTGCCTCCGGGTCGGGCAGTGCCACGTCGGGGGGCACTGCCGGGGGCCAGGGCCGGCCAGGGGCCAAACCCAGGATGGGCTCTGAGAAGGGCAGTGCGAGCAGCAGCAGGGAGGGTAAGACCACCGTGTGGATCTGAGGCCTGCATTGGCTGCTGTTCCTCCTCCCTCCTCACCAGGGCCGAGGTGGAGGGCTCTGGAGGAAGTCTAGGGTCTGGACACTGCCTAAGGGGCAGAGCACAACCTACTCTCCTCCCCCTTAGGTGGCTGCTCTCCCCCTCGGGAGGGGGCGGAGGGCACCAGCCTGCTCTGCATCACTGCCCCTCCCTGCCTGCGCCCCATCTTCATCCAGGATAGGGTGGGGAAGGTAGGCCTGGGAATCACGAATGGTCCCCAGCTCTGGTCCATAAGCCCTGATGGGTAGGTGGAACTGTGGCTGGGGCATTTCCACCCTCCCAGAGCCACCCAGCTGGCCACCTCAGGACAAGGCTGCCCTCCAGGAGAGAGCTCCACCCCCTCCTGCCCCACTTTCCCACCAGTAGCCCATGTGTGACTGCCCAGCGGTGCTTGGCCTGGGTCTTGGGGAGTACTGTGCTTGTCCTCACTCCCTGCCCAGCAAATGGGGCTCTTTTCCTAGCACCCACACTCTTCTAGCCCAGGTTCTGGTTCTTGCAGAGATGGAAGCAATGCCAGGTCTTCCTTGTACAGAAGGGAAAACAGAGACCACAGTGGGCAGAGGCCCCTGTGCCCAGCCCTGGTTGGTACCACCTCCTGCCTCACCCCCACTAGGCCCCAAGCATGAGCTGCCTCGAGTGCCAGGTGGACCTGCACCCTGCTTCCTGTTCCCTGCCCAGGCAGATCTGGGGCTCAGGCCCCACATGGGCCCCAGGGTGGATGGGACCATGCCCTCTCCAGCTCCTGTGCTGGCCTGGCGTGGCCCCTTCCTCTGGGACATACTTCAAGTTCTGAAAAGACATCAGTCCCCCTTACCACTCAGACCAACAGGATGGTGGTGAGGGGCTATAGCTTTGCCCCTGTTAGGGGAAGGCGCTCTGAGGCTCCCACCACAGCCTCTTCCCTCCAGCCCCCTGTCCAATTCAGACACAGCCTCCAAAAGGAGTGAAATAAAACTAACTTTTGTTTACAACCACATGTGTATGTGTATGAATGTCCGCATAAATGTGTGTGTGTGCTTGTGTATGTATGTGGGAGTGTGGTGTGTGCACATATGTGTGAGTACGTGTCCACCGCTGGCCTCTGGGGACACATGGCTCAGCTCTAGGATGGCTGGGAGAGGAAACCACTTTGCAGGGACCATATGGGGAGCAAGGCCCAGGTTGAGCCCCTGCAGCTCCTTGGAGACACCCTGGTGCCTCTCTGTGCCAGGCAACAGGCTCTGCCCAGAGGGGAGGGATATGGCTGAATAAGAACAAAGAACAGCCGGGCCTGCATGTTTAGAGCCCAAGGTGGTAGCTCAAAGGACAGAGAGGCAGTCCTGTCTCAGGCCCCAGCATTATCCAGATGCTGGCCAAAGCCTGCAGTGGTAGCTTTTGGTGGGGAGCAAAGGTGAGCACAGTTGGGGAAACAGCTGCTGCCGTCAAGGAGCCACCTTGGTCTAGACTTCAGTGATCCTGCTGTCTACCAGCCTCCCTCAGGCCCAAGGCAGGCCCTGAGAGCTTTTCCCAGATTGCAAATCCTCTCTGGGGTCCCAGGGCCAAGCCCCAAGCCTGGGTGAACCCCAACCCAGCCTGCCTGTGGTCAGATGCCAAATGCAGGCTGAGTCCCTTTCCTTTGTGGGGTCTGACTGGCTGATCCCGGGTTCCAGGTGACCCCACCCCAAGGTGAGCCTTGCCCCCAGGTAAGCCCCACCCCCACGAAGTCCCAGATGTCAATGCTGGAAGCAGAGCCTCAGAAGGAAAGCCAATCCAGGTCCAGAGCAGGGACTCACCACTCGCCTCTCCAAGAGAGGAAAGCCCATGGAACTGGCATCCCTGCATTTGGGGCTGTGCTGCTGGCAGTGTCGTCATGAGGAATACTGGGTTTCTGCGGTGGGGAACATGCTGTCCAGCCATGCCTGGCTCCCATCAGTGTGACTGGGTGCAGTGAGCGGCAGAGCTGGTGAAGGATATCTGCAAGGCACTATTGTTGGCTGACACCCTTGCCGTGGCCCCTCCATAGCCTCCCTGCCCACTGTGTCCCTGAGAGCAGCCTCCTGCAGCCAGTGGAGGGCCTGGAGGACATCAGGACCTCAGGGAGTTAAGTGGGCATTCAAGGTGGGGAATAGTGGGAGACTTTAGGGTTCAGAACCACCCTAGTGGCTGGAGAGGGCTGGTGAGGAAGGCAGGTGTCCACTCCGAGCAGGGCCCAGAGGTTGGCCTCGATCCTGATGGTCAGTGCTCCCACAACTCAAGGCCATGAGGCACACTTGATGGTGACAGGGTCCCACAAGGGGTGGAAGGTGGGGCATGGGCCCTCAGCCTGCCTGAAAAGAAGCCTTAAGCCAGCAGACAGGGAGACCCTGGGTGGTTTTGTGTTTGGGGAAGAACATTCTGGATTTCACTGTGACAGTGTCCAGGGAAGCCTTCCCCCATCCTCTCTGTGGAGTAACATCAGGATCTCACCCTCTATAACTCGGGTTGGGCTCCTGGTGTAGTTTCAGCCTGGGAGTGTCTGGTGGGGCCAGGGCTGGCTCGACGATTTCCTCACTCACCGAGCTGGGGGTCCATGCTGGGGTCCCTCGATGTGGTTTGGACCTCCTTGCAGCATGGCGGCCCAAGAGGACCCAGCAAAGGCCAACTGACTCTTATCACCAGCCCTAAAGTCATATCACTTCACATCATAGCAGTCACAGGCCTGCAGGATCCCTCTCAATGGGCCAGTGTCACATTTTAAGGACATGTGGAATAGACTCTGTTGGCCTTGGTCCGCTGGCCCCCCTAGCCACGTGTGAAGCCCTTCAGCACCCCTCCCACCCGCACACACAGGGGCACGTGATCTTGGGGCCTCTGCAGCCACTGCTCCCTTCTTTTACCACAGTTCTGATATCGGTCCATAATTCGCCCCATACTGTTTAGCCTGTCCAGTTTCTATCATCTCAGTCCCCCCACCCCTAATTGGTTTAGATACAATTTGAGGCAGCTGGGTCAATGGGAACAGGACACTGCCCAGGGGCTCCTGGGGAAATCTATTTGCTGCGTGTCTGTGACATGGAAGTCAGATGTGGGTCAAGCTGTGAGTCTCTGTGCTCAGTGGGTTGGTCCAACACCAATCCAGATGTTGCGGTGAAGGTGTTCTTTTAGATGAGATTAGCATTGACAATCTGTGGACTTTGATAAAGCAGACCATCCTCCCTAATGTGGGTTGCCCTCATCCAATCAGGTGATGGCCTTAAGAACAAAGACTGAGGTTCCCAAAGAAGTGATTCTCCCTCCAGACTGCCAGTGATGATTACATTTATGGGTCAGCTTAACTGGGCCCTGGGATGCCCAGAACAAGCGTGATTCTAAGTGTGTCTATGAGGGTGATTCTGGATGAGATTCACACTGAGTAAAACAGAGTAAAACAGATGGCCCTCCCCAGTGCGGGTGGGCCTTGGCCAATCAGGTGAAGGCTTGAGTGGAACAAAAAGGTGGAGTAAGAGAGAACTCCTGCCTGACAGTTTGAGCAAGCACACTGGTCTCCTGTCTTCAGATTCAGACTCAGGCTAGAACTCTCCTGAGTCTCTAGCTTGTAGATGGCAGACCTTGGGACTCCTCAGCCCCCATAGTTGAGTGAGCCAATTCCTTATAATAAATCTTTATCGAGTTGGTTCTCTTTCTCTGGAGAACCCCAACTAATCAACATCCCATCAGCCAGAGGTTGTTAAAAGGGCATCCCAGCTGTGAGGAAAACTGCAAATGGAGGCTCTATTCTGGGAGGTATCTCAGTCAGCTCAGTCTGTGTAACAAATACCATAGACTGGGGGCCCAAACAACAGACATCTATTTCTCATAGTACTGGAAACTGGAAGTCTGAGACCAAGGTGTCAGCACCTGAGGCCACTCTCCTTGGTGTGTAGACAGCTGTCTTCTCCCTGTGTCCTCGCATGGTCTTCCCTTTGTGTGAATCTGTGTCCTCATCTCCTCTTCTTATAAGGAAACCAGTCCTATTGGATTAGGGCCCACCCCAGTGACCTCATTTGACCTTAATCACCTCTTTAAAGACCCCATCTCCTAATACAGCCCCGTTCTGAGGTCCTGGGCATTAGGGCTCCATAATGTGAATTTGGGGGGATGCAATGTAACCCATATTAGAAGGCAGATGCCTAACTAAAAGCTCAGTCACCACAGAAGGGGATCCTAATGCATAAGCCTCTTGTCTCAGGAACTTAGGGGCCTGTATGAACCACTGGGGTCCTGTATGTTTTGTGAGCTTTCAATGGGAGTGACTTAAGATTTACTGTCATGTCCTCCCAACTGATGTCACTGGCCATCCCAGGCTAGGGGAGCCAACCTCTGTGTCATACACGTTCCTACCTCTAACACCAATTTCTTGATGTTTTGAACCACCATAGCCATGATCTCATGCCTGAGCCCCGATACCCTAACAGGGTGTCCATCTCCCACCTATGACATAGTATCTAGTATGCCCAAGTCTGTTAACTCTCAGAGGTGGAACCCAACCACTAAACTTGGCACTTAATGCTCACCTAACTACTTAAAAAAAAAAAATCCTCTCAGTGCCTGTATGGCCATGAGGCTGGAGAGCTGAACTGGGGTGCAAAGCCATCGACCCTCGCCCCCCATCTTCTGTGCTCTGGAGCAGGCTGGTGGGTTGAGCCCAGGCCTCCCCACCACTGCTTCACTGTCTGGTGGGGTCCTCGGGCTGTGTGGGGCCCACCCAGGTCTGTATAGGGGCAGGGCCAGGCCAGGGGAGCGGCTGGAGCAGGATCAGACAGAACGGCCTTGTCTCATTCTCATCTGTTTCCATGGCTGGAGCCAACTCACCGGCTGCTCAGGGAGATCGTGGAGGGCTTCAGGGAGGGGGGTGCCCAGAATGGGGGCAGCTTCCTTCTTCTGACTTTGGGAAGGGAGGAGGCCATGAGGAGAGAATAACAGGAAACAACCCCTGGCCTGGCAGCAGCTGGGAAACAGGGTCTGGGACCCCCATGTCTGCTGATTTTCCAGCTCTCAGATCCCCACCCCTCCCGACAGCTCCAGGGCCCATGGCCTCAGAGGGAGGAGATGCACATGGGATCCAGCAGCAACCTATGCCCCCAGCTGGACCCAGGCCAATGAGTGGGGTTCCTTGGGAGCATCCTGAGACCAGTCCACAGTTCCCTCCACCTAGACCTGTAGGCATGAGAAGCTGCAGTGAGAGGACCTGAGAAGGAGCAGTAGCCAGGCCATGCCCACATGCAGGGGTCCCTGCTGTCAGGCTGGCCAGGCTGGTGCAGAGATCTGGGAAGCCTACCTGGAGGAGGGAGCCTGAAGCAGTGCTGGTTGGCAGACTCTAGAATGCTGGGAAGTGCTGCCTGCTCTGTTCACAGAGGCAGCCACCAGCTGACTGTGGCTCTGGACATTTCAGTGTGGCCCATTCAGTAAGGAGCTAAAAGTTTCATTTGACTTCATTTGAGTTAATTTGCATTTAAACAGCCCCAGGTGGCAGCAGTGGCCCTGCTGGACCAAGTGGGCTGGGCTTGGCACTGGACTGGGACTCAGGTAAGGTTCCGGGTGGCCCTGGGTCAGCCTGCTGGCCCTTCCCACAGGCTGTGCTGGTGGGAAGCAGGTTTTCTGCTGGCCAAGGGATGGGCTGATGTGAGGCTGGAGGAATGCAACCCCCCCCCCCCCCCCCCCCGCCAATGTTGTCCTCGAATGGTTTCCTCCCTGACCTCACAGGGCTGACAGGGAGGCGCTGGGTCACCCTAGGAACACAGGCCCAACAGAGGAAGACCTTTTCCATGAAAGGCCAGTGGAACTGCATTCCAGGCCTGGCTGCTCACAACCAGGAAGCCGACTGGGAGGGGACCAAGGGCCTGGAAAACCCTAGGGGGTTCTGGTCAACCAGTTTATGTTAATGAGGTGACTTTTGAAAAGCCCCTAAGGATGGGGGCTGGTTGCCAGAACCAACCATGTGATTAGAGGGTTAGAGCTTTCAGCCCGACCCCTTGACCTCTGGGGAGGAGTGATGGGCTGCAGGTTGAATCAACAGCCAATGGCCAATAATTTAATCAATCACATCTAGGTAATGAAGCCTCTGTAAAATCCCAAAAGGACTGGGTTTGGAGAGCTTCTGGGTTGGGGAACACCTGGAGATTTGGGGAGAGTACGGTGTGCTCAGACGGCATGGATGCTCCGTACCCCTTCCCACATACCTTGCTCTTTGCTCTCTTCCATCTGGCTGTTCCTGATTTATATCCTTTTATAACAAATCAGTAATCTGGTAGGTAAAATGTTTCTCTGAGTTCTATGAGCCACTCTAATAAACTAATTGAACCCAAGGAGAGGGCTGTTGGAACCTCTGATCTATAGCTGGTTGGTCAGAAGCACAGGTGACAACCTGGACTTCGACTTGCATCTGAAGTGGGGAGGGGGAGAGTGTGAGTGTATGAGACAGTGTGTGTGGCAGTCTTATGGGATCTCATGCTATCTCCAGGTAGATGGATTAAAAATTGAGTTAAATTTTAAGACACCTAGCTGGTGTCAGAGAATTGTGTGCTGTGGGGGACCCTCCCCCCCACACATATTTAGTGATAAGAAGTGAAGGGTAGTGTGAGAGTATAGGATACACAGGAGTGTCTGTTTTACAAAGGAACTGAAAGCAAAGTTGTACACCCATCTTCATAGCAGTATTCAAAACAGCCAATGGGTGGAAACAACACAAATGTCCACCAATGGGTGAATGGATAATTCAAATATGGTATTCACATACAATTGAACATCATTCAGCCCTTAAAAAGGTTGACATATGCTACATCATGGTGGAACCTGGTAGACACAAGCCAGTCACAAAAGGACAAATACTGCATGACTCCACTTCTATGAGTTTCCCAGAGGAGTCAGGTTCATAGAGACAGAGTGGAATGGGGTTCCCAGGGACTGGGGAGGTAGATAGGGATCTGCGTTTGATGGGGGTGGAGTTTCCGCATGGGAAGGTGAGAAAGTTCTGAATGATGGGGATGGCTGCAACAGAGTGTGAACGCGCTTAATGCCCCTGAAATGTGCACCCAAAAATGGTTAAGATGGTAAAGTTTAGGTTATGAGCGGCTCACCACTATAAAGCAAGCAGAAACTTCTCTGAGGCTCGTGGAGGAGGTCAACTGCAGGAGCAGAAGCCAGCTCAGGATAGGTGGGCGGGGGAGTGACAGCCCGAGGCGTCGCCCCCGCGCAAGGTCCGCCCACCCTCACCCTGGCTACT
Source organism: Monodon monoceros (assembly GCF_005190385.1). Classification (NCBI taxonomy): domain Eukaryota; kingdom Metazoa; phylum Chordata; class Mammalia; order Artiodactyla; family Monodontidae; genus Monodon; species Monodon monoceros. The sequence continues at coordinate 154,678,278 of NW_021703768.1, forward strand.
CACGCGAGCACCGCTCGCCCGCCTCCAGGGATTGCTGTGGTACTAGCCCGCGCATGCTCGCACACACTCCGCCCCCGCGCACGCTTCGCCCGCCCGCCGTCAGGGGCTGTTTTGGGGCCCGCCTGCACCGCCTCCACCCCCCCCCCACCTCCGCCCAGCGCACGCTCCACTCGCCCGCCTCCAAGGTGTTGTGGCGCGCTCCCGCCCGCTCGCGCCGCCGCCCGGGCCGCCCCTTCCCGCCGCCTCACTCGTCCCCAAGATGGCGGCCGCAGCGCTGCTCCGGGGTGCAGCTCCAGGGCGCGGCGGCCGGGCCTGGAGCTGGCGGCTGCGCGCTGCCCCGAGGCGTCGCCTGGGCCACAACTATTGCAGTCAGCGTGGTGAGTCCGCGGGCAGCGCGGCGTGGGCCTGCTTCCTACTGGACGAGCGCGCCCTGGTGCGCGTGCGTGGGCCGGACTCTGCGCCCTTTCTCCTGGGTCTGCTGACCAATGAGCTGCCGCTTCCAGGTCCTGCGGCCGGCGAGGCTTCAACTTCGGCGCGTTCGGGCTACGCCCACTTTCTCAACGTCCAGGGACGCACCCTCTATGACGTCATTCTCTACGGGTGAGAGCGGGTTGGGGCACAGGCTCCGGGGGACCGGGGTAGGGGAGGGGGTATTACCCAGGGGAAGGGCACCCAGGAGCGGGCATGAGAAGGCTTGGAGGATGGGCTCCCATGGAGAGCTCTCAGGGGAGGGGTAGGCACCGGGGAGGGGCGGACAGGGGGCGGAACTAAGGACACCCAGAGGCAGGGCACCTAGGGGAGGGCTACCAATGGCCCAGGACGGACATCCAGGAGAGGACATGCAGGACAGGGCATCCAGGGGAAGGGACACCTGGGAACCTGTGCATAGGGGGTGCCGAGGTGGGCCTCCAAGGGAGGGCACCTGAGGATCGGAGGTGCGCCCAGGGTAGGGAACTTGGGGACCCGCACACAGGGTGGGCTGGGGATGGGCACCTGGGGGAGGGCACCGGGGCAGGGCAGCCATAGGTGAGCTGGAGCCTGCACCCAGGGATGGGCCAGTGACACTCACCAATGGGAGGGCCTGGGCGTCCCTGCTCCTGGTCTCTGATCCTGCTCAGACCCACTGCACGGAGAAGGGGTTGTGGCACCTGGAGCCACACTGCAGGGAGCAGTCTCTGCGCTACTGGCTTGTGCCACTACTTCCTGAGTTCTCCAGTGTACACACATTTCTGTCCAATTCAGTGATTCAGTGATTATTAGCGTTTGGTGTTTTACATCAGTCAGTGCTGATTTTATCATGACTTTCTGTGATGGTCACCAGGACAAGCCAAGTCAGTGGCCTTTAGAGCTATAGAGCTTTCGGTTTTCACTTGCTTAGCTTTCTCAGACTTTCTCAAAGGTTCTTCTAGAACCTCTCATGCAGTTGCAGGTCGTTGCTCTGCCTGAAACTGCCCTGGAAACTCCAATGTCCCTCTTCTATTGTGGGTTCTTGTCTGCATCTTCCTCAGTGCCTGCCTGCTGGAGGAGTATGTTCTTTAGTGCCTTGTTGAGAGGTAGGATACTTCAGGTGGACCTTTGACTCCATCAAATGGTTTTACCTGATAGCTTGGCTGGGCATAAAATTCTAGGCTGAAAATTGTCCCTGAAAACATTGAAGCCACAACTGGCATTGCTGTCAAGAAGCCTGGTGCCTTTTTATTTTTGAGGCTTTGTGTGTGACTGCTTTTTCTTTGGACACTCTTCGGGGCTCTTTTTCATCCTGATGTTTTGAAGTGTTATGACAATGTGTTGTATTTTGGGTCTTCTTTCACGTCATGTTGCTGGGCACTTGGTGGGCTGTATGACTCTGGAACAGGACTCAGATGACCCTTGGGCAGATCCAGCTCACTCTCTGTTTTCATAAGTAAAGTTTGATTGGAATGCTGCATGCCCATTTGTTTGTATACTGTATGGCTACTTTCATTTTCCAATGGCAAAAGTATAATTAGTAATATAATAATGTGGTAGAGACAGTGTGGCTGCAAACCTAAATTATTTACCGTCTGGTTCTTTACAGAAAAGGTTTGTTGTCATTATCTGTTTTATGTAATTATTACCTTCCCAGTAGTTGCTTTAATCTCTTTTAGAAACTGTGTTCTTTGATTATCTTAAACCCTCTGTGTCAGTAATTTTCAGTTAATATATCAGTGTTGTAATGATGTTGTTTTGGTCCCCAAATTTTCTTCCTTGAGTCTCCAGTCTGCCTTTACATCTTTATGCCTTTGCATTCTTGTTATAATGAATTTTATATCCCGTAAGTCACTCTACAGTGTAAAATTTTTTTGTTTCTAGGGGTTTTTTTCTCTTCATACTTTTCCTCAGGTCTGAAGCGTTTTTGCTTAGCTGCTGGGCCAGCAGTTCTTGTCACCAAGCATGTATGTGGTGGCTCTTTCCACACATTGTGGATGCCCTGATTTGTCCTATAGAGGACTTTGTTTTTCTCTCTCTTGTTAATTCCTGAGAATGGGGTATTGCAGTGCCACTTGCTGTCTGTGTGCTAAGGGAATTGGGGTGCACTGTGATGATGCCCCCTGACCCCAGGTGCTCTTCTGAGATTCCAACTCAAAGTCCTTTGTGGGGAGTGCCGCCCCGAGGGGTGGGGTGGGGTCTTCATTCCATCAGAAAGAGACAGCCTGAGTTAGTGGTCCCACTTCTCCTGAGCAGTTAGAGGAGAGAAGACATGAGAACACTCCCTCAGATGGCTGCTCTTGGGCCTGGGGGCTTGGTAAACAATGTCCAGATTTCTCTCTCCCAGTTCTGCTCTGGGGCATGGGGTGCCAATCCTGCTGGCCTTCCACCCCATCGCTATGCCTTTGTTCTGGTCTGATGCCTGCCGGTAGTTCATGGGATGTGATCCTTCCCCTCCTGGTTGCTCTTGGCCCTTTACCTACATCTGATCTCACTGAGGTCTGCTCTCTGGGGAGAGGGACACACTGGCAACTGGCTGTCCCGCCTGGGAGCCTGGGACCTTCCTGTTTTCTTCGTGCTTGCTCTCTACCTGGTGTTTTCTCTGCATCTTCTCTCTGGAATTTTTCTTTTTCTTTTTTTTTGGCCAACTGCGCAGCTTGCGGGACTTCAGTTCCCGGACTGGGGATTGAACTCAGGCCAGGGCAGTGAAAGCCTGGAATCCTAACCACTAGACCACCAGGGAACTCCCTGGAATTTTTCATTAAAACTGTCACGCTTCTAGTTTCCCATCCTTGAGTTGTTCCTTCCTCAGTGCGCCCTGGTCCGGATGTAGGAGCATCTCAGACAAAGCTTTAGCTTTTTGTTTTTTTTGTAATAGATCTTTATTGGAGTACAGTTGCTTCACAATACTGTGTTAGTTTATGTCGTACAACAAAGTGAATCAGCCATATGCATACACATGTCCCCATATCCCCTCCCTCTTGAGCCTCCCTCCCACCCTCCCTATCCCACCCCTCTAGGTCATTGCAAAGCACCGAGCTGATCTCCCTGTTCTATACGGCTGCTTCCCTCTAGCTAACTATTTTACATTTGGTAGTGTACATATGTCGATGCTACTCTACTTCGCCCCAGCTTCCCCCTCCCCGCTCCGTGTTCTCAAGTCCATTCTCTACGTCTATGTCTTTATTCCTGTCCTGCCACTAGGTTCATCAGTACCATTTTTTTTTGATTCCATATATATGTGTTAGCATACAGTATTTTTCTCTTTCTGACTTGCTTCACTCTGTATGACAGACTCTAGGTCCATCCACCTCACTACAAATAACTCAATTTCGTTTCTTTTTTCAAACTAATCAATTTTATTTATTTTTATATTTAAACATCTTTATTGGAGTATAATTGCTTTACAACGGTGTGTTAGTTTCTGCTTTATAACAAAGTGAATCAGCTATACATATACATATATCCCCATATCTCTTCCAGGTTGCGTCTCCCTCCCTCCCACCCTCCCTATCCCACCCCTCCAGGGGGTCACAAAGCAACAAGCTGATCTCCCTGTTCTATACGGCTGCTTCCCACTAGCTATCTATTTTACGTTTGGTAGTGTATATATGTCCATGTCACTCTCTCACTTTGTCCCAGCTTACCCTTCCCCCTCCCCATGTCCTCAAGTCCATTATCTAGTAGGTCTGCGTCCTGTCCTGCCCCTAGGTTCTTCATGACCTTTTTTTTTTTTTAGATTCCATATATATGTGTGAGCATACGGTATTTGTTTTTCTCTTTCTGACTTACTTCACTCTGTATGACAGACTCTAGATCCATCCACCTCACTATAAATAACTCAATTTCGTTTCTTTTTATTGCTGAGTAATATTCCATTGTATATATGTGCCACATCTTCTTTATCCATTCATCTGTTGATGGACACTTAGGTTGCTTCTATGTCCTGGCTATTGTAAATAGAGCTGCAATGAACACTGTGGTACATGACTCTTTTTGAATTATGGTTTTCTCAGGGTATATGCCCAGTAGTGGGATTGCTGGGTCAAACGGTAGTTCTATTTTTAGTTTTTTACAGAACCTCCAACCGTTCTCCATAGCAGTTGTATCAATTTACATTCCTACCAACAAGCTTTTTGTTTTTAGAGTAGACTTTATAGGGAGTTCCCTGTTGGCCTAGTGGTTAGGATTCCAAACTTTCACTGACGTGGCCTGGGTTCAATCTCTAGTCAGGGAACTGAGATCCTGCAAGCCATGTGGCGTGGCCAAAAAAATAAAGAAAAAAGAAAAAGTAGACTTTTTAGACCAATTTTAGGTTCATAGCAAAATTTAGGGGAATGTACAGAGACTTCTTATATACTCTCTGCCCCCACGCATGCATAGTCTCCCCCGTTATCAACCTCTTCCTCCAAAGTAGTATGTTATTTACAATCGACGAGCCTGCATTAACACCAAAATTATTCAGAGTCCTTAATTCACATTAGGTTTCACTGCTGGTGCTGGACAAATTGGACAAATGTATAATAACGTGTATGTACTATTATAATATATATGGTAGTTTCACTACCCCTAAATATACTCTGTGCTCTACCTATTCAACCCTCCCTTCCTCCTAACTCCTCACAACCACTGAAAGGATCTTTTTGGATCTGGAACTGTCTCCATAGTTTCACTTTTTCCAGAATGTCACGTAGTTGGAATCACGGAGTATGCAGCCTTTTCAGATTGACTTCTTTCACTTAATAATATACATTTGTGTCCTCCGTGTCTTTTCAGGGCTTGATAGCTCATTTTAGTGTTGAATAATAGTCCATTGTTTGGATGTACCAGTTTATGTATCCATCTACTGAAGGACTTCAGCAGTTGCTTCCATATTGTTGCAATTATGAATAAAGGTGCTATAAGCATCTGTGTGCAGGTTTCTGTGTGGCGGTTACTTTTCATCTCCTTTTAGGTAAATACCAGGGAGTGTGATTGCTGGATTGTAAGGGAAGAATATGTGTAGTTTTGTAGGAAACCACCAAAATATCTTCCAAAGTAGCTGTACGATTTTGCATTCCCAGCAGCAATGAATGAAGACTTTCCGTTGCTCTATAACCTCACCAGCATTTGGTGGTGTCAGTGTTCTGGATTTTGATCATTCTAATAGGTGTGTAATGGTAGCTTGTTGTTTTTTTAATTTGCTTTTCCCCGATGACATATGACGTGGAGCATCTTTTCATACGCTGTTTGCCACCTATCTTTGGGGAGGTGTTTGTTGAGGTCTTTGGCCCATTTTTAATCAGGTTGTTTGTTTACTTATTTGAGTTGTAAGTGGTTTTGTATATTTTGAGTGACAGTCCTTTGTCAGATGTGACTTTTCAAACCTTTTCTCCCAGTCTGTGGCTTGACTCCTCACCCTCTCAGCTGAGGCTTTGTGGTTGTTTTTTTTTTGCGATATGCAGGCCTCTCACTGTTGTGGCCTCTCCCGTTGCGGAGCACAGGTTCCGGACGCACAGGCTCAGCGGCCATGGCTCACGGGCGCAGCTGCTCCGCGGCATGTGGGATCTTCCCGACCGGGGCACGAACCCGTGTCCCCTGCATCAGCAGGCGGCCTCTCAACCACTGCGCCACCAGGGAAGCCCGAGGCTTTGTGTTTTGAAAGTCTTTCCTCATTCTGACCATGTGTTTGCTTCCTGGGCCTCTGTCTTCATGATGGAGGCCTTAAGTGCTGGCTGCAGAGGAGATACTCCAGGTTTTGGTCCTGGGCTGCTCTGGCTTTTGTGGGACACACTGAAGTCTCTGTCTACGGGTTTCTGGGGGGTGTCTCTGGGGGCCATCCGGCCAGGGTTGCCTGGAGAGGATTCGGATGGTCCACTGCTCCCTTGTTTCTCTCCATGCCTGGTTCCCCTGGTGCTCATCTCAGCTGGCTCCATGCTGAGTCTGGTCTCAGCAGGTTCCTGGTATGTGTGTACCCAGCAGAGGGAAGGTGGGCAGTGGGGCTAGTGCATCTCTGCCCAGGACCTCATGGTTCTTATGGCAACCCCACTGAGCCTCCATTTAACCCACGTCTCTTCTGCCCTCCTGCTGTGGCCATGATCTGTGGACCCCTGGATTGTCCTCTTCCTGCCTTGTGGGGAGCGTATAGGGCTCCATATACTCAGTCCCCCATGGGCACGCTGTAGGCTGTTCCCCTAGGCGACTTGGAGTATGCCAGCCTGACAGGGTCCTCCATGTACAGTCCTGCAGCAGTCCAAGGCCCCTGGTGAGTGCCACCACTCCTTGACAGGCATTTGGGTCTGGTCTCTGTGCACCTGTGTGTCCCTTACCTGCTAGCCCCCTTGTGCCCCATGCCTCATGACCTGGTACCTGCAGTGCCCCTGAGGGGATCTGTTTATGTGTGAAGACCCTGGCCCTGAGCAGAGCTGGATCCAGGGCTGCACTCGAGGAGTGAGGTCCCTGTGTTTATGGGGGTGGTGGGTACCAGGGTGTCAGGTACTGTGCAGGGCATTGGGCTGCTGGAGGAGGGCACTCTGGGAGTTCTGGATGAGGAGTTAGGTGGGCTTGACCCTCCCTTTTTGGGTTTTCACAGCCTGCGTCCTGGGCAGGAGGGTGGGTGAGGATGGACACCTGGGATTGCACTGCCACCACATGCTATATCCAGGTCCTGCCCGCCAGGCCGGCTGGGGAGGCTGCAGGTGCCCCTCGACCTTCCTTTTCCTGCTGCTGCGGTTGTGCCCCTAGGAGGTGCTTCCAGGCTTAGCAAATAAAATTGTGGGTTGCCCAGCTAAATTTCAAACAGACACGGGTGACTTTTTAGGAGGTGACCTACGCAGTGTTTGGGAAATACATATACTAAAGACATTACATTGTTTTCTGAAATTGAAATTTGACTGGACATCCTATGTTTTATCTGGCAGCTCTACTCAGGGGCACTTGGTGACGTCTGGGGATATTTGTGGTTGTCATTCAGGCGTGGATGCTCCTTGCCTCTAGTGGCCTGGGCCCAGGGTGCTCTCAGCGCTCAGCAGTGCCCAGGATGGCCCCACAGAGAGTGCTCCAGCCCACACATTGGCCATGCCAGCCAAGAAAGCTGCCCTGAGCATAGGCTCACCCTACTTCACCCCTTCTTCTTCTGACCTGTCCCCTGTTACTCAACTGCAGCAGGGGCAGCAGACAGTCTGATTTGGGGTGGTGGGGAGCAGGGGTGCATTGCAGCTTTGTTGGTCCTGAGGGGCTGAATGGCATATGGCCATCTGCACAGGTAGCTCAGAAAGTGTCTGAGCCCAGAACCTGGCCCTGCCCCACCCAATTTGTCTTGAACCCCGTGGAACATCCGCCCCGTGAGTGAGATGGGGGCATCAGCCTGGGGCCTGTCTACCCCGGCATTCTGGTGGTCCCTTCACCAGCCCTTCTCAGGGCCCTCCCCATGCTGGGCCTCCTCCCTCCTTGGGTATGGCTTTACCCTCATTTCTCCCTCTTCCCTCCAAGGTTTACTCTCCCCTACAACCTCATATTCTGTCCACCCATGCCCAATTCCTCCCCTTGCCAGTATTTCATACTGTTTCTGTCTGCTTCCTTTATCGGAGATTAAAAAAATAAATATGTATGTAAATTGATACAGCCACTGTGGAGAACAGTATGGAGGTTCCTTAAAAAACTACAAATAGAACTACCATATGACCCAGCAATCCCACTACTGGGCGTATACCCTGAGAAAACCATAATTCAAAAAGAGTCATGTACCAAAATGTTCATTGCAGCTCTATTTACAATAGCCCAGAGATGGAAACAACCTAAGTGTCCATCATCGGATGAATGGATAAAGAAGATGTGGCACATATATACAATGGAATATTACTCAGCCATAAAAAGAAACGAAATTGAGCTATTTGTAATGAGGTGGATAGACCTAGAGTCTTTGATACAGAGTGAAGTAAATCAGAAAGAGAAAGACAAATACCGTATGCTAACACATATATGGAATTTAAGAAAAAAAATGTCATGAAGAACCTAGGGGTAAGACAGGAATAAAGAAAGACACAGACCTACTAGAGAATGGACTTGAGGATATGGGGAGGGGGAAGGGTAAGCTGTGACAGAGTGAGAGTGTGGCATGGACATATATACACTACCAAACGTAAGGTAGATAGCTAGTGGGAAGCAGCTGCATAGCGCAGGGAGATCAGCTTGTTGCTTTGTGACCCCCTGGAGGGGTGGGATAGGGAGGGTGGGAGGGAGGGAGACGCAAGAGGGAAGAGATATGGGAACATATGTATATGTATAACTGATTCACTTTGTTATAAAGCAGAAACTAACACACCATTGTAAAGCAATTATACTCCAATAAAGATATAAAAAATAAATAAAAAATAAAAATGTACCTGCACATGGTTAAAAAACCTAATAACATTAAAAGGCTTTTGATGAAAATTGACCGACTGCTGTCTTCCTTCTCACCGGCATGGACCAATTTTCTCCAGAGGCAGCTCCTTTTTCTTCTTTCTTTTTAACTTTTTATTTCGAAATAATTATAGATTTACAGTAAGCCACAAAAAAATGAACAGGGATGTCCCATATACCCTTCACCCAGTTCCTGCAGTAGCATCATCTTGCCTCCTATAGTCCAGGGTCACAGTTGGGACGGAAATGGGCCAGCCACAGGGCACCCTCAGGTTCTCCCAGATTTCCACGTGCTCTCATGCGTGCAGCTCTGATTTGATCACACATGTAGACCTGTGTAACCTCGATCAAGGCAGAGCTGCTCCATTACCATCAAGCTCCCTTCTGCCCTCTGTGGGCATACTGCCCTTCCCATCCCCTCAGCCCTGCTCGCTCTCCATCTTTATGATCATGTCATTTCAGGAATATCGTACAAACAGAGTCTTCTGAGATTGGGTTTCACTCACCTTGATGCCCTTTGGCTTCATCAGTAGTCTGTTCCTTTTCCCTGCTGAGCAGTATTCCATTGAGGGAATGGACCACAGTTTGTTTAACCATTCACCAACTGAAGGATATTTTGGTTTCATTTCTTGGCTGTTAAGAATAAAACTGCCTCTAACGTTCATGCACAGGTTTTATGTGAACACCTGGGGTGTTTTCTGGGATAAATACCCAGGAGTACAATGGCTGGGTTGTGTGGTAGCTGCATGTCTAGTTTTATAAAGGACTGCAAACCATTTTCCAGAATATCCGTTCCATTTACGTTCCCACCAGCAAGGCTGAATGATCCAGCTTCTCTGCATCCTCACTGCCTTGGATGTTCTTATTTCTGATAGTTGTGCCGTGGTATCTCATCGTGGTTTTAATTTGCCTTTGTTTCCTGATAAGTGACTTTGAACTTCTTTCCATGTGGTTATCTGAGGCAGCGCCTTTGAGCTCTTCTGTTTTTTTCTGGCATTTTAATTCCATCCGTAAATGATCCTTTTTCCACCCCTCAGCTGATCTCATTTTTTACCTTCTTTGAGGACTGTTTGGAAGGTGAGGTGCTAACCTGACTTGCTGCTACAGCCTGCTGTGTTCCACACGGTTGTCCCTGTCCTTATTGGACCCGTGGCTGATAGTTATATGCATGGACATGACAGGGTTTGTGCTGTAAGGTGAACCCACCAAGCAAGCCTCTGTAGCTCTTTCCTCGGGGGGTGACTGGCTGCTCCAGGGCAGCAGTTAACCCTTTCCTGCCTGGGGAGGGGGTTGGGGGCACAGCTGATGGGTTCTGGAGGAGGGGTCTGGGGTACCAGCTGATGACCTTTCTGTCTTATACGTGCTCCTGGAAGGTCTTACCCGCTTCTGTGTCTCAGCTCCCGCCCAGCTGTGGGTCCTTGCTCAAGCCACGTCTATAACCAGGACTCCAGCCATGTACTCTGGGTCCTGGATGTCTCCACTTAGGGCCCCTCCACCATGTCTGATGGTGCACTGGTCTCTCCTCTCTGCTCATCTGTCTGTAAGGGCCCCATCATCCATCCGTCAATAACAGGATCTGGGGTCATTCCGGTGGATGTGGGCTGCCTGAAGTGAGGGTTAGGATGGTTCTGGAGCCCTGATCAGGTTGCGGAGCTTCCCTAGGGGAGGTGGGAGGTGGGCATGGGTAGGGTGTGGCTTCACCATGCATCTCACCTGCGTCAGCTGTCTGCTGTCCTCCCAGCTCTTCCTGCCTGCCCACATCCCTCCTGAAATCCATTGTGTGCCCTGCCTTAGGACCCTTGGCTTCTCAGTGGCTTCTCAGGGCTGGAGGAGACAAATCCTGGACTTCAGTGTGGCCGTCTGTGCCTTTCCGCCTCACCTTGCGCACCAGACACCACTGTGGTCCCAGGGCCCTGCTTCCCACCTGTTGGGCCAAGCCCTCTCCTCCACCTGCCAGACTGTTTCCTGGGGTTTCCTCCCTGGGCGGGGAGGGGTGGTGCCATGAGGTCTACAGCACATGGCTGTGCTGTGCAGCTTTACTAGGTGGTCCGAGGTGCACTTGGGAGGCACAGCCACGTATGGCCGCGGCCTGACTCCATGCACGTTCCACGGTGTGCCGTGCCCGCCCCCATGCACCCCTTCCTCTCCCCGCAGGCTCCCTGAGGGCTCCCACGAGCAGCCCACTTTCCTCCTGGAGTGTGACAGCTCAGTGCTGGATGCGCTGCAGAGGCACCTGGTGCTGCACAAGATCCGGCGGAGGGTCACCGTGGAGCCATGCCCCGAGCTGCGGGTGTGGGCCGTGCTGCCCTGTGCCCCTAAGGAGGCCGGCAGGGCTGTGCTGCTTCAGGAGAAGGCCGAGTGCACCACCATCCTCACCCGTGATCCCCGGACTGCTCGCATGGGCTGGCGGCTCCTCTCCCAGGATGAGGGCTCAGCCCTGGTGCTCGGGGGCCGTCTTGGGGACCTCCAGGATTATCACCGACACCGGTACCAGCAAGGTATGGACATGGGGTTGGACCTGGGGAAGGGTCGGGGGTAGAGGAGTGGTGCTGGATGGGGGCAGAGGAAGGACAGGGTGGGATGGGAAGGGACCGGAGGGGTGTGACACAGAGCCCTGGGGAAACTGTGTGGTGAGCCCAGGCACTGGGAGGAGCCAGGGTAGAGAGCAGAGATCCGGGGTCAGGGGTAGGGTCGACTTCTTTAGTGGGTAGTATTGAGGGCCAGACCAAGGTGCTCACCCAGGGACCAGAGTGGGGGGCTGGAGTAGGGACCTGGAGGATGGGGAGGGACAAGAAGGGGTTCTAGGAGGGACCCAGAGGATTGTGGCGGGTCAGGTGGTGGGACTCCTACATGCCAGTACCCCCGGCCACTCTTGATTGAGCCCCCAGCTCTGGAGGACACCTTAGTCTCACCAAGCCTCTCCCTACCTCTACAGGCGTTCCCGAGGGGGTCCATGACCTGCCCCCAGGAGTAGCCCTACCGCTGGAGTCTAACCTGGCCTTCATGAATGGCGTCAGCTTCACCAAAGGCTGCTACATTGGCCAGGAGCTGACGGCTCGCACCCACCACATGGGTGTCATCCGAAAGCGCCTCTTCCCAGTACAGCTCTCAGGCCCCCTCCCTGTGGGCAGCATTGCCCCTGGCACCTCTGTGCTCACCAAGTCGGGGCAGGCAGCCGGCAAGTACAGGGCAGGCCTGGGGGACGTGGGTCTGGCTCTGTTGCGGTCCGAGAAAATCAAGGGTCCTCTCCACATCAGAACCTCTGAGAGTGGCCTTGTGGCCCTAACTGCATCTGTGCCAGACTGGTGGCCCACATCCACTAAGTAGCCCTGGATGTCCCTGCAGTCCTGTACAAGGCCTCTGTTTATCTGCTGCACCCTGTAGGCCAGCCCCCACTTCCTAGGGTGGCCCAGTTGAAAGAATACCCCCTTGGAGGGTCCCCAAGTATACGTGGGCCTCCCAGAGCTGCAGGCATGGTGGGGCATGCTGCTGCAGCCCCGGTGTTCCCAGCCCATCATGCTTCCTGTGGAGGGTCCTATGCTGAGGCTGGCTGTCCTCTTGTGGTGGCTTTGTGGCTGGAGCATCAGGAGCCCTCCTGAGGACTGAGGGTGGGTAGAAGTGAGTCCTGCGCCTGCCTCTGTGCTGAGCAGAGGCCCAGCTTCCACCAGGCCCTGGATGAGATTCCGAACCATATAGATCTAGAGGTAGTTCATCCATCAGCCAAGGGCAGGATGCTCCAGGATGCCTCTGGGCTGTCCACACCCCTCTGAGCCTGCTTGGTCAGGCCTGGAAAGGAGGCTTCTCAGTGTCTGGGGTGGCTGAAGGGGCAAGTGGGCTCTGGGAATGGTCTTACCATGTTGGCTTGGGGGCATGTCTCAGGGTGGGAATCTCTTGGGGCCAGGTGGAGTGGCGGTGTCTGTGAGTGGAGGCACATGCACTGCTGACATCCACCTGAGCCCTCCAAGGTGTATCTCTGTGCTCAGGGGTGCCAGCTGGGGGAGCCCCAATACCATTTTATGCCAGGGTAGCACATCTCCACAGCTTCGGCCCCACAATGGCATTGGCAGCCCCCTCTCCCCACCATAGCCCTCATGAGCTCAGGGGAGGAGTGGCTGCCCTGGGATGGCAGTGCCCAGGGTGCAGAGAGGATTTTCTGCTTGGCTTATTTGCTGCTGTTTTCTGATGTAGTCATGTCTTCACAGTAAGGGGATGACTTACTTCCCCACTTTAAACCACTGACCTCCATTTTCCCACTGCAGTGTGAATCTCGTGGTTACTGGGTGTCCTACCTGATGCCTCAGAGTGGCTATTAAAGTGTGACACACAACTGCCCCATGTGGAACTCTGGGTTTTTTTTTTTCCCCCCCTTAACTTTATTTATTTATTTAAAATTTTTATTGTAGTATAGTTGATTTGCAATGTTGTGTTAGTTTCTGCTGTACAGCAATCAGTTATACATACATCCACCCTTTTTGAGATTCTTTTTCCATATAGGTCATTACATAGTATTGAGGAGAGCTCCCTGTGCTATACAGTAGGTCCTTATTATCTATTTTATATATAGTAGTGTGTATATGTCAATCCCAATCTCCCAATTTATCTCTCCCCCACCCCTCCCCACTTCCCACCCTGGTAACCATAAGTTTGTTTTCTACATCTGTGACTCTATTTCTGTTTTGTAAATAAGTTCATTTGTACCATTTTTTTTAAGATTCCGCATGTAAGCGGTATCATATGACATTTGTCTTTCTCTCTCTGACTTACTTCACTCAGCATGACAATCTCTAGGTCCATCCATGTTGCTGCAAATGGCATTATTTCATTCTTTTTTTATGGCTGAGTAATATTCCATTGTGTATATTACATTTTTTTTAAAGATTTCAACAAATTTTTACAATATATATTGAGCACTAATTCCTGTACAGCTTATTCTTACTAGTTGGGATCCAGCTATTCCAATGTATTATGAACCAGTGAGCTGTCCATGTCTTTTAAAACAAGTCTCAACTGAAATCTCAGAACAATCACAGCAAAAGCCATGGAATAATGGAAGAATTAGATGTTTCCATCATAATTAAGACCAAGGCTCCATGATGGGCAGGAGAGAGCATTCAAGGATAAAAATCAAGTTTTCTACCTAGGTTAGACAGTTACTGAATTGGGATCTTAGAATTCCCAACTTTTATTTGGTATAGTAATAAGATACAAAAAAGGCAGGGGCACCTTTTTTTCCTAAATGGAAACCTTCACCAAAAGAGGTTAGAAGACTTCAAGGCAAGTTCTTTCTCCAAAATGAGTAAATGACATCAGTTCTAACTCTTACTGAGGTTACAAACCAACCATCAGAATATTATCAACTCATGTCTAAGAGGGAAATTGGGAGGTAGGGAGAGGTAAGGCCTCAGCAGAGAAAGCAAGTTTTAAGTAGGGAGACAGCCAGCTTCTGCCCTGAAGTTATTGCTAGGTTGTAACTGAGCTGCATATATGTAGACCTGTTTCACAGAGGAATTGAGTAGCTGAATCCTTTGTTAATCTGGTAGGCACTGTAAACTGTAGTATTTACTGTCCAGCAGAAAGGTGAAAGATGATGTCTTTACAGGGAAATCTCTTGATTCCCCCAGTTTCTACAAAGGCTGTAGCCAAGAATCAAATCATCCAGGACTTGGTATAATGTCAAGGTAGATGATCCAGTGTTCAGCTGACAACTACTTTATAAAATTATTTCACTCCCCCAAAAGGGGATTAGTGGTTGATGGAGAGAAAGCATTAAGCATGTCTGTACCAATAAACAGGTTCCCTTAGAGGTTTCCCACTGCTTTCCAAAGTCATGATTGGTTCTTCTAGTCTGAGAGATCTTGGCTGCAAGGGGTGGGGATGACTGCCAAGGCTCTCAGGTGTTTAAGCGTTTGCATAGCTCATCCAGTGGTAATGGGGGCACATACAGCTTTTCTGATAGTACATAGTATGTATGTTTGTGCTTGGCTAAGCTTCTCCAGCAAACTTAAGCTCTTCTAGTGGTGAAAAGACTAGTAGTAAAGACTACTAGGTGGTGAAAAGACCCCAGGAGGGCTCAAAAACATCACCTACTCATTGTATGGCCCTTCCTAAAGGGCTTAGAGAATGCTTCTTCCTGACCCTAAATCAGTAGGCTGAGAAAGGAAATGGGAGTAGGGAGTCCCCACCAACCTGGGGAACTGAGACTTCTAGCTGTCTGCTCAAGGGCTGAATCCAGCCTCATTCAGTACCTTCTGATACCTCTTAGGTGCTGTGTCTTACGTACTCAGTCTCCAGGAACTTCATAAGAAATCTGGCTAGAGAAGAGTGAGGCTCTCTGCCTAAGTCTCTGTGCCTTCAGTGAGACCATGTTTAAAACCTCTATGGGAAGGAGGGACCTCATGCTCAGGGGAAAGTGGTTTAAGGCTGTTTGTTGGAGAAGTCAAGCCAAGCAGAAAGCCATTACTTCCACCCAACGCTTTCCTTTTTCTCATAAGCTAAAATTAAGGATGGCACAAAGTCAGGCCCCAAGAGAAGAAACAGAGATGATCCATGCACCATCTCTTGCACAGAGGCTGGAATTTCCCAGCAGTTTGAAAGCCAGATGCTTTGTTGACTGCCAAGGGCAGGTCAGGAGACTGATAGCTTCCAATCCCAGCACTTAAGGAAGCAACTCTTAACGACTTCAAGTTTTTTTCAGTAGCATTTGTGTTTCATTTCTCACCAGAAATGAGTTTACTGGTCCAAATTCTGTCCTAAGGAGGATCACTACTGGTCTCGTAAGCTAACGCCTTTTTGGTCTGAAGAAGCACATGGATTTTAGGTAATGCAGCAACAGACTTTAGCAAAGGTTGGTTAAAGCACAGAAAGCTGGAGGGACCAGAAATGAATCCAGATGTGCTGGGGAAGAAGAGAGCCATTTCTACCAGGACTTCTGGTGGGTGAAACAGAGGCACGCAGCTCAGGGGGATGGGCGGGCTACAGGAAGAAGGGTGAAACTGTTTAGGTTCTCAGAGGAAGGGAGGAAGATATGGTCCAAATTCCAGAAAGTCCTCGCTTCATCAGTTACCATCATCACCCCAAGATCATTGAAACAGGGACTTGCCTGTGTGATCTGTACCAGTTCCCGCTGGCCTCGGCCTCTGCCAGACACAAGGTGCACCTCTGAAGCAAGACAGGCATGCCCAGAGGTGACACAGCATCTTTGCTCGCCCTGGTCTTAGGAACACTGCAGATTTTCTTGTTAGCCTGCCCATCTATAAGCTGGCTAACTGTGGGCCCAGACATCTCGAGCTATGTCCCTGTAAAGCACTGAAGAAGCCAGTAGAAGCCCTCAGGATCAGAAGACATGCACGGCTCAGATCACGTACTGCCGGCAGATGGGACACTGGTTCATGCACTTGCCACACTTGGTACAGGTGACCATGTGGCTGCACTCCAGCAGAACACAGTCGATGGGCGAGTCCATGCAGATCCGACACAGGTTCTCCTCCAGGCTGGATGGCACTGCTTCCCTGCTCCCCTGTTTTGGTCTTCAGCACCACACACCAGCTGCTGGAGTCCCTTCTGACCCTTGTACAGCCACGTCACCCTCCATCAGCTCCCACTTCTCACAGCAGCGCTTGTAGTTGATGAAGTTGTGAGCCAGGATCTCTTTGAGATGCCACACAGTTAGACCTTCAACGTCCTCCGGTTGGTCAGGTCAGACAGAGAGGCCCTCCAGCCTCAGCTATCCTCTGAGTTGACGGTCTGCGTCCACCCTCAGTAGGTGCTCTGGCTGTGCTCTCCAGGTAGATGGGTTCCTCTTGGTCCTGAGACACATGGCCATTGGCCTTCCTGGCCACGCTTGTGAAATGCGCCCCACAGGCCTTGCAGCTTGGTTCCGAGACCGTGGGGGAAGGGAAGGAGCTGTACCCAGGGATAGAATAAGCCTGCGACCTGGCTTCATGGGGCGGTGAGGCTGCCTCAGGCTGTCCATCCAGGCAGAAACAGTTGCAGCAGGTTGCCCACATAAAATCTGGGAGGGGAGGGGAGAGGCTGGATCCTGCCTGTGTACACCTCAGGCAGGGGAGCTGTGGGCTGTGCCCTGGTGGCATCTTGGGGCTGAGGGGCGGTCACGACATCCTCACGGCAGCCCCAGGAGTTTGCCATACAACATCTTTATCCATTCCTCTGTCGATGGACATTTAGGTTGCTTCCATGTCCTGGCTATGGTAAATAGTGCTGCAGTGAACATTGGGGTGCATGTTTGATTTCAGATTATGTTTTTCTCTGGATATATGCCCAGGAGTGGGATTACTGGGTCATATGGTAGTTCTATTTTTAGTTTTTTAAGGAACTTCCATAGTGTTCGCCATAGTGCCTGTACCAATTTACATTACATTCCCACCAACAGCGTAGGAGGTTTCCCTTCTCTCTACACCCTCTCCAGCACTTATTGTTTGTAGATTTTTTGATGATGGCCATTCTGACTGGTGTGAGGTGATATCTCATTGTAGTTTTGATTTGCATTTCTTTAATAACTAGCAATGTTGAGCATCTTTTCATGTGCTTTTTGGCCATCTGTATGTCATTCTTGGAGAAATGTCTATTTAGATCTTCCACCCATTTTTTGATTGGGTTGTTTGTTTATTTCATATTGTGCTACCTGGGCTATTTGTATATTTTGGAGATTAATCCCTGGTCAGTCACTTTCTTTGCAAATATTTTCTCCCATTACGAGGGATGTCTTTTCGTTTTGTTTATGGTTTCCTTTGCTGTGCAAAAGCTTTTAAGTTTAATTAGTATTTAAGTTTAATTGTTTATTTTTGTTTTCATTTTCATTACTCTAAGAGGTGGATCAAAGAAGATCTTGCTGCTATTTATGTCAGAGAGTGTTCTGCCTGTGTTTTCCTCTAAGAGTTTTACAGTATCTGGCCTTACATTTAGGTCTCTAATCCATTTTGAGTTTATTTTTGTGTGTGATGTTAGGGAGTGTTCTAATTTCATTCTCTTACATGTAGCTGTCCAGTTTTCCCAGCACCACGAACAAAAGAGACTTCCTTTTCTCCATTGTATATTCTTGCCTCCTTTGCCATAGATTAGGTGACCATAGGTGTGTGGGTTTATCTCTGGACTTTCTATCCTGTTCCATTGATCTATACTTCTGTTTTTGTGCCAGTACTCTACTTTTTGTTTGTTTTTTGTTTTATGTTTGTTTTTGGCTGTACCACGTGGCATGTGGGATCTTAGTTTCCCAACCAGGGATTGAACCAGTGCCCCCTGCAATGGAAGCGCAGAGCCCTAACCGCTGGACTGCCAGGGAATTCCCAGTACCATACTGTTTTGATTACTGTAGCTTTGTGTATAGTCTGATGTCAGGGAGCCTGATTCCTCCAGCTGTTTTTCTTTCTCAAGATTGCTTTGGCTATTTGGGGTCTTTTGTGTTTGCATACAAATTGTAAACGTTTTGGTTATAATTCTGTGAAAAATGCCATTGGTAGTTTGATAGGGATTGCATTGAATCTGTATATTGCTTTGGGTAGTGTATTCATTTTGACAATATTGATTCTTCCAATCCAAGAACATGGTATATCTCTCCATCTGTTTATGTTATCGTTGACTTCTTTCATTAGTATCTTGTAGTTTTCTGAGTACAGATCTTTTGCCTCCTTAGATAGGTTTATTCCTAGGTATTTTATTCTTTTTGATGTGATGGTAAATGGGATTGTTTCCTTAATTTCTTTTTCTGATCTTTCATTGTTAGTGTATAGGAATGCAAGTGATTTCTGTGTATTAATTTTGTATCCTGCAACTTTACCAAATTCATTGATGAGCTCTAGTAGTTTTCTGGTAGCGTCTTTAGGATTTTCTATGTATAGTACCATGTGATGTGCAAAGAGTGACAGTTTTACTTCTTTTTTTCCAATTAGGATTCCTTTTATTTCTTTTTCTTCTCTGATTTCCATGGCTAGGACTTCCAAAATTATGTTGAATAAAAGTGGCAAGAGTGGACATCCTTGTCTTGTTCCTGATCTTAGAGGAAATGCTTTCAGCTTTTCACCATTGAGAATGATGTTTGCTGTGGGTTTGTCATATATGGCCTTTATTATGTTGAGGTAGGTTCCCTCCATGCCCACTTTCTCGAGAGGTTTTTTTTTAATATTTATTTATTTTGGTTGTGCTGGGTCTTAGTTGCAGCACGCAGGCTTTTTAGTTGCGACATTCAGACTCTTAGTTTTGTCATGCATGTGGGACCTAGTTCCCTGACCAGGGATCAAACCTGGGCCCCCTGCATTGGGAGTGCAGATTCTTACCCACTGGACCACCAGGGAAGTCCCATCTGGAGAGTTTTTATCATAAATGGGTGTTGAATTTTGTCAAAAGCTTTTTTTCTGCATCTATTGAGATGATTATGTGGTTTTTATTCTTCAGTTTGTTGATGTGGTGTATCACATTGATTGATTTGCATATGATTGAAGAATCCTTGCAACCCTGTGATAAATCCCACTTGACCATGGTGTATGATCCTTTTAATGTGTTGTTGGATTTGGTTTGCTAGTATTTTGTTGAGGATTTTTGCGTCTATGTTTATCAGTGATATCGGCCTGTAATTTTCTTTTATTGTGGTATCTTTGTCTGGTTTTGGTATCAGGGTGATGGTGGCCTTGTAGAATGAGCTTGGGAGTGTTCCTTTCTCTGCAATTTTTTGGAAGAGTTTCAGAAGGATAGGTGTTAACTCTCCTCAAAATGTTTGGTAGAATTCACCTGTGAAGCCATCAGGTCCTGGACTTTTGTTTGTTGGGAGTTTTTAAATCACATTTTCAATTTAGTACTTGTGATTGGTCTGTTCATATTTCTTCCTGGTTCACTTTTGGGAGATTGTACCTTTCTAAGAATTTGTCCACTTCTTCCAGGTTTTCTATTTTATTGGCATACAGTTGCAAGTCTCTTTGGATCCTTTGTATTTCTGCGGTGTCCATTGTAACGTCTCCATTTTCATTTGTAACGCTATCGATTTGAGTCCTCTCCCTTTTTTTCTTGTTGACTCTGGCTAAAGGTTTATCTATTTTGTTTATCTTCTCAAAGAACCAGCTTTTAGTTTCATTGATCTTTGCTATTGTTTTCTTTGTCTCTGTTTCATTTATTTCTGCTCTGATCTTTATGATTTTTTTCCTTCTACTAACTCTGGGTTTTGTTTGTTCTTCTTTCTCTAGTTGCTTTAGGTGTAAGGGTAGGTTTTTTATTTTCTTGTTTCCTGAGGTAAGATTGTATTCCTATAAACTTCCCTCTTAGGACTGCTTTTGCTGCATCCCATAGGTTTTGGATCACTGTGTTTTTATTTTGAGTGGAAGGTGCTGGGACTTGGTTTTGGGTAAACTAGATACATTGAGATGCTTTCCCTGTGCACACCAGATAAAAGACTTTAGCAGAGTTTCTCAGTTTGCTGGACTGACAAGGAGGGAAGAGGCCTCAGAGGCCTGGACCTGTGATGGAGCTCCGAGTCCAGAGGAGATTGGGCTCTGGTGACTCTGAGCTGTGGTCTGCAGACCCAGGGCAAAAGGCAGACAGGCCTGTCCCTGTGAGGCATGTGAGCAGTTCCCACAGAGCTGGGATGGGATGACTGAGTGACAAAGGAGCCATCCTGGTGTTGGGGCAGCAGCAGTATCCCCTCCAAGAACCTGCAGCCAGATGCAGCCAGGAGTCACTCCAGGAGGAGGTGGGGACAGTGGAGCTGGGGGGTGGGGAGCTGCTGGGAGCCTGAGGGGAAGATGGGGCACAGAGAGGGACTGGGAAATTGAAGGTGACTGAGACATGGGGGGCTCTGAGGGCTTGGCCAGCCCAGTGAGGTGAGGCTCCCCTCAGGGAAGGAAACAGCCAGGCAGTTCTGACCCCTTCCCATTCCCCCAAACTGAGAGCAGGTGGTCAGGCTGGATGAGCAGCACCATTCTGAGGTTCAGTCTCCTGGAGTGAACAAAATTAAAAAGGCAGGACATCCACTGGACCAGAATGGAGTAGGTCTTCATGACATATAAATAAAGGACACAGGGGCCCATGTACTGATGGTGCTGCCAGTATCTGTGCTGTGAATTAAAAAACGCTCAGGGTGGGACTTCCCTGGTGGTCCAGTGGATAGGACTCCACACTCCCAATGCAGGAGGCCCGGGTTCAATCCCTGTTCGGGGAACTAGATCCCGCATGCATGCCACAACTAAGAGTTTGCATGCCGCAATGAAGATCCCACATGCTGCAACTGAGACCCGGTGAAGCCAAAAAAAAAAAAAAAAATCTTTAGAAGAATATAGTATATTAAAAAACTGTTCAGGTCTTCTCACTGTCTGTGGATGCCCGGAGTTGGGAGCCAAGTGTCTTCTCTGGGTAGTGGTATTTATGGAACATCAGTCCCTTGGCCTGAGCATGAGCCACTGTGCTGACATGTGACCTTATGTGGGAGCCATAAAGTAAATGAGAAAGGAGGTGGCCAATGGTGTTTTAAGCGTAGGCAGCTTCCGACTGAAATGCTGCTTGGAGATCATGTGTCCTGTAAATGTCTTCAGGGTTCTCCAGGTAACTGTGACCTTAAAATATTTGGTTCAGATCCAAAGAAATGCACATTCCGTGTTTTACCTCAGTGCTTTTAAAAAGGAGACTGCCATATGACAGAAGTACTACTTTTCTTGGACAACCAAGTCAGTTTTCACAGAAACGCTGGAGCTTGCAGGAAGCTCTGACTTTCAGGAGCTCTAAAGCCAGCCTTCTTGTGCACGTTACCCAGAGGGGGATCAGTCAGTGTTTAATCTTTACATTTGCTTCCAATTTCATAAACACTGATCACTGTGAGAACTGGTGCAGATACTAGGGAAGGTTTTTGCTGATTTTCCTATTTGCTTTAGTTCGTTTTGTAGAAAGTATGTCATAGTTAAAAAAAAAAAAAAGGTAGCACTGGGTGGTAGTATTTCTAGAAGCCGGGCAAATGCAAGTGTAAACCTTTCTTTACAAACCCTTATCCAACTCAGGTTTTACAGAGAATAAGTTCTAAGGAATATACCTTTGTTGTTAAAAACCCAAAAATCCCAGAAACACTAATTTAACCCAAAAAGAAACATGAGTCAGCAGAAAAATCATAGAATCAAACCTACAAATTTTCAGATATTGGAGTAACCAGGCATAAAAAATAAGTGTATTTAGTATATTTAAAGGAATAAAGTAAGGCATTTAAATATTAGTAAGAAGCAAGAGACTATAAAGACGATTAAGCAGGTCATAAACAAATCAAAGAGAACTTGTAGAAATAAAAATATATTCTTTAAAAAAAATCCATGGGTGTATTTTCTGAAGAATTGGGAAATATGATAAAAAGTAAGAGATGGGAGAAGGGAGAGAAGATTTAGTATAATAACATAGTTATCTAAGTGGAATTACAGAAGGAGAGAAAAGAACATGGGGCAGAGGAAAGAAATAATGGCTGAGAATTTTCCAGAATTGATGGAAGTTGTCACTTCTTAGGCTCAGGAAGCCCAGTGGGTCTGTAGCTCTACCTCGTCACATCTTAATGAAAGTCCATAATCTCAAAGACACCCTAGAATTGTATACCCAAAACTGTCATTCACGAATGAGGTGAAATAAGACATTTTCATCTGAGATAACTGTGGTTTTCAGTAAGAAATGTAAATTTGGTCTTGTCCTTAATCCTGGCACAGAGCTCCTAATATTCTTGGAATTTCCTAAGTAATTAGAGTGATAGAGGTGTGTTAATATTTATAACAAGCTCCTGTCAACCACACCAGACTTTATGTTAAGGAGGTGACTTTTAGAAAGCCTTGAAGGATGGGACCTGGTTGCTAGAGGACTCAACCATGTGATTCGAGGGTTAGAACTTTCAATCCCACTCGCTGACCTCTGGGAAGGGGAGAGGGGCTGGAGCTTGAATCAGTCACCAAAGGCCAATGATTTAATCAATCATACCTTTACAATGAAGCCTCCATAAAACCCCAAAAAGATGGGGTTTGGAGAGTGTCCAGGTCAGTGAATACATGGAGATATGGGGAGAGTGGCATGCCCAGAGAGGGCATGGAAGCTCCATGCCTCTTCCCACATACCTTGCCCTTTGCATCTCTTCCATTTGGCTGTTCCTGAGTTATATCTTTTAATAGTAAACCAGTAATCTACTAAGTAAAATGTTTCTCTGTATTCTCTGGGCCACTCTAGCAAATTAATTGAACCCAAGGAGGGTTGTAAAAACCTATCTATAGCCAGTTGGTCAGAAGCACAGGTGATAACTTAGACTTGTGATTGCTGTCTGAAGTGGTGAGGGGGCAGTCTTGGGGGACTGAGCCCTTAACCTGTGGGCTCTGATGCTATCTCCAGGTAGATAGTGTCAGAATTGGATTGAATTGTGGGATACCCAAGTGGTATTGGAGACTTGCCTGGTGTGGGGAGAGAACCTACACATCGGAATTGGGTGCAGAATTGTACAAACAAACAAAAAGTTTAGAATTTAAATATTCTCAAGAATGACTTTAAGGCAGAAGGAAAGTCCCATAGAAGAAACCCCATAAGGGAAAATATGAAATGCAAGATTAGAATGAATTGTGCGTGGGGGGGGGGAAGGTAAATATGTGGATAAATCTAAAATGCTGAATCTGAAAGTTGATATTTATAATGCCTAATTTGGGAGTGAGTTTATGCTAATGAGGTGGCACAGGGTGGACCCATAGATGGCCTTAGAATGGGACCAGACACCATGAAGACCAAGTGATAAGAGGGTGGGAACTTTCAGTCACACCCCAACCTCCAGGGAGGGAGGGGGTCTGGAGATTGAGCTCCATAAAAACTCTGGAACAAGATTTGATGAACTTCCAGGCCAGTGAACACTCGGAGGTGCTGGAAGGGTGGTGCCTGGAGAGATCATGTGCGCTCCATGCATTGAACCCCCATACCCTGCCCTACATATCTCTTCCATTCGGCTGTTTCTCAGTTATATCTGGAACGCAGGTCATAAACCAGTAAACCTAAGTAAAGTGTTTCCTGAGTTCTGAGTCACTCTAGCAAATTAATCGAATCTGAGGAGGGGGTCATGGGAACCCCTGAATTTGTAGCCAGGTTGGACAGAAGTGTTGATGGCCTGGGCGCCTCATGGCAATTGGCATTTGAAGTGGGGGCCGTCTTGTGGGCTGAGTCCTTGAACCTGTGGGGTCTGACCACTAACTCAGGAACTTAGTCTCAGAATTGGGTTGAACTGTTGGACACCTGGTTGGAGTCAGAGAATTGGAGAGTTGGTTGTTGGAAAAGGCACCACATATTTGATGTCAGAGAAAAAAAACACAGAAACCTCTCTCATTAATCGGCAAATCAACAAAAGTCAGTAAAGACAAGATGATAATAACAGAATCAATAAGCTTGATCTAAAGCATCTATCAACCATTGCACTCAGTGATTGAAGAGTACACATTCCTATCAAAAACACATGGAACATGTCCTTGTTCTCAACCCTAAAATTTCCACAACTTTCAAAGAATTGGTTTCATAGAGACCATATCCTTTGACCAGATTTTACCTAAAAAGATACCAATAAAAAGATAACTAAAAATCCTTCATCACTTGAAAGTTAAGAAAGTCACATCTAAATACCTCATGGGTCAAAGAAAAAAGTCATCACAAATTATCAGCTACTTAGAAATGAAATGACAATGAAAATACAACAAAATTTGGTTGTGGGTTTATATTAGGGTTAACTTTATAGCTTTAGTCATATTATTTAAAAAGACCAAAAGTTTAAACAGTTGTGCCTCTGACTTAAGAAGTTAGCAAAGTAATGACATAATAGACTCAAAGAAAGTAAATAATAAACAGAAATTAAAGAAGTAAAAAACTGAGAAGCAGAGGAGCAACAAAACCAAGTATTTTTAGTTAACAGGGCAATAGGAGTGGGAAGAGAATCCTGGGGGCTGCATGGGAGGCAGGGGAGCCAGGTCTGCACTCTCCTTTTGCCCAGCCTTTTCTGGAAAAAACCCCTCTCTTCCCACCGGACTGCTGTGTTTCCTTGCCATGTTCCCCTTTCCACCTGGTGTTGCACGTAACTTGATCTTCCAGAAGCTCTCTTTAAAAATATATATTTTAAAAATATATATTTACTTTGTCCCATTTCTTCTTCTTCCCATTTTCATTTCTTTCCACCTGGTGTTGCAGGCAACTTGATCTTCCAGAAGCTCTCTTTAAAAATATATATTTACTTTGTCCCATTTTCTTCCGGGTTTATCTCTGTGTTGCTTCTGTGTAGTTGAGGTCTTTCTATGTTTAATATGTCGGTTTTGCGTCTGTATTTTTTCCCCCACATTTCATAAGCACTTATCCCTCTGTCATCACCATGGATGTTTTTTGTGGCTTCCAGTATTTGGATATCACTTGGTTCACTCAACTAGGCCACAGATGGACATTCGATATGTTTTCTTTGTGCTTTCTCTCTCTTTTTTAGATGATAATATTTTGATACACATCTTGCAGATAAGTCTTGTGGGATGATTTCCTCTTGACTCTTTGTATTTCAGATTTCATGGTTCACTATGGGCATGGGCAAGATGCTAACCCCCTAGTGGGTGGCACTCAGCCAGTTGTGCTGCGTTCTTTTCTTGGCACTGGTTCCAGGAGTATTTATAAATAGATTTGAGAAAAATTATCAAGTTGGAAAGCTGAGACTGAGTTGGATGGAGACCCCATTGTAAGAGGCCGGTACCAAGAGCTTGTACCTGATGCCCCCAGCATATCTGAGTGGAGGCTGGCGGATACTGATCCCTCCTCCCCTTTTATGTTTAGACATGCTTTCTCCAACATTTTATTTTGAAAATATCTAACACAGAAAGTGAGGGTTTTTTAAAACATATTTATTGGAGTATAATTGCTTTACAATGGTGTGTTAGTTTCTGCTGTATCACAAAGTGAATCAGCTATACGTATACACATAACACCATATCCCCTCCCTCTTGGGTCTCCCTCCCACCCTCCCTATCCGACCCCTCTAGGTGGTCACTAAGCACCGAGCTGATCTCCCTGTGCTATGTGGCTGCTTCCCACTAGCCATCTATTTTATGTTTGGTAGTGTATATATGTCCATGCCACTCTCTCACTTCATCCCAGCTTACCCTTCCTCCTCCCCGTGTCCTTAAGTCCATTCTCTACATCTGCGTCTTTATTCCTGTCCTGACCCTAGGTTCTTCAGAACCTTTTTTTTTTAGATTCCATATATATGTGTTAGGATATGATATTTGTTTTTCTCTTTCTGACTTGCTTCACTCTGTATGACAGACTCTGGGTACATCCACCTCACTACAGATAACTCAGTTTCGTTTCTCTTTACAGCTGAGTAATATTCCATTGTATATATGTGCCACAGCTTCTTTATCCATTTATCTGTCAATGGACACTTCGGTTGCTTCCATGTCCTGACTATTGTAAGTAGTGCTGCAGTGAACATTGTGGTACATGACTCTTTTTTGAATTATGGTTTTCTCAGGGTACGTGCCCAGTAGTGGGATTGCTGGGTCATATGGTAGTTCTATTTTTAGTTTTTTAAGGAACCTGCATACTGTTCTCCATAGTGGCTGTATCAATTTACATTCCCACCAGCAGTGCAAGAGGGTTCCCTTTTCTCCACACCCTCTCCAACATTTATTGTTTGTAGATATTCGATGATGGCCATTCTGACTATTGTAGTTCTGATTTGCATTTCTCTAATGATTAGTGATGTTGAGCATCCTTTCATGTGTTTGTTGGCTGTCTGTATATCTTCTTTGGAGAAGTGTCTATTTAGGTCTTCTGCCCATTTTTGGATTCGGTTGTTTTTTTGATATTGAGCTGCATGAGCTACTTGTATATTTTGGAGATTAATCCATTGTCAGTTGCTTCATTTGCAAATATTTTCTCCCATTCTGAGAGTTGTCTTTTCATCTTGTTTATGGTTTCCTTTGCCGTGCAAAAGTTTAAGTTTCATTCAGTCCCATTTGTTTATTTTTGTTTTTATTTCCCTTTCTCTAGGAGGTGGGTCAAAAAGGATCTTGCTGTGATGTCTGTCATAGAGTGTTCTGCCTGTGTTTTCCCCTAAGAGTTTTACAGTGTCTGGCCTTACATTTAGGTCTTTAATCCATTTTGAGTTTATTTTTGTGTATGGTATTAGGGAGTGTTCTAATTTCATCCTTTTACATGTAGCTGTACAGTTTTCCCAGCACCAGGAAACTGAGAGTTTTGCAGTAAACATTCCTTGGACATGCCCAATTTGCAATGAGCTTCTGCTGTGCTTTTTCCTTTGGGTATCAATCCCCCACCCTAATCCTCTAGCCACCCCCTACCCCTTGGCCTTTCTTAATTTTTGATGCATTTCCAAGCAAGTGGCAGACCTCAGCCACACCCATCCCTAGCGCCTTCATCAACATCATTTATGGTTCTTTTTTTTTCCTCTTGGAGGTAAAATTAGCATGTGGTGAAATGCACAAATCCTGCTGTTTGATGAATTCTCAAAAATACATACAATTGTGGTAGCTCTCTCCTGCCCCTTCCTAGTCAGGCTATATGCCCCAACCATCACAGATGTGCTGAACCTGCTCTAAAGCTTCATGTCAGTGGAATCACATGATGCTGCACTTCCAAGGGAGGTTTTGTTCTCGGCACATTTTTGAGCCTCCCCCATGATGCGTGTGTCCCTGGTGCAGTCCTTTTATTGCTGAGTAGTGCTGGTTGAGTGGACGGACCACAGTTAGCTTATCCATCTCCTATCGAGGGACCCCTGGGATATTTGCAGTTTGGGCTGTTATGGGGAAAGCAGCAGTGAGCATACAAACCATAAACAGACCATCTGTAAAAATAGAAATCTGACCTACAACCTTTGGCCACCTGCCCAAGAAACCATCCCACCATCTCCAGTAGCCAGCCTGTTATAGTCAGACTTGCAGGATGTCAGCCTGCTATCTCTAGCAACAGTCCAGGCAGCCAAACAACAACCCCTGCAATTAGCCATCAGCCCCAAACCACAGGACTTGATCAATAACTGATGCTTCCCTATCTTTTGTCCTGCTTCCAACTTGGAACCAACCAGAGCAAGCCAAATATGCTCCCTAACCCGTCCCACGGGACACCCCACTGCTCGTCAGCCGTTCCAGCTCCGCAGGCCCACAGCCTCTGTCAGCACACCAGGGCCTTCCCTTTTCCCACAGGGAAGCTCTGCCACCCCTGACTGCCCCTCACTCCCTTGCTGCAGCGAGCTCTGAGCAGATAGCCTCTGCCCGTTCTCTGCTCCGGCCATCTCCATTCATTCCCACACTCGAACAAGCCCTTTGTGGACACAGGCTTTCAACTCGCCAAGTCAGCGCCTTGGGGTGGGCCTGTGGGCCACACATAGGACGAAGCTGCCTGCATTCTCCCACAGTGACCAGTCCGTTTTACACTCCCACCAGCAGCTAGTCCATGCCAACATTTGGTGCTGTCAGTCTTTCTAATTCCATCTGGAGATTTGGTGTTTACATTTCAAACATCTTGGGCAGATGCCTGGCTGTGCTGAGGGGAAGCTGGGGGAGCATTCCACTCTTCAACCCTGGGGGGAGCCCCCTTGCACTCTCTGTGATCTGGGCACTTAGCCAACTCAGTGTCCTTGTCTTCAGTTTCTTTTCAAACGATGTTGATTCAGTTTGGTCACATTAGTGTTTGTGGGAAAAAGGAATTACTTCTGAATAAATTTTATTCAGAAATCTCTCAAGAAGTTCGTCAGGGAAATGAATGACAGCAGGGACCCCTGCTGATGAAAAATCTGGAGATTGCTGAGTTCTGATCTACATTTCACTCATTCATTCCTCTATTCATTCACCAAATTATTGAGTGCCTACAAACCGTAAAAGTAAAATACAAAATATACTGGATTGCCGTAGCTCTGCGGTCAAGAATAAAGCAGAGAATGGGATGGGGTGTGTGCAGAGATGGGGTGAATTGGGGGGATGGGCTGTCTGTTGGTGGGGATGGGTTATGTGGTGGGGACCAGGCCGTTGGAGGGATGGGGCATGAGCAGGTATGGAGTGCATTGGGGGGGACTGGGCTTGTTTGGGGTTGGGGTGCAGGTGGAGATGGAGCAGGGTTGGGGCAATTAAGGGACAGGGTGGGTGCAGAGTCGGGATATGTTGGGGGAACAGAGTAAGTGTGGGGATGGTGCAAATTGGGAGATGGAGTGTGTGTGGTATCAGGGAGCATTGGGGGGACAAGGAGAGGGTGGGGTTGGCGTGCATGTGGAGACTAGGTGCATTTGGGGGATAGGGCAAGGTCAGGGTGCATTGGAGGAATGGGGCGTGTGTGAAGTCGGGGTGCATGCGGAGACTGGGTGCACTGGGGGGATGGGACAGGGTTGGGGTGCATGGGGGGATGGAGCACATGGGGGGACTGGGCACATGAGGGATAGAGGTTGGGGGACATATGTACTGAGTGTGTTCAGACAGAGGACACAGCAAGGAAAGGCCTTGAGACTACTGCATGTCTGGAATATCCTTCAAATAGTTGAGGCCAATGCATCTTGGGGCAGGATTACAGGAGGCCACATCGGGCAGAGCCCGCGAGGGGTTTGCACAGGGCCTGGCACTATCCTGGGGCAGAGTGGGGGTTGAAGGAGAGCCCTTGCCCCTGGGTGATGGGTGAGGGGGTGCCAGCAGAGTGGGCAGAACTGAGTTTATCTTAAAGCACACGGGGCTTGTAGGAATTGTGGGGTGCTGTGGTGGCTGTCCTCATGTGGGTAGGGTTCAGTAGGGGTGGGTGTGGGGTGGCCTGGAGGTCGTGGGCACAGAGGGGGTATCACCGAGAGGGTGCAGACCGACGCAGAAGAGCATCAGGGGACAGGGCTGCTCGCAGACACACCTGGCCCAGGGCCTTGATTGAGTTTGTGCGGCCTCTCCTGACCTGCTCCAGATACCCCATCACCTTGTGTTGGGCTGTTTTGTTTAATGGGTATTTTTACAGAGATCATTGCCATTGTAGGATATAATACAGAGAGGTGCCAGTACCCTTTACCCAGTTCCTCCCCATGGTAACTTTTAGCAAAAATGTGCTACAATATCACACCAGGATATTGACTCTGATACCATTCACTGGCCTTATTCAGATCTCACCGTTTCCTTTGTGCTCATTTGTGTACATGTGTTGACTTCTGTCTCAACTAGAGTCAAGGTACAGAACACCTCTATCCCATGTTAACCTGTCCCTAACCCCTGGCCACCACCAATCTGTCCTTCATTTCTAAAATTCTGTCATTTCAAAAATGTTATGTAAATGAAATCCTATAGTAACCTCTATGTGTTGAATTTTTCCACTCAGTATAACTCCCTGGAGATCTGTCCAGGTTGCTGCTGTGTCAATAGTTGATTCCTTTTTGTGGCTCAGTCCAACTCCATGGTATGAACTACCACAGTCTGTTCAACCATCCACCTGTTCAAGGACATTTGCGTTGTCTCCAGTTTGGAGTGATTACAAATAAAGCTGCTATAAACATTCATATACCTGTTTCATGTAAACTCAAGTTTTATTTCTCTGGGATAAATGCCCAGGAGAGCAATGGCTGGGTCATATGTTAGTTTCATGTTTAGTTTTATAAGGAACTGCCAACTTTTCCAGAGTGGCTATATCACTTTACACTCCTACCAGCAGTGTACCAGAGATGCAGTTTCTCTGCATCCTTGTTGGCATTTGGGGTTTTCACTGTTTATAATTTTCTGATAGGCATGCAGAGGTATCTCACGGTAGTTTTACTTTGAGTCTCCTTGATGGCTAATGGTGTTGAACCTCCTTTCATGTGCTTATTTGCCATCTATGTAATCCTCTTTGGTGACATGTCTTTTCATGAATTTTGCCCCTTTTCTAATTGGGTTGTTTGATTTTTACTGTTGAGTATATATTTCGATACCAGTCCTTTGTCGGGTGTGGTGGATTCTCATTATTTGCTGTAGTTATATTCCATAACTTCCCTGCAAACACTGAATTAGTGAATATTGAACCACTGCTCCTGTGGAAAGAATGGAGTTAGGTTCCCTCCAGCCTCTGGTTACATTTTTATCAACTGATCAACAGATACCTTTATTTGATATGTGTTTCTGTTTAAAGACACCTATATATTGCTGGTTCATTAACACTAAACTCACGGCCAACAGCACTATAACTTATACCTGAATGAAGCCCACCTAATGTATTGCCTCCATAAGGCATGTCACATCCTTCTTGTGCTCAGGAACACTAGATAACACTTCAGCTCTATGCTTGGGGGCCGTTTTAAACAGTGAAATCCACAAAAAGTACAAAAATTCAAAAAATGTGTAATAAATCAACTATGAAAAGGACATTTGTTTACAGTCTGAGAGCTGGGACACAAAGAGAGAGTATGCCTTGTTCCACCTCAGCTGGGAACGTGAGCATTGGGAGAGTCGAGTTTTCACTGCTCTGGGCATGTCTGCAAGGACTGCGAAAGCACCTTGAGTATTGATTTTGGGGTCACAAACTTAGGGAGTAGGCGAATTTGAAAATAGAGACACCAAGGGTAATGAGGATTGAATGTGGTTTGAAATACAGTTGTCCCTTGGTCCTGGGTGGCTTGATTCCAGGACCTCCTTGAATACCAAAATCCAAGGATGCTCAAGTTCCTTATATGAAATGGTGTGGTATTTGTGTATAACCTATGCACATCCTCCTGTATACTTTATTAAAATTTTTTTCACTGAGGTATAGTTAATTTACAATATTATATTAGTTTCAGGTGTACAACATAGTGATTCAAAATTTCTGTAGATTATACTCCATTTAAAGTTATTATAAAATATTGGCTGTATTCCCTGTGCTGTACAACAGTGGTCCCCAACATTTTTGGCACCAGAGACTGGTTTCGTGGAAGACAATTTTTCCATGGACTGGGGTGGGGGTGATGGTTTTGGGAAGATTTAAGTGCATTACATTTATTGTGCACTTTATTTCTATTATTATTACATTGTAATATATAATGAAATAATTATACAACTCACCATAATGCAGAATCAGTGGGAGCCCTGAGCTTGTTTTCACTGGCCACTCACTGATAGGGTTTTCTTTTTTTTGATGAAAATAAAAAAAATTTTAATTTATTTTTGGCTGTGTTTTGTCTTTGTTGCTGCGTGCAGGCTTTCTCTAGTTGCGGTGAGTGGGGGCTACTCTTCATTGCAGTGCGCAGGCTTCTCATTGCAGTGGCTTCTCTTGTTGCAGAGCATGGGCTGTAGGCGCGCGAGCTTCAGTAGTTGCAGCACGTGGTCTCAGTAGTTGCGGCACGCAGGCCCTAGAGCGCACAGGCTTCAGTAGTTGTGGCACGTGGGCTTGGTAGTTTCAACACGCGGGCTCTATGGCGCGTGAGCTTCAGTAGTTGTGGCGTGCAGGCTCAGTAGTTGTGGTGCACGGGCCTAGTTGCTCCATGTGGGATCTTCCTGGACCAAGGATCGAACCTGTGTCCCCTGCATTGGCAGGCGGATTCTTAACTACTGTGCCACCAGGGAAGTCCCACTGATAGGGTTTTGATATGAGTCTGCAAGCAATTGATTTATTATAGTCTCTGTGCAGTCAAACCTCTCTGCTAACGATAATCTGTATTTGCGGCTGCTATCCAGCGCTAGCATCACCGCCTCAGCTCCACTTCAGATCATCAGGCATTAGATTCTCATAAGGAGTATGCAACCTAGATCCCTTGCATGTGCAGTTCACAGTAGGGCTTGCATTCCTATGAGAATCTAGGATCTAGGAATCTAGGATCCTGCTGATCTGCCAGGAGGCGGAGCTCAGGCGGTAATGCGAGCGATGGGGAGTGGCTGTAAATACAGATGAAGGTTTGCTCGCTCACCTGACACTCACCTCCTGCTGTGTGTCCTGATTTCTAACAGGCCATGGAGCAGTACCAGGCTCTACCAGTGCACGGGCTCTAGGGTGCACAGGCTTCAGTAGTTGTGGCGTGCAGGCTCAGTAGTTGTGGTTCACGGGCTGTAGAGTGCAGGCTTGGTAGTTATGGTGCACGGGCTTAGTTGCTCCATGGTATGTGGGATCTTCCCGGACCAGGGCTCAAACCCGTGTCCCCTGCATTGGCAGGCAGATTCGTAAACACTGTGCCACCAGGGAAGTCCCCCTACTGCTATTCTGCCCTTCCTCTTTCTTCTCCCCACTGGTATCCACTAGTTTGTTCTCCATATCTGTGCACCTGTTTCTCTTTTGTTATATTCATTCGCTTTATTTTTTTGATTTCACATATAAGTGATAGTACACAGTATTTGCCTTTCTCTCTCTGACTTATTTCACTAAGCATAATACCCTCCAGGTCTACCCATGTTGTTGCAAATGGCAAAAATTTATTCTTTTTTTGGCTGAGTAATATTCTATCGTATATATGTATGAAATCTTCTTTATCCATTCATCTGTTGATGGACATTTAGGTTGCTGCCTTATCTTGGCTATTGTAAATAATGCTGCTATGAACATTGGGGTGCATGCATCTTTTCAGATTGGGATTTTGATTTTCTTTGCATATACCCAGGAGTGGAATTGCTGGATCATATGGTAGTTCTCTTTTTAGCTTTTTGAGGAACCTCCATACTGTTTTCCACAGTGATTCCACCAATTTACCTTCCCACCAACAGTGTGCAGTGGTTCCCTTTTCTCCACATCCTCACCAACATCTGTTATTTATTTGTGATCTTTTTGAAGATAGCCATTCTGACAGGTGTGAGGTGATGTGGTTTTGATTAGCATTTCTCTGATGATTAGTGATGTTGAGTATCTCTTCATATACCTGTTGGCCATCTGTATTACCTTCTTTGGAAAAATGTGTATTCAGGTCTTCTTTCCATTTTACAATCTTTTTTTTTTTTTTTTGCGGTACGCGGGCCTCTCACTGTTGTGGCCTCTCCCATTGCGGAGCACAGGCTCCGGACGCGCAGGCTCAGCAGCCATGGCTCATGGGCCCAGCCACTCCGTGGCTTGTGGGATCTTCCCAGGCCGGGGCACGAACCCACGTCCCTTGACATCGGCAGGCGGACTCTCAACCACTGCGCCACCAGGGAAACCCTGTTTTTCTTTTGATATTGAGTTGTATGAGCTCTTTATATGTTTTGGGTATTAAGCCCATACGGGTCATATCATTTGCAAATATTTTCTCCCATTCAGTAGGTTGTCTTTTTGTTTTGTCAGTGGTTTCCTTTGCTGTGCAAAAGCTTTCAAGTTTAATTAGGTCCCATTTGTTTATTTTTGCTTTCGTTTCCTTTGCCTTAGGAGACAAATCACACAAAAAAGTTTCTATGATTTGTGACAAAGAGTGTTCTGCCTATGCTTTCTTCTAGGAATTTATGGTTTCTGGTCTTACATTTAGGTTTTTAGTCCATTTTGTTTTTTTAAATCTTAATATTGAGACTTTATTTTATTTTCATCAAGCCTTCTTTATTACCTAATATTTTTTTAACTTTTTATTGGGTTGGCCAAAAAGTTCATTGCGTTTTTTTGAAAGATATTATGGAAAAAACCCGAACGAACTTTTGGGCCAACCCAATATTATATATTGGAGTATAGTTGATTAACAATGTTGAGTTAGTTTCAGGTGTACAGCAAAGTGATTCAGTTATACATATTCATGTGTCTATTCTTTTTGGATTAATTAATTAATTAATTTTTGGCAATCTTGGGTCTTCATTGCTGTGCGTGGGCTTTCTCTAGTTGTTGTGAGTGGGGCTACTCTTTGTTGTGGTGTGTGGGCTTCTCATTGCAGTGGCTTCTCTTGTTGCGGAGCTCTAGGCTCATGGGCTTCAGTAGTTGTGGCACCCAGGCTCAGTAGTTGTGGCCATGGACTTAGTTGCTCCATGGCGTGTGGGATCTTCCCGGACCCGTGTGCCCTGCATTGGCAGGAGGGATTGAACCCATGTGCCCTGCGTTGGCAGGAGGATTCTTAACCACTGTACCACCAGGGGAGTCCAACATGTGTCTGTTCTTTTTTGGGTTTATTTTTGTATAAGGTGTGAGAAAATGTTGTAGTTTTATTCTTTTACATGTGGCTGTCCATTTTTCCCAGCACCACTTATTGAAGAGACTGTCTTTTCCCCATTGTATATTCTTGCCTTCTCTGTCATAGATTAATTGACAGTAAGTGCATGGGTTTATTTCGGGGCTCTCTGTTGTGTCCCATTCATCTGAGTGACTGTTTTTGTGCGAGTACCATGCTGCATTGATTATTATAACTTTATGATTAGTCTGAAGTCAGGGAGCGTGGCACCTCTAGCTCTGTTCTTCTTTCTTGTTTTGGCTATTCAAGGTCTTTTGTGTTTCCATACAAATTTTAAAATTAGTCGTTCTAGTTCTGTGAAAAATGCCATTGGTGTTTTGATAGGGATTGCATTGAATCTATCTTGGGTAGTATGGTCATTTTAACAATATTAATTCTTCCAATCCAAGAACATGGGTTTGTGTCATCTTCAGTTTCTTTGGTCAGTGTCTTATAGTTGTCTCAGTGTGGGTCTTTTACCTCCTTAGGTAGGTTGATTCCTAGATATTTCATTCTTTTTGATTCAATGGAAAATGGGATTGTTTCCTTAATTTCTCTTTCATATAATTCATTGTTATGTATAGAAAGGCAACCCAATTTCTTTCTTATTTTTCTATTTTTTGGACATGCCATGTGGCATGTGGGATCTTAGTTCCCCGACCAGGGATCAAACCTATGTCCCCTGCAGTGGAAGCACAGAATCCTAACCACTGGACCACCAGGGAAGTCCCCAAATGATTTCTGTATATTAATTTTGTATCCTGCAACTTTACCAAATTCGTTGATGAGTTCTAGTTTTATTTTGGTGACATCTTTAGGATATTCTATGTATAATATCATGTCATTTGCAAACAGGAACAGTTTTACTTCTTCCTTTCCAATTTGGATTCCTTTTAGTTCTTTTTTCTTGTCTTTCTTTTTTCTAGCCTTGGCTAGGACTTCCAATACTATGCTGAATAAAAGCAGTGAGAGAGGGCATCCTTGTATTGTTCCTGATCTTACAGGAGATGCTTTTAGCTTTTCACCATTGAGTATGTTGTTACCTGTTGGCTTATCATGTATGGCCTTTATTATGATGAAGTATGTTCCCTCTATACCTATTTTGTGGGGTGTTTATCATAAATGGATGTTGAATTTTGTCAGAAGCTTTTTCAGCATATACTGAGATGATTGTATGATTTTTATTCTTCAATTTTTTAATGTGGTGTATAACATTGATTGATTTGCTGATATTGAAACTTCCTTGCATCCCTGGGGTAAATCCCACTTGATCATGGTGTATGATCCTTTTAATGTATTGTTGAATTGGTTTGCTATTATTTTGTTGAGGATTTTGAATCTGTGTTCATCAGTGATATTGACCTGTAATTTTTTTTGTGTGTGATATCTTTGTCTGATTCTGGAATCAGAGTGATACTGGTCTCATAGAAGGAGTTTGGAAACATTCCTTCCTCTTCAATTTTTTGTAATAGTTTCAGAAGGATAGGTGTTAACTCATCTCTAAATGTTTGATAGAATTCACCTGTGACGCCATCTGGTCCTACTTTTGTTTTTTCGGAGGTTTTTTTTTTAAATTATTGATTCAATTTCATTACTGGAGATTGGTCTGTTCATATTTTGTATTTCTTCCTAGTGCAATCTTGGGAGAGTATACATTTCAAAGATTTTTCCCTTTCTTCTAGGTTGTCCATTTTATTGGTGTATTGTTGTTTATAGTAATCTCTTATGAGCCTTTTGTATTTCTGTTGTATCAGTTGGTAACTTCTCCTTTTTCATACCTGATTTTATCAATTTGGGTCCCCTCTCTTTTTCCTTGCTAAGTCTTGCTAAAGGTTTATCGATTTTGTTTATCTTTTCAAAGAACTAGTTCTTAGTTTTGTTGAACTTTTCTATTGCTTTTTAGTCTCTATTTCATTTATTTCTGCTCTGATATTTATGATTTTTTTCATTCTACTAACTCTGGGTTTTTTCTGTCTTTCTAGTTCCTTTACGTGTAAAGTTAGGTTGTTTATTTGAGATTTTTCTTGTATCCTGAGGTAGGCTAATATCACTATAAACTTCCAACTTATAACTGTTTTTGCTGCATCCCATAGATTTTGGATCATTGTGTTTTTTGGGGGGGGTTATTTTTTACTTTTATATTTTTAACGTCTTTATTGGAGTATAATTGCAAACAATGTTGTGTTAGTTTCTGTTGTATAACAAAGTGAATCAGCTATATGTATACATTTATCCCCACATCCCCTCCCTCTTGTGTCTCCCTCCCACCCCCCCATCCCACCCCTCTAGGTCGTCACAAAGCACCAAGCTGATCTCCCTGTGCTATGCAGCTGCTTCCCACTAGCTATCTATTTTACTTTTGGTATATATGTCCATGCCACTCTCTCACTTCGTCCCAGCTTACCCTTCCCCCTCCGTGTGTCCTCAAGTGCATTCTCTATGTCTGCATCTTTATTCCTGTCCTGCCCCTAGGATCATCAAAAGCATTTTTTTTAGATTTCATATATATGTGTTAAGATATGATATTTGTTTTCCTCTTTCTGACTTAGTTCACTCTGTATGACAGACTCTAAGTCCATCCACCTCACTACAAATAACTCAATTTTGTTTCTTTTTATGGCTGAGTAATATTCCATTGTATATATGTGCCACAGCTTCTTTATTCATTTATCTGTTGATGGACACTTAGGTTGCTTCCATGTCCTGGCTATAGTAAATAGTGCTGCAATGAACATTGTGGTACATGACTCTTTTTGAATTATGGTTTTCTCAGGGTATATGCCCAGTAGTGGGATTGCTGGGTCATATGGTAGTTCTATTTGTAGTTTTTTAAGGAACCTCCATACTGTTCTCCATAGTGGCTATATCAATTTACATTCCCACCAACAGGACAAGAGGGTTCCCTTTTCTCCACACCCTCTCCAGCACTTATTGTTTGTAGATATTCGATGATGGCCATTCTGACCAGTGTGAGGTGATACCTCATTGTAGTTCTGATTTGCATTTCTCTAATGATTAGTGATGTTGAGCATCCTTTCATGTGTTTGTTGGCTGTCTGTATATCTTCTTTGGAGAAATGTCTATTTAGGTCTTCTGCCCATTTTTGGATTGGGTTGTTTGTTTTTCTGATATTGAGCTGCATGAGCTGCTTGTATATTTTGGAGATTAATCCTTTGTCAATTGCTTCATTTGCAAATACTTTCTTCCATTCTGAGGTTGCCTTTTTGTCTTGTTTATGGTTTCCTTTGCTGTGCAAAAGCGTTTAAGTTTCATTAGCTCCCATTTGTTTATTTATGTTTTTATTTCCCTTTCTCTAGGAGGTGAATCAAAAAGGATCTTGCTGTGATTTATGTCATAGAGTGTTCTGCCTATGTTTTCCTCTAAGAGTTTTATAGTGTCTGGCCTTGCATTTAGGTATTTAATCCATTTGGAGTTTATTATTGTGTACGGTGTTAGGGAGTGTTCTAATTTCATCCTTTTACATGTACCTGTCCAGTTTTCCTAGCACCACTTATTGAAGAGGCTGCCTTTTCTCCATTGTATATTCTTGCCTCCTTTATCAACAATAAGGTGACCATATGTGCTTGGGTTTATCTCTGGGCTTTCTATCCTGTTCCATTGATCTATATTTCTCTTTTTGTGCCAGTACCATACTGTTTTGATTACTTTGTAGTTTTATAGTATAGTCTGAAGTCAGGGAGCTGGATTCCTCCAGCTCCGTTTTTCTTTCTCAAGATTGCTTTGGCTATTCGGTGTCTTTTGTGTTTCCATACAAATTGTGAAATCTTTTGCTCTAGTTCTGTGAAAAATGCCATTGGTAGTTTGATAGGGATTGCATTGAATCTGTAGATTGCTTTGGGTAGTATATTCATTTTCACAGTGTTGGTTCTACCATTTGTTGGTACCATCTTTAATTTCTTTCATCAGTGTCTTATAGTTTTCTGCATACAGGTCTTTTGTCTCCTTAGGTAGGTTTATTCCTAGGTATTTTATTCTTTTTGTTGCAATGGTAAATGGGACTGTTTCCTTAATTTCTCTTTCAGATCTTTTTTTTTTTTTTTTTTTTTTTGTGGTACGTGGGGCTCTCACTGTTGTGGCCTCTCCCGCTGCGGAGCACAGGCTCTGGACGCGCAGGCTCAGCAGCCATGGCTCACGGGCCCAGCTGCTCCACGGCATGTTGGATCTTCCCGGACTGGGGCATGAACCCGTGTCCCCTGCATTGGCAGGTGGACTCTCAACCACTGCGCCACCAGGGAAGCCCTCTCTTTCATCATTAGTGTATATGAATGCAAGGGATTTCTGTGCATCAATTTTGTATCCTGCTACTTCAGCAAAGTCATTGATTAGCTTTAGTATTTTTCTGGTAGCATCTTTAGGATTCTCTATGTATAGTATCATGTCATCTGCAAACAATGACATCTTTACTTCTTCTTTTCCGATTTGGATTCCTTTTATTTATTTTTCTTCTCTGATTGCTGTGGTTAAAACTTCCAAAACTATGTTGAATAATAGTGGTGAGAGTGGGCAACCTTGTCTTGTTCCTGATATTAGTGGAAGTGGTTTCAGTTTTTCACCATTGAGAACGATGTTGACTGTGGGTTTGTCATATATGGCCTTTATTATGTTGAGGTAAGTTCCCTCTATGCCTACTTTATGGAAGGTTTTTATCATAAATCGGTGTTGAATTTTGTCAAAAGCTTTTTCTGCATCTATTAATATGATCATATGGTTTTTATTCTTCAGGTTGTTAATATGGTGTATCACACTGATTGATTTGCATTTATTGAAGAATTCTTGCATTCCTGGGATAAAGCCCAGTTGATCATGGTGTATGATCCTTTTAATGTGCTGTTGGATTCTGTTTGCTAGTATTTTGTTGAGGATTTTTGCATCTATGTTCATCAGTGATATTGGCTTGTAGTTTTTTCCCTTTGTGACATCTTTGTCTGGTTTTGGTATCAGGGTGATGGTGGCCTCGTAGAATGAGTTTGGGAGTGTTCCTCCCTCTGCTATATTTTGGAAGAGTTTGAGAAGGATTGGTGTTAGCTCTTCTCTAAATGTTTGATAGAATTCGCTGTGAAGCCATCTGGTCTTGAGCTTTTATTTGTTGGAAGATTTTTAATCAGAGTCTCAATTTCAGTGCTTGTGATTGGTCTGTTCATATTTTCTATTCCTGCCTGGTTCAGTCTCAGAAGTTGTGCTTTTCTAAGAATTTGTCCATTTCTTCCAGGTTGTCCATTTTATTGGCATATAGTTGCTTGTAGTAATCGCTCATGATCCTTTGTAATTTTGCAGTGTCAGTTGTTACTTCTCCTTTTTCATTTCTAATTCTATTGATTTGAGTCTTCTCCCTTTTTTTCTTGATGAGTCTGGCTAATGGTTTATCAATTTTGTTTATCTTCTCAAGGAACCAGCTTTTAGTTTTATTGATCTTTGCTATCGTTTCCTTCATTTCTTTTTCATTTATTTCTGATCTGATCTTTGTGATTTCTTTCCTCCTGCCAACGTTGGGGTTTTTTTGCTCTCCTTTCTGTAATTGCTTTAGGTGTAAGGTTAGGTTGTTTATTTGAGATGTTTCTTGTTTCTTGAGGTAGGATTGTATTGCTATAAACTTCCCTCTTAGAACTGCTTTTGCTGCATCCCATAGGTTTTGGGTCATCATGTTTTATTTTGTTAATTTTATTTGTTTATTTTTTGGCTGCGTTGGGTCTTCATTGCTGCATGTGGACCTTCTTTAGTTGTGTCGATGGACTTCTCATTACAGTGGCTTCTCTTGTTGTGGAGCAGGGGCTCCAGGCATGCAGGCTTCAGTAGTTGTGGTGCATGGGCTCAGTAGCTGTGGCTTGTGGGCCCTAGAGCGCAGGCTCAGTAGTTGTAGCGCCCAGGCCTAGCTGCTCTGCAGCATGCGGGATCTTCCCGAACCAGGGCTCAAACCCATGTCCCCTGCATTGGCAGGTGGATTCTTAACCACTGCGCCACCAGGGAAGCCCCGTCGTGTTTTTGTCATTTGTTTCTATGTATTTTTTGATTTCCTCTTTGATTTCTTCAGTGATCTCTTGGTTATTTAGTAGCTTATTGTTTAGCCTCCATGTGTTTGTATTTTTTACAGTTTTTTTCCCCCTGTAATTGATATCTAGTCTCATAGTGTTGTGGTTGGAAAAGATACTTGATACGAGTTCCATTTTCTTAAACTTACCAAGGCTTGATTTGTGACCCAAGATATGATCTATCCTGGAGAATGTTCCATGAGCACTTGAGAAGAAAGTGTATTCTGTTGTTTTGGGATGGAATGTCCTATAAATATCAATTAAGTCCATCTTGTTTAATGTGTCATGTAAAGCTTGTGGTTCCTTATTTATTTTCAGTTTGGATGATCTTTCCATTGGTGAAAGTGGGTTGTTAAAGTCCCATGCTATGATTGTGTTACTGTCGATTTCCCCTTTTATGGCTGTTAGCCTTTGCCTTATGTATTGAGGTGCTCCTATGTTGAGTGCATAAATATTTACAATTGTTATATCCTCTTCTCGGATTGATCCCTTGATCATTATGTAGTGTCCTTCTTTGTCTCTTGCAATAGTCTTTATTTTAGAGTCTATTTTGTCTGATATAAGAATTGCTACTGCAGCTTTCTTTTGATTTCCATTTGCATCGAATATCTTTTCCCATCCCCTCACTTTCAGTCTGTATGTGTCTTTAGGTCTGAAGTGGGTCTCTTGTAGACAGCATATATACAGGTCTTGTTTTTGTATCCATTCAGCCAGTCTGTGTCTTTTGATTAGAGCATTGAATCCATTTACATTTAAGGTAATTATTGATTTTATGTATGTTCCTGTTACCATTTTCTTAATTGTTTTGGGTTTGTTTTTGTAGGTCTTTTCCTTCTCTTGTGTTTCCTGCCTAGAGAAGTTCCTTTAGCATTTGTTGTAAAGCTGAATTGGTGTTGCTGAATTCTTTTAACTTTTGCTTGTCTGTAAAGTTTTTAACTTCTCTATCAAATCTGAATGAGATCCTCGCTGGGTAGAGTAATCTCGGTTGTAGGTTTTTCCCTTTTATCACTTTAAATATGTCCTGCCACTCCCTTCTGGCTTGCAGAGTTTCTGCTGAAAGATCAGCTGTTAAGCTTATGGAGATTCCCTTGTATGTTATTTGTTGCTTTTCCCTTGCTGCTTTTAATATTTTTTCTTTGTATTTAATTTTTGATTAATATGTGTCTTGGCGTGTTTCTCCTTCAGTTTATCCTGTATGGGACTCTCTGCAGTTCCTGGACCTGATTGACTATTTCCTTTCCCATATTAGGGAAGTTTTCAACTATAATCTCTTCAAATATTTTCTCAAACCTTTTCTTTTTCTCTTCTTTTTCTGGGACCCCTACAATTCGAATGTTGGTACGTTTAATATTGTCTCAGAGGTCTCTAAGACTGTCCTCAATTCTTTTAATTCTTTTTTCTTTATGCTGCTCTGCAGTAGTTATTTCCAGTATTTTATCTTCAGGTCACTTATCTGTTATTCTGCTTCCGTTATTCTGCTATTGATTCCTTCTAGAGAATTTTTAATTTCATTTTTTTGTTGTTCATCATTGTTTGTTTGCTTTTTAGTTCTTGTAGGTCCTTGTTAGGCGTTTCTTGTATTTTCTCCATTGTATTTCCAAGATTTTGAATCATCATTACTATCATTATTCTGAATTCTTTTTCAGGTAGACTGCCTATTTTCTCTTCATTTGTTTGGTCTGGTGGGGTTTTATCTTGCCCCTTCATCTGCTGTGTGTTTCTCTGTCTTCTCATTTTGCTTAACTTGCTGTGTTAGGGGTCTCTGTTTCGCAGGCTGCAGGTTCATAGTTCCCGTTGTTTTTGGTGTCTGCTCTCAGTGGGTAAGATTGTTTCAGTGGCTTGTGTAGGCTTCCTGGTGGAGGGGACTGGTGCCTGTGTTCTGGTAGGTGGGGCTGGATCTTGTCTTTCTGTTGGGCAGGGCCGCATCCAGTGGTGTGTTTTGGGGTGTCTGTGAACTTAGTATGATTTTAGGCAGCCTCTCTGCTAATGGGTGGAGTTGTGTCCCTCTCTTGCCAGTTGTTTGACATGGGACGTCCAGCCCTGGAGTTTGCTGGCCGTTGTGGGGAGCTGGGTCTTATTGTTGAGATGGAGATCTCTGGGAGAGCTCTCGCTGATTGATATTACGTGGGGCCAGGAGGTCTCTGATGGTCCAATGTCCTGAACTCAGCTCTCCCACCTCAGAGGCTCTGGCCTGACTCCCAAGCTGGAGCACCAAGACCCTATCAGCCACACAGCTCAGAAGAAAAGGGAAAAAAAAGAAAGAAAAAATAAATAAATAAAATTATTAAAATAAAAAAATAATTTTAAAAAGAGAGCAACCAAACCAATAAACAAATCCACTAATGATAACAAGTGCTAAAAACTGAACTAAGATAAACATAAAAATCAGAAACAAATCAGTCGCAGACAGCGAACCCCAAGTCTACAGTTGCTCCCAAAATGCACCACCTCAATTTTGGGATGATTCATTGTTTATTCAGGTATTCCACAGAGGCATGGTACAGCAAGTTGATTCTGGGGATTTAATCTGCTGCTCCTCAGGCTGCACGGAGAAATTTCCCTTTCTCTTCTTTGTTCGCCCAGCTCGTGGGGTTCAACTTTGGTTTTGGCCCCACCTCTGCGTGTAGTTCTCCCTCAGGCATCTGTTCCCCACCCAGACAGGAGGCGGTTAAAGCAGAGGCTGATCAGGGTGCTCTTGCACATTCAGGCCTGGAGGAGGGAGGGGTATAGTAGTTATAATTGGAATGTGGGGTGAGCCTGTGGTGGCAGAGGCCGGTGTGGCATTGCAGCAGCCTGAGGCGTGCTGTGTGTTCTCCCGGGGAAGTTGACCTTGGCATTGGCGGGCTTCACAGGCTCCTGGTGTGTGTGTGTGTGTGTGTGTGTGTGTGTGTGTGTGTGTGTGTGTGGATAGTGACCTGTGCTTGCACACAGGATTATTGGTAGCTGCAGCAGCAGCAGCATTAACGTTTCATGCCTGTCTCTGGGGTCCAAGCAGCATTAGTGTTTCATGCCTGTCTCTGGGGTCTACGGCTCACACATGTCTCTGTGGTCCACAGCTCACACCCATCTTTGGAGCTCATTTAGGCGGTGCTCTGCCTTCTGTGGGCAGACGGGGAAGGAATCCCTTCTCCTTGCACACTCTGAAACAATGGTCTCTTGCCTCTTAGGCAGGTCCAGCCTTTATCCTGGACTCCCTTCTGGCTAGCTGTGATGCACTAGCCTCCTTCAGACTGTGTTCACGCAGCCAACCCCAGTCCTCTCCCTTGGGATCTGACCTCCGAAGCCCGAGCCTCAGCTCCCAGCCCCCACCCACCCCAGCAGGTGAGCAGACAAGCCTCTCAGGCTGGTGAGTGCTGGTCGGCACCAATCCTCTGTGTGGGACTCTCTCTGCCTTGCCTTCTGCACCCCTGTTGCTTCACTCTCCTCCGTGGCTCTGAAGCTTCCCCTGCGCCCATCCCCCATCTCTGCCAGTGAAGGGGTGTCCTAGTGTGTGGAAACATTTCCTCCTTCATAGCTCCCTCCCAGACGTGCAGGTCCCATCCCTATTCTTTTGTCTCTGTTTTTTCATTTTTCTTTTGCCCTCCC
Source organism: Monodon monoceros (assembly GCF_005190385.1). NCBI lineage: Eukaryota > Metazoa > Chordata > Mammalia > Artiodactyla > Monodontidae > Monodon > Monodon monoceros. Next base: position 154,722,759 of record NW_021703768.1, read on the forward strand.
CAGGTACCTGGGGATTTTCATGCCTTTTGGGAAGTCTGAGGTTTTCTGACAGTGTTCAGTAGGTGTTCTGTAGGAGTTGTCCCACATGTAGATGTATTTTTGATATATCTGTGGGGATGGAGGTGATCTCCACATCTTACTCTTCTGCCATCTTGAAGGTCCCTCCCTGTGTTTTCGTTTTCATTTGTCTCCAGGTATTTTTTAAATTTCATCTTTGATTTATTCAGTGATCCATTGGTTGTTCAGTAGCATATTGTTTCGCCTCCACAGTTTTTTGTTTGTTTGTTTTGCAGTTTTTCTAATAGCTGATTTTTAGTCTCATAGCACTGTGGTCAGAAAAGATGCTTGATATGATTTCAGTGATCTTAAGTTTACTGAGACTTTTTTTGTGGCCTAGCGTGTGATCTATCCTGGAGAATGTTCCTTTTGCACTTGAAGAGAAGGTGTATTCTGCTGCCTTTGCATGCAATGTTCTAGATATATCTATTGAGTTCATCTGGTCTAAAGTGTCACTTAAAGCTAGTGTTTTCTTAATGATTTTCTGTCTGGATAATCTGTCCATTTATGTAAGTTGGGTGTTATAGTCCCTTAATATTTTTGTGTTACTGTCAGTTGCTCCCTTTATGTTTGTTAATATTTGCTTTATGTCTAGTTGCTCCCATGTTGGGTGCATATATATTTATAATTATTATATTTTCTTTGATTGATCCCTTGATCATTCTGTAATGTCCTTCTTTGTCTCCTGTTACAGTCTTTGTTTTAAAGTCTATTTTGTCTGATATAAGTATTACTATCCTGGCTTTCTTTTGATTTTGATTTGCATGGAATACCTTTTTCCATTCCCTCACTTTCATTCTGTGTGTGTCTTTAGCTGTGAAGTGAGTCTCTTATAAGCAGCATATATACGAGTCTTATTTTTCTATCCAGTCAGCCACCCTGTGACTTTTGATTGAAGATTTAGTCCATTTACATTTAAAGTAATTAGGTATGTACTTATTACCATTTTGTTAATTTTTTGGGAAGGTTGTTTTTGTAGTTCTTTTTGTTCCTTCCTTCTTTTGTTCTCTTCCCTTGTGATTTGATAACTATCTTTAGTGTTATATTTGGATTCCTTTCTCTCTTGTGTGTGTATCTATTATCGATTTTTGGTTTGTGGTTACCATGAGGTTTATATACAGCAATCTAAAGACCCTGCATTTTTACTGCCCTCTCCCACAATTACTGTTTTTGACATCATATTTTACACCTCTTTGTTTTGTGTGTCCCATAACTACTTATTGTGGGTATAGATGATTTTACTACTTTTGTCTTTTAACCTTCATACTAGTTTTATACATTTTTTTCCATGCTGCATGGCTTGTGGGATCTTAGTTCCCTGACCAGGGATTGAACCTGGGCCCTTGGCAGTGAGAGCACAGAGTCCTAACCACTGGACCACCAGGGAATTCCAATATACGTGGTTGATTTTGTTACTTTATATTTGCTTTTATCAATGAGTTTTTCCTTTCACACTTCTCATGTTTCTAGTTGTGGCCTTTTCTTTTGTTTAGAGAAGTCCCTTTAGCATTTTTTGTAAAGCTGGTTTGTTGGTGCTCAACTCTTTTAGCTTTTGCTCATCTGTAAAACTTCTGATCTCTGTATCAAATGTGAATGAAAACCTTGCCTGGTAGAGTATTCTTGGTTGTAGGTTTTCCCCTTTCATCACTTTAAATATATTGGGCTACTCCCTTCTGGCCTGCAGAGTTTCCGCTGAAAAGTCAACTAATAGCCTTAAGGGAGTTTCCTTATACATAACTTGTTGCTTTCCCCGTGCTGCTTTTAATAGTCTCTCTTTATCTTTAACTTTTGCCATTTAAATTACAGTGTGTCTTGGTGTACTTCTCTTTGGGTTGATACTGTTTGGGACTGTTTGTGCTTCCTGGACCTGGATGTCTGTTTCCTTTTCCAGGTTAGGGAAGTTTTCAGCTATTGTCTTCAAATATGTTCTCTGCTCTTTTCTCTCTCTTCTTCTGTGACCCCTATAAGGCAAATGTTTAGTATGCTTGATGTTGTCTCAGAGGTCTCTCAAACTGTCCTCATTTCTTTTTATTCTTTCTTCTCTTCAGCTTTAGTGATTTCCACCACTCATCTTCCAGCTCTCTTATCTGTTCCTCTGTATCATTTAATCTACTGTTGATTCCTTCTAGTATATTTTTCATTTCAGTTATTGTTTTCTTCATCTCTGTTTGGTCCTTTATATTTTGTAACTCTTTGTTAAAAACTTCTAACTTCTCACTCTTTTCATCCATTCTTCTCCCGAGTTCTTTGATCATTTTTGTGATCATTACCTTGAACTCTTTTTTGGGTAGATTGCCTATCTCCACTTCACTTAGTTCTTATTCTGAGATTTTGTCTTGGTCCTTCATTTGGAACATGTTCCTTTGTTGCCTCATTTTGCCTAATTTGCTGTTTTTATTTTGATGTATCTGGTAGGTTGGTTATGTTTCCTGACCTTGGATAAATGGCCCTTTGTAGGAGACATCCTATGCAACCCAGCAGTGCACTCCCCTCTGGTCACCAGAGCTATATTCTCTAGGGGTGCCCCTTCATGGGTCCTTCTGTTGTGGCAGGCCCTTGTGTGTGGGTGGTCTGGTAGGCGTGGCTGGCCCCCAGTCTGGTTGGTTGCCAGGCTCTGCCTGTGAGGAGGCTGCTGACTGCTGGTTGCCAGAGCCTGGTCTCCAGGCAGCTGGATGAGGAACCCCAGAGGGTTCTGAGACTAGTGCTGGCTCACTGGTGGGTACAGCTGGGTTCTGGGGTGGGTGGCTTTGGGGTCAGGTTTCTTGGATCTAGTGTTGGCCTGCCAGTGTGTGGGGCTGTTTCTTGACTTGGCTGGCTGCAGGCTCTAGAATGTCCTAAAGCTGGTGCTGACCTGTTGGTGCGTGCAGTTGGATCCTGGGTGGCTTAGGAGTCCAGGGTATCTTAGAGCTGGTCTTTGCCTGCTGGTGGGTGTGGCTGGGGCTTGGGGGTTCCTGGGGTTGGTGCCTGCCCACTGGTGGGGAAAGCTGGGTCCTGATGCTAGTGCCAACCCACTGGAGGGCAGAGCTGGGTCCTGGGGTCTCTGGCTGCAGGGACCTGGTGGTTCTGGAGCTTGTGTTGTCCTGCTAGTGGGCTGGACTGGTTCCTGACACAGCTGGCTATAGGGTCCAGGGTGTCCTGAAGCTTAAGTTGGCCTGCTTGTGGGTGGAACCAAATCCTTGGGCAGCTTGCTGATGGATCCAGTGTGTACTAGAGCTGGTATTGGCCTGCTGGTGGGTGAGATCAGAGCCCACGGACTCCTGGGACTAGTTACAGCCTGTTGGTGGGTAGGCTGGGCCCTGCCACGGCAGGCTGTGGGGCTGGTGTCTGCGCACTGGTGTGTGAGGCTGGTCCTTGGGCTAGTGCCATCCCTCTGGTGGGTGAAGCTGGAGCCCAGGTGTTCTGGGACTAGTGCCAACTCACTGGTGGGTGGAGATAGGTCCCAGGGTTTCTGGCTGCACGGCCTTAGGGGTCCTGGAGTTAGTGGGCAGGACTCGGGCCCAAGGGGTCCTGGGGCTGGCGTCTGCCCACTCGTCAGTGGAGCTGGGTCCTGTGGTCTCTGACTGGGGGGCCCTGGGAGTCCCAGGGCTATTGCCTTTACAGTGGTGTGTGGGATTGGGTAGTGGACCCTATGGTGGGCAGGGTTGTGTCCCAGGGTAGCTATGGGTTCAGGGGGTCATAAGACCACCTGCCTGCTAGTGGATGGTGCTATATTCCAGCCCAGCTAGTTGCTTAGCCTGAGGCATCCCAGTATTGGTGCTGACCCCCTGGTGGATGGGGCTGGATCCTGGTGCTAATGAGTTAGAGCTAGAGGACTCCAAGATGGCACTTGCCAGCACCAGTGTCCTTGTGGTAGAAGGAGCTCCCCAAAATGGGTGCCTCCATTATCTGTGTCCCCAGGTGAGCTCCAGTTGCCTTCTGCCTTCTGCCTCTCCAGGAGACTTTCCAAGATCAGCAGGTGAGGTGACCCAGCCTCCTTTCAAATTACTGCTTCTGCCTTGGGTCCTGGAGCATTTGAGATTTTTTTTGTTGTTTGTTTTTGGTTTTTTGCTGCACCACACGGCTTGCAGGATCTTAGTTCCCAGACCAGGGATCGAACCTGTGCCCTTGGCAGTGAAAGTGTGGAGTCCTAACCCCTGGGCCTCCAGGGAATTCCCTGTTTATTTTGTTTTGTTTTGTTTGTTTATTTTGTTTTTTTTTTTTTTTGGCTGTGTTGGGTCTTCATTGCTGCATGCAGGCTTTCTCTAGTTGCAGAGAGTGGGGGCTACTCTTCATTGCAGTGCATGGGCTTCTCATTGCAGTGGCTTCTCTTGTTGCGGAGGTGCGTGGGCCTCAGTAGTTGTAGCATGCGGGCTCAGTAGTTGTGGCTTGTGGGCTCTAGAGCGCAGGCTCAGTAGTTGGGGCACACAGGCTTAGTTGCTCCGCGGCATGTGGGATCTTCCCAGACCAGGGCTCGAACCCACGTCCCCTGCATTGACAGGTGGATTCTAAACCACTGTGCCACCAGGTAAGTCCACATATGAGATTTTATGTTCTTCCATTAAGAGTGGAGTCTCTATTTCCCACAGCCCTCTGGGTCTCCTGAAAGTAAGCCCAGCTGGTTTTGCTTTTTTTTTTTTTTTTTTTTTTTGGCTCCATTGGGTCTTCCTTGCTACGCTTGGGCTTTCTCTAGTTGTGGTGAGTGGGGTCTACTCTTTGTTGCAGTGCACAGGCTTCTCATTGCGGTGGCTTCTCTTGTTGCAGAGCATGGGCTCTAGACATGTGGGCCTCAGCAGTTGCAGCACACGGGCTCTAGAGTGCAGGCTCAGTAGTTGTGGTACCCAGGCTTAGTTGCTCTGGGGTATGTGAGATCTTCCTGGACCAGGGATTGAACCCATGTCCCCTGCACTGGCAGGCAGATTCTTAACCACTGCACCACCAGGAAAGTCCCTGTTTTTTTTAAATTTATTTTTTATATTTTTGGCCACACCACGTGGCTTGCGGGATCTTAGTTCCCTGACGAAGGATCGAAACCGTGCCCCCTGCAGTGGAAGCATGGAGCCCTAACCACTGGACCACCAGGGAATTCCCAATACTTGTAGATTTTTAAAATGTAGGTAAGGGTACAAATACAGCAAGCATCAAACCTTGTAATTCATCCAGGCTCTGTCCAATGGCAGAGATCAAGTGATGCAAATTCAGATCTAGTGCCATCATTGAAATATAATCATTATGGGGAGAATGAAGTCAGATGCAAATGCCGAGTTCTGAGAGAGAGAGAGAGAGAGAGAGAGAGAGAGAGAGAGAGAGAGAGAGAGAGAGAGAGAGAGAGAGAGAGGGGGGGAGGGGGGGAGGGAGGGAGGGAGAGAAGGAGGGAGGGAGAGAAAGAACGCGCAAGCATAGTTGAACTAAGCAGACTGCAGGTCACAGCATTCTGGAAAGTGAGTGTGTGTGTGTGTTGTAGGAAGGGGCACAAAAGCAAAGCAGGGCTAAGATACCAGAGAATTCAGACAGCCAACAGATCAGCATCAGGCTGCATTTGGCTTCAGGGAACAAATCTGCAGATCTGCAGCTGTTCTGCAAACCTTTATAGTTTCTAAAGTTAGCTTTAGTTAATTTAAGATTTTGGCTGATCTCTATTTTGCTGGAGTTCTGATAGGAATTGCATTAGACTTACAGAGCATTTTGAGGAGAACTAACCTGTTCTGTGAAGCAGGGTGATAGTCTTGACCCCAAAAGTTCTGTGTGGCCATGGTGGGCCTGTCCACCCACCGCACGGTGGATCTTCTGTTCTCAGAAGCTCCTGTCCTTAAAGTGCTAATAAAGTGCTTTAAAGGTCTCATCAGGGAATCTTTGCCAGCAATGCCCTCTGGTCACAGTTTTACTGACTTTCAGTAAGAAGATGACACCACATGGGCCAGCCTGGCAGTAGCTGTGGTCAGGTGTGGTCCACAGTTCCTGGGATGTCCCTGCATCCTGATCACATGCCCTTGGCAAGGTCTTGCCCTCATGGCCCTGCTTGCCAAGTTGGTGTGGAACACACAGCTCCACTGTGCCCACCCTCACGGGCCCTGAGGGTGCTTGCTCAGGCAGTGGGTGGAGCTTTGGTCTGTTCTTGGTGCTTAGGCTGTCAGCTGCCCCTCTGAGGGTCCCCCCTGACCTTGGGGCCCTTCGGGAGCAGCCCAAGCAGGTGTGCACCAGTTGTCATAGAACAGACTACCTGGGAGGAGGGTAGGGGCTCTGCTAGGAATGCACTGCCTGGGAGGGGGAGGCCCCATAGGCACCAACAGACTGGAGGTCACCAAAAAGTAACTGGTGGGCATGACCAAGGGGTCCAAGCAGCTTGGACTCCACTGTCCCCTATCCCCCTCCAAATCAGAAGTCATGTTTCTTCATCAGCTGCTTCTGGTGTTTATTTTGCCCTGATGCAACCTGGGTGTGGGGTAAGGGACCAGGAGAAAGTGAACTGCATTACTCCGTGGGGGTGAGGGGGGGGCAGTGCAGGTGGGTACTTGGGAATGGGGGCTTGCATGGGGAGCAGGGGGTGGGCCCTAGGGTGGCAGAGGTGGGATTTTGGAGGCAGGAGAGGGCACTTAGGATAGGAGGGGATTGGGGGGGGTGGGCGTTGGGGGGGATGCGGGCAGGAGAGGAGGGGCAGGGGCAGGGTTCAGTGGTGTTTTCCAGTCCCTGGAACAGTCGGAGAGTGAACCCAGTTGTGAGTCATCTCTCAAGTAGGTAGGATCCCTTCAGGAGACATCCTCGGCTGACCTGGCTGAGTGGGCAAGGGTGGGGATGGGGAAGTGGTGTTAGGGGGACGACAGTGGGAGAGGGAGGCTGGAAAAGCAGGAAGAAGTTATTCTAGGAATCAATGAAAAATGGCAATTCAGTTTTTTTAAAAAAAACTTTTACTTAAAAATTGTGGTAAAATATATATAACATAATAATTAACATTTAAACCATTTTTAAGTGTAGATTCCAGTGTCAAGCACATTTACATTGTGTAAACTTCACCACCATCCATCTGCAGAACTTTTTCATCTTCCCATACTGAAACCTGTCCATGTTAAACAATAACTCTCTATTCCCCGCAACCTGTAGTACCTACCCTTCTACTTTCTGTCTCTATGAATTTGACTTCTCTAAGTCACTCATGTAAGTGGAATCATTCAGTGTTTGTCCTTTTGTAACTGGCTTATTTGACTTAGCATAATGTCTTCATGGTTCATCCATGTTGTAGCACGTGTCAGAATTTCCTTCCTTTTTAAGGCTCAATAACATTCCGTTGTACGGATGGGCCACAATTTGTTTATCCATTCATCCATGGATGGACATGTGGGTTGCTTCCAACTTTTGGCTATTGTGAATAATGCTACTATGAACACAGGCGTGTAAAGATGGGAATTCAGGTTTCAACACAATCCTAGACAGCATGCCATGTGACCTTCATCACCTCCATAGGAGAGGTAGAAGTGATCAGCCTAGAATGGGGGACACATAGCCAGGCACTGGGTCTATGATCTTACCACTGTGGGGAGTTTAGGGGGAGTGTTTAGAAACTGTACTTAGAGAAAGACAATATATGTTTATTTTTTATTTTTTTATTTTTTATTTTGGCTGCTTTGGGTTGTAGTTGCGTTATGCAGGATCTTGGTATCTTTTGTTGGGGTGCATGGGCTCTTTGTTGCATTGTGCAGGCTTCTCTCTAGTTGTGGCGTGCAGGTTTCTTTTCTCTCTCTAGTTGTGGTGTGTGGGCTCCAGAGTGCGTGGGCTCTGTAGTTGTGGCATGTGGGCTCTCTAGTTGAGGTGTGCGAGCTCAGTAGTTGTGGCGCATGGGCTTAGTTGCCCCACGGCATGTGGGCTCTTAGTTCCCTGACCAGGGATCGAACCCACGTCCCCTGCATTGGAAGGCAGATTGTTTACCACTGGACCACCAGGGAGGTCCCGACAATATACGTTTTTGTTCCTGCAGCCCATCACAAGTGCTGTGCTGGAGTGCATGCAGGAAATTTGGGGTCCATAGGGTAGGTTCATCCTACCACAGGGAGTTCTGGGTTGGGGGCTGATGGATCAGAATCAGTGTTTCTTCAGTTTGATTTAATACTCCAATTGGAAATGGTATTGTGCATCATCCTCTGCTAGTCAACCACCATCGTTTCCTTTCTGTACAGTGTCTCAATCCTTTGTTCGTTGTCTCTGGTGGCCTTTATCTTCTCCTAGGTTTTATAAGAGTTATGTGTGAATTTCGAATACTAGTTCATCATCAGTTATTGTATGCCTTGCAGATATTTTCTCTCAGTTTGGGACTCGTCTCTAACCTTTTTTTCTTTTTCTTTTTTCCCTCTAATTTGTAAAATGAACACCTGAAAATGTAAAACACATTGGTGAAAGTAAGTATATAGTCATATTTAGGATACACTAATGCTGTAATGTGTTGTGTTAACAACTTAACTCTAGAATAAAGGTTAAAGGACAGAAATGTTAAAAAATAGATATAGCTATAACAATGTTTTAATGGATACACAATATTAAAAAAAGTAAATTGTGACACCAAGAAAAAAAATGTTGTGTGGGGAGTAAAGGGTAGAGCTTTTGTATGTGGATGAAATTATGTTGTTATCAGCTTAAAATAGACCTTTATATCTAAAAGATGTTTTATATAAGCTTCGTTGTAACCACAAAGCAAAACCTACAGTTGATTCACAAAAGATAAATAAAAAGGAATCTAAGCATACTACTATAGAAAATCAATTCACAAAAGAAGATTGTAAGATAGGAAGAAAGGAACAAGGAAACTACAAACAGCCAGAAAACAATTTAAGATGACATCAGTAAGTCCTTACCTATCAATACAAACTTTAAATGTAAATAGATTAAATTCTCTAATCAAAAGGCATAGAGTGGCTGAATGAATATAAAAGAGACCCAACTATATGCTGCCTATAAGACACTCACTTTAGATGTAAGGACACACACACACACACACACACACACACACACACAGACTGAAAGTGAAGGGGTCAGAAAAGATACTCCGTGGAAACCAAATGAGAGCAGGTAGCTATACTTATATCAGATAAAATAGACTTTAAACTAAAATGGTAATGAGACAAAGATGGTCATTTTATAATGATAATGTGGTCAATTCATCAAGAATATATACAATCATAAATATATACACACCCAACATCAGAGCACCTAAATATATTAAGCAAATCCTAACAGATCTGAAGGGAGAAATGGACAACATTACAATAATTGTATAATAATAACAACACTTTCAACCATGGATAGATCATCCAGGCAGATGTACCTAATAGACATATACAGAACATTCTCACTTTTTAAATGTCTTTTTAGGATAGAAGCTTTAAATTTTAACACAGTTAATTTTTCTCAATATTTTTTTAGGGTGCATGCTTTAGGTACATTGCTTTAAAAATTCCCACCACTCTGAGGTCAGGAAGTTGCTGTCCTATACCAGATTCTAAAACTCCTGCTGTTGTACTTTTCACACTTAGGTTTTAATCTACCTGACACTGATGTTGATGTGTGGTGTGAGGTGGAGGTTAACTTTAATATTTTCCTGTTTATGTAACCAGTGGTCCCAACCCTGCTCACCAAACAATCCATCTTTTCCCACTGACCCACAGTGTTCTTGGTCACCCCCACAGGTCTACCTATGTGGGTCTGTCTCTGGGTTTTTCATTCTGCTCCACATGTTCTAGTGTTCTATCTGTCCATCCCTGTGCTAGTACCATGTTGTCTTAATTACTGCATCTTGAGGTTAATTCTTAGAACTTATATGTCTCTATAGCAAGCCAAGACCTTGAGATAGAATCTTGGCTATTTTTTAAAATTAATGTATAATTGACATACAACATTATATTAGTTTTGGGTGTACAATATACTGATTCAATATTTTTATATATTGTGAGATTATTACTACAACAATCTAGTTAACATCCATCACCATATATAGTTAACAGATTTTTTCTTGTAATGAGAACTTTCAAGATCTACCTCCTTAACAACTTTTTTTAAGCAGATAATTCTATTTATTTATTTAAAATTTTTTAAATTAATTAATTAATGTTTGGCTGCATTGGGTCTTCTTTGCTGCATGCGGGCTTTCTCTAGTTGCAGTGAGCGGGGGCTACTCTTTGTTGCAGTGCGTGGGCTTCTCATTGCTGTGGCTTCTCTTGTTGTGGAGCATGGGCTCTAGGCATGTGGGCTCAGTAGTTGTGGCTCACGGGCTTAGTTGTTCTGTGGCATGTGGAATCTTCCCAGACCAGGGCTCAAACCCATGTGCCCTGCATTGGCAGGCAGATTCTTAACCACTGTGCCACCAGGGAAGTCCCTCCTTAGCAACTTTTAAATATGCAATACAGTAGTATTAACTATAATCACATGGTGTACATTATAGCCCCATGACTTATTTATTTTATAACTGGATGTTTGTACCCTTTGACTCCCTTCACCTATTTCACCGCCCCCCCCACCTCTGGCAACTCCCAGTCTGTTCTCTGTATCTATGAGCTTGTTGTTTTTTTTTAAATTAGATTCCACATATAAGTGAGATCATGCAGTATTTGTCTTTCTCTGCCTGACTTATCTCACTTAGCATAATGCTCTCAGGGTCTATCCATGTTGTTGCAAACAGTAAAATTTCTTTGTTTTTTATGGCTGAATTATTCCATTGTATATAAATACCACATTTTCTTTATCCATTCATCAGTTGATGGACACTTAGGTTGTTTCCATACCTTGGCTATTGTGAATAATGCTGCAGTGAACATGAGGGTGCATATATATATTTGAGTTAGAGTTTTCATTTTCTTTAGATAAATACCCAGAAGTGGAATTGCTGGATCATATGGTAGTTCTATTTTTAATTTTTTTGAGGAATCTCTATGCTGTTTTCCACAGCAATTGCACAAATTTACAGTCTCACCAACAGCGCAAAAGGATTCTCTTTTCACCACATCTTTGCCAATACTTGGTATTTCTTGCCTTTTTGATAATTGCCATTCTAACAGGTGAGAGGTGATATCTCACTGTAGTTTTGATTTGTATTTCCCTAATGATTAGTGATGTTGAGCATCTTTTCATGTGTTTTTTTTTGGTCATCTGTCTGTCTTCTTTGGAAAAATGTCTATTTAGATCCTCTGCCCACTTTTAAATTGGATTATTTGTTTTTGCTATTGAGTTGTATGAGTTCTTTATATATTTTGGATATTAACCCCTTATCAGATATATGATTTGCAAATATTTTCTCCCAATCAGTAGATTGCCTTTTCATTTTGTTGATGGTTTCCTTTGCTGTGCAGAAGCTTTTTAGTTCAATGTCGTCCCACTTGTCTATTCTTGCTTTTGTTGCCTTTGCTTTTGGTGTCAAATCCAAAAAATCATTGCTAAATCCAGTGTCAAGGAGCTTACTGTCTATGTCTTATTCTAAGAGTTTCACGTCTTATATTTATGTCTTTAATCCATTTTGAGTTAATTTCTGTGTATGGTGTAAGACAGTGGTCCAGTTTTATTCTTTTGCATGTGGCAGTCCAGTTTTCCCAACACCATTTACTAAAGAGACTGTCCTTTCCCCATGTATATTCTCAGCTCCTTTGTCATAAATTAATTATTCCTGGGCTCTCTACACAGTTCCATTGATCTATGTGCCTGTTTTTATGCCTTTATCCTACTGTTTTGATTACTATAGCTTTTACTATAGTTTGAAATCAGGGAGTGTGATGCCTCCAGCTTTGATCTTCTTTCTCAAAGATTGCTTTGGCTATTTGGTGTCTTTTGGGTTCAATACGAATTTTAGGACTGTTTGTTCTGTTTCTGTGAAAAACTCCATTGGATTTTTTAAAAAATAGGGATTGCATTGAATCTATAGTTTGCTTTGGGTATGGATATTTTAATAATATTATTTTTTCAACCCGTGAGCATGGACTATCTTTCCACTTATTTGTGTCTTCTTCAATTTTTTTTTCATCAGTGTGTTATTGTTTTCAGTGTACAGATCTTTCACTTTGTTGGTTAAATTTATTTCCAGGTATTTTTTTCTTTTTGGTTCAGTTGTACATGGAATTGTGTTCTTAATTTCTCTTTCAGATAGTTTGTTATTAGTATATAGAAATGCAACAAATTTCTGTATGTTGATTTTGCATCCTGCAACTTTACTAGCATCTTGGCTATTCTTGGTGCTTTGATTATTTATGTGAATTTTAGAGTCAGATTGTTTACAATCTGTTCACACACACTTGTGCACACACACACACAATAGCATTTTGCTCAACACTGCATTAAATTTGTAGGTCAGGTTGGGGAAACTGCCATCTTAGTGTTATTGAATTTTCAAATCTATGAACATCATGTGTCTCTCCATTTGTTTAGGCCTACTTTGATGTCTTTCACAACAGTTGTATAATTTTCCTAAAGTTCTTATATATCTTTTGTTAAATTTATTCATGTGTTGTTAAAAATAATTTTGATACTGTTGCAAATGGTATCCTTGTGAAACTGCATTTATGTAAATTTTTGTTCACAGATGTATAGAAATAAATTTGCAAATGAGTCTTTTCTGTAAGTGATTTGGGACTTTTTCTGTAGACAATCATATAATCTGAGGTGAACGAGAATTTTGTTTCTTTCTTGCAATCCCTACACCTCTACCTTTTTCCATGTCTTTCTGTGATGGATTGAGTTGGGTAGAGATGTGGTACCACACCCCATTTTTGATCTTAAGAGAGATGCCATTGTAATTTTACCACTTGGTCTGATTGTTGCTGAGATTTTTTGGTAGATATCCCTTTTCAGGTTAAGATAGTTCTTTTTGTTTTTTGCGGTACGCGGGCCTCTCACTGTTGTGGCCTCTCCCGTTGCGGAGCACAGGCTCCGGACGCGCAGGCCCAGCGGCTGTGGCTCACGGGCCCAGCTGCTCCACGGCATGAGGGATCTTCCCAGACCGGGGCACGAGCCCATGTCCCCTGCATCGGCAGGCGGACTCTCAACCACTGCGCCACCAGGGAAGCCCTAAGATAGTTCTTATAACTGGAAGTCCTAGTTTGTTAAGTTTTTAAAAAAATCATGACTGGTTGTTAAAGTTTATTGATTTTGGGGGGGATATGAATTGAAATGATGATTGTGTTTTCTAGGAATTTGTCCATAACATCTAAGTTTTCAAATTGTTGTAATAACATTGTTCATAATATTATACTGCTTTAAAAAATAATCTATAATAAGGTATAGTTGATACGTAATAAACTGCATCCATTTAAAGTATACAATCCAATGAGTTTTGGAAAATATCCTATTTTAAAAAAAATCATGCTGTACATTAAAAAAAATCTTATAACTGAACATTTGTACACTTTAACCAATATCTCGCCTTTTCCTCCATCCCCACAACGCATACCAACCATCATTCTATTCTCTGTTATTATGAGCTCAACTTAAAAAAAGTTTTTTTTAAGATTCCACATGTAAGTGATACCATACAGTATTTGTCTTTCTCTTTCTGACTTATTTCACGTATCATGATGTCTTCCAGCTTCTTTCATTTTGTCACAAATGGCGGATATCCTTCTTTCTTTTTGGCTGAATAGTATTTCATTGTATATGCATACCAAATTTATTTATCCATTCATCAGTTGGTAGACTCTTGGGTCATTTCCATGTCCTGGCTATTGTGAATAATGCTGCAATGAACATGGAGGTGCAGATATCTCTTTGAGATATCGATTTTGTTTCCTTTGGATAAATACCCAATAGTCAAGTGCTGGATCATATGGTAGTTCTACTTTTAATTTTTGAGGTTCCACCCTACTGTTTTCTACAGTGCTGCACCAATTTACATTCTGATCAACAGTGCACAGGGGTTCCCTTTTCTCCACATCCTCACCAACATTTGTTATCTCTTGTAGTTGGATGCTAGCCATTCTAACAGATGTGAGGTGATATCTCGTGGTTTTGATTTGTATTTTTGTGATGATTAGTGATGCTGAGCACCTTTTCATGTGTCTGTTGGCCATCTGTATGTCTTCTTTGGAAACATGTCTTCAAGTCCTTTGCCAGTTTTTAATCAGATTGTTTGTGGTTTTTTGCTCTTGAGTTGTGAATTCATTATATATTTTGGATATTAACCCCTTATCAGATATATGGTTTATAAATATTTTCTCCCATTCTGTAGGTTGTCTTTTCAATTTATTGATTGTTTCATTTGCTATACAGCAGTTTCTAGTTTGATATAGTCCCACTTGTTTGTTTTTGCTTTTGTTGTTTGTGCTTTAGGTGTCACTCAAAAAATCATTTCTAAGACCAAGGAGAAATTTTCTTATGCTTTCTTCTAGGAGTTTTATGGTTTCAGGTCTTACATTTATGCCTTTAATCCATTTTGAGGTAATTATTGTGTATGATATAAGATAGTGGTTCATTTTCATTCTTTTGCATGTGGATGTCCAGTTTTCCCAACCACATTTATTGAAGAAACTGTCCTTTCTCTATTGTGTGTTTTTTTTTTTTTATTGTGTGTTTTTGATGCTCTTGTCAAAGATTAGTTGACTGCAGATGTGAGAGTTTACTTCTGGGCTCTTGATTCTGTTCCACTGGTCTATATGTCTTTTTTTAAAATGCCAGTACCATTGCTGTTTCAATTACTATAGCTTTGTAATATAGTTTGAATCTTCTTATCTTTTCAATCTGTGCAGTGTTTGTAATTCTGCCATCGCTTCATTCCTAATGTGGGCTATTTTTGCCATCTCCTTTTCTTGGTCAGTCTTGACAAAGGCTTGTCAAGGAAGCAACATGTAGTTTTATTTATCCTCTCTGGTTTCTCTTTACTCTTTATTCATTAATTTCTGTTCTTATCATTATTCTTTCATTCCTTATATGTTCTCTGTGTTTGGTTTGATGATTCTTTTCCTAGCTTCTGAAATTAGATGATTAACTTTTAGATTTTGGCCTTTCTTTTCTTCTACTCTAAGCTGTTAAGGCTGTTTCTTTCTCAACAGTATCCCATTGGTTTGACAGGCCATGTTTTTGATGCATTTTAGTTCTAAATATTTTAAATTTTCCATTGCAATTTTTTTAGCCCTTAAGTTATTTAGAGGTGATATCTAAATGAATGGAGCTTGTCTTTGTTTTGTTTTTGCTGAATTTTAACATTCTGGTCAGAGGACATCAACTATGTTATGCCTTTCCTTTGAAGTTTATGGCTGCCTGATGAATTGAACCTTTTCAAATGACCTCTGAACTTTAGTTACTATTTTCCCACAAAGCCAATTTTGTTTGCTGGTAATATAGCTGCATCAGTTTTCTTTTCGGTAATATTTGCCTTTTCTGTATTTTTCTGTTCTTTTTCTTTGAACTTTTTAATATACTTATGTTTTAGGTGTGTTTCTAATGAAAAGCATTATTTAGAATTTTTTTGTTGTTATTCATCCCCAAATCTTTTCTGTTTGGCCAGAATACATATATGCATGAGTGCATGTATACACACACATATGTACATTAACTCTGGGTCTATTTCTACCACTCGCACCCACAGCCATTAGTTTATGAACTGTGAGTCTTGAACTCTGTTGCTCAAAACCATTGTGTTCTTTCTTGTTTAGTGCTGTTGCTTTAGACTTATGTCCTGTACCAATCAGGGATTCCCTGGGAGCTTTTCAGCCTCAGAATTATTTTAACTCCTAAAAACTTTCCCGCAGACCTCAAAGAGCTTTAGTTCCTGTGTGATAAATCTATTGATATCAAAACTAAGAAAATTTTAAATGTTTATTAATTCACTTAAAATAATAATAAGCCCATTATATGTTAATATAAATAACATATTTTTAATGGGAAAACCCCTGTATTTTCTAAAACCAACAAAGAACAAAATGTAGAGACAAGAGTGGCATTTATTAGTGTGCAAATCTCTCTAATACCCAGCTTCATACAGGACAGCTGAATTCTCTGCTCTGGAGTCCTGCAACCTTGGGACAATGCCACACTGGTGAGAGAGTGAGAGTGAAAGAGGCAACATGGAAACTGTCCGTACCGCTAGGTGTCTTGAAAGGGCTTCAGGGACCCACAAGTTGGTGGGACCACACTTTAAGAACCACGGCACTATAATATTTCTACTCTGATCAGCTTTTTATATTTGAGCTCTGATTAAGACTTCATTGAAAGAAACAACTCTGAAGGCAAGTTGAAAAGTGCAGGGTGAAGGGGAATGCCTGAACCCTAGGCCTGGCACTCACGACTGCAATGAGGCTACTTCTGCCATCAGCCCAGATGGACCAGCCTTGTGGCCTTCACCTTGGCCTTCCTGGTGACCCTCACCGTAGCCATCAGTTGGCTTTCACCTTGATCTTCATTATAGCCCTTGCCTTGGCCATCACTGTGGCCCTCACCTTGGCCCTCATTGTGGCCCTCACTATGGCCCTTACCATGACCCTCACTGTGGCCCTCATCTTGGCCTGGCCATGACTCTTACCCTAACCCTCACCCCAGCCCTGCTCAGGCTCGGCGTCCTGCACAGCACACTTGGGGCTTCTCCTGTTGTTACAGGTTTTCTTTGTTCTTATGAGCAAGGCTGCATTCTGTCCACACTGCTCAGAGCTGGGACACAAAACACCAATTTAGGCAGCTCTGGGTCTTTTCCCGGCTTTGGCCCTCCTAGCATCTCTTCCTGACTGAGTTCTCTAGGATTCTACTGTTCAGGCCTTGTCACACTTGTCTCCCTCTGCCCAGGGCTGCATCTCCTGGAAGATCTCCCTTGTGGAGTTCCATGAGCAAAGCCCATTGGCTTTGTTTTCCTCTTTTAAAACTTACCTTGTTGTTATTTTTTAACTGCAAATGGGATGTGTGCCTGTTGAATACAATCTAATGACACAGAAGCACATAGAGTGAAAAGCCTGTGTCCTCCCTTCCACCCTCCCGAAAGTCACCATAATTAGCCATCTGTGCTCACTTTCAGACAATTCTGTGCACTTACAGACATAGATTTATTTGTATGTTTGTGCCCACACACAGTGTTTTGTGTTGTACTTTTCCAAGCTTAAATGGAATTGTGTCCTCTATGTTCTGCAACTCACATTTCTGTACTGGGTACATGTGTTGTGAAGGCTAATTTCATGTGTCAACTTGAGTAGGGCACAGGGAGCCCAAACATTTGGCCCAACATGATTCTGGGAGTGTCTGTGAGGGTGTTTCTGGATGAGGTTAACCTTGAATTGGTGGACTGTATAAAGCAAGTGGCCCTCCCCAGTGTGGGTGGGCCTCATCCAATCATTTGAAGGCCTGAATAGAACAAACAGGTGGAGGAAGAGGCAACTCTTCTTGTCTGACTATTTGAGCTGGACATCAGTCTTCTGTCCTTGGACTTGGACTGGAATATTGGCTCTCCTGGGTCTCCAGTTTGCCAACTCAGATGCATATATATGTGTGTGTTGGTTTTGTCTCTCTAGAGAACCCTGATACTGGTGTCTTCCCATGTCAGTGGGCGGGGACCTCTTGCATTCTTTCTATGACTGCATCCTGCGTTCGCCAGGTATGCCCTGCAATTTATTTGATTCTCCCCCCGGCAAGTGTGTTTGCTGACAATATTTTGCTGCCATGTACCACCTTGAACATCCTCATATCTGTACTGTAGCACACATGTATAAGAATTCCTGCAACTCACACATGTGGTAGGCATCCTTTCTGAAGTTTGTTTTTGGTATCTTCTTTTGGGCAGCCATCATGAATTTTATTTTATTGTTATTATTTTGGCCACGCTGCACGGCTTGCAGGATCTTAGTTCCCTGATCAGGGATTGAACCCAGTCCACTGCACTGCAAGTGTGGAGTCCTAACCACTAGACTGCCAGGGAATTCCCCATCATTAATTTGAATGTAGTCAAAATAATTATTTTCCTTTTAGGATGTCTGTTGTCTTATGTTTTGTTCAAGAAATTTTTGCATATATATGTTCTCAATTTTCTTCTAAAAACTGTGTTTTTTTTTGGCTGTGCCACACGGCTTGCTGGATCTTAACACCCTGACCAGGGATCAAACCCAGGCCCCAGCAGTGAAAGCGCCAAGTCTTAATCACTGGACTGCCAAGGAATTCTCATGTGTTGGTTCTTCTTTTTTTTTTTTTTGAGGGATGTACATTTTATTGTAAACCTGAAATAGTCTTCAGACAGAACACAATGTCTTCAGTCTAGGCTCTCATGTGGCTTACAGAGGAAACTGTGATTTTTGGATTAGGGGAAAGGAGAAGGACAGCACAGAGGATGAGTGCTTAGTTTGCCAAAAGGACCTCCTCACGAGTGCTCCTCAGCCAGCTTATCAGCTTTTGCCACAGCTCCTTCAATGGGTCCCACCATATAGAAGGCCTGTTCTGGGAGATGGTCATATTCACCTCCCAAAATCTGCTGGAATCCTTCGATGGCCTTCTTCAGGGGTACCACCTTCCCCATATGACTGGTAAAGACCTCAGCCACCTGGAATGGCTGAGACAAGAAATGCTGTATTTTCCATGCACGGGACACAGTTAACTTGTCTTCCTCAGAAAGTTCATCCATACCCAGGATGGCAATGATGTCCTGGAGGGATTTGTAGTCCTGTAGGATCTTTTGCACCCCACAGGCAACATCATAATACTCATTGCCAACAATGTTGGGATCCATGATGTGAGAGGTGGAGTCCAGAGGATCCACAGCTAGATATCTGCCCAGTTCAGCAATAGCACGGGACAGCGCTGTGGTAGCATCCAAATGGGCAAAGGTAGTGTCAGGGGCAGGGTCAGTCAAGTCATCAGCAGGCACGTAGATAGCCTGTACAGAGGGGATAGATCCCTTTTTGGTGGTGGTGATTCTTTCCTGCATGGTACCCATATCAGTGGCCAGGGTAGGCTGATAACCCACTGCAGAAGGGATTCTGCCCAATAAAGCAGACACCTCTGAGCCAGCCTGGGTGAAGCAAAAGATGTTATCAATAAACAGCAATACATCTTGACCTTCTTGGTCTCTGAAGTATTCAGCTACAGTCAGTCCAGTCAGAGCTACCCGGGCCCGAGCACCAGGCGGTTCATTCATTTGACCGTACGCCAGCGCGACCTTGCAGGTAGCATCTTTTAAGTTGATAACACCAGACTCAGTCATTTCATGGTATAAGTCATTGCCCTCATGGGTCCTCTTACCAACACCAGCAAACACAGAGTAACCACCATGGGCTTTTGCAACATTGTTGATTAACTCCATGATCAGTACTGTCTTGCCAACTCCAGAGCCACCAAAGAGCCCAATTTTGCCACCCTGGGCATAGGGAGGCAGCAGATCCCCAACCTTGATACCAGTAGCAAGAATTTCCTGCTCAGCACTCATCTCCATGAATTCAGGAGCCTCAGCATGAACAGCAGCAAATTGTTTGGTTTCGATGGGACCTCTCTCATCAATAGGTTCTCCAATGATGTTCATGATTCTATGCAAGGTCTTAGGGCCAACAAGAATTTTGACTGGTGCACCAGAATCCAGGACTTTCTGGCCTCTAACCAAACCTTCTGTACCATCCATGGCAATGGTCCTTACCGTGCTCTCACCCAAATGCTGGGCCACCTCCAAAACCAGCCTGGTTTCCCTGCCTTGCACTTCCAGGACATTTAGGATGGGTGGCAGCCCCTCATCAAATTGGGCGTCCACCACTGCACCAATGACCGCCACGACACACCCAGTGGCGGTGTCTGCCTTTGGCAATGGATATGTTTGAGCAGCATAGTCTCTGGCAGGCTGGAGCACTGCCGAAGCGGCCCGCAGTAAGAGCTGGGCTTGGGGTAGCGGTGCTGAAGGGCTGAGTCCCCGCAAGCCCTCAGAGGCTGAGGCAGCGGCACACGACCCACAAGTCCCAACATGGTGGAGCTGGGGTGGAGACTTTTAGTCAGGTTTTTAAATTCATTTCAGCTTGATTTTTTAAAATTGAAGTAAGATTCGTATAACATAAAGTTAGCCATTTTAAAGTATACAATTTAGAGGCATTTAATACATTCACAATATTGTACAACCATCACCTTTATGTAGATTCAAAACATTTTCATCACCTCAAAAGGAAACTCTATACCCATTAAGCAGTCACTCCCCATTCTCCTCCCTTAGACCCTGGTAACCACTAATCCATTTTCTGTCTCTGGATTTGCCTGTTCTGAACATTTCATATGAAGGAATCATATAGTTTATGGCCTTTTGTGTCTGCCTTCTCTAACTGAGCATGTTTTCAAAATTAATCCACATTGTACATGTTTCAGTATTTTATTCCTTTTTATGACTGAATAATATTCAATTGTAAGGATAGAGCACATTTTGTTTATCCATTCATCAGTTAATCAGTTAATGGACATTTGAGTTTTTTCCACTTTTTGGCTATTGTGAATAGTTGCTGTGAAAGTTTTTGTGTGGACATGCTTCAGTTTTCTTGAGTGCATACCTAGGAATGGAATTAAAGGGTCATATGGTAATTCCATGTTTAACCCACTTGAATTTTGTGTATGACACTATATTCGTTTCCTAGGGCTGCTGTAATAAATTACCACAAATTGGGTGGCTTTAAAACGCCAGAAATTTATTCTCCTATGGAAGTAAAAAATCAAAGTGTCAGTGGGTCAAGCTCCCTCCAGAGGCTCTAGGAAGGATCCTTTCTGCCTCTTTCAGCTCCTGGTGCCCCAGGAGGTCTGGACTTGTGACTGATTCACTACAATCTCTGCCTTTGTCTTCACAAGGGCTTCTTCCTTTGCGTTCCTACATACATCATCTTCCCTCAGTGCATGTTTGCCTCTGTGTCTACATTTCCCCTTATAAGGATACTAGTTATTGGGTTGGGGCCCATCCTAATGACCTCTTGATTTGATTGCATCTGCAAAGACTCTACCTCTAAATAGCTCCCAAGCACAGATTCTGGGGGTAAGGACTTCGACATATCTTTTTCTGGGGATACCGTTCATCCCATGATAGGTGCAAAGTAGTGATCTCGCTTTCATTTTTTTCAGAGAGCTGGTTGTCTAGACAATTCTTCCCAGTCCTCTGTAGGGACATCTCAGTGTCTGAATGTGTGCAGGCCAGTTTCCAGGCTCTCTATCCTTCTCTTTTCTCCTATTCTATTCTTGAGCCACTGTCTTGTCTTGATTACTACAGCTTCCTAATTGAGCTCTCACATCCAAGAGTCAGTGGTTAGAAAAATAGGGTCTGTTTCTTGCTTGGACAGCTTTCTCTGTTCTTGTGACCCTTTTATATGTGCTAACCTTGGCTCTGGCCATTGAAGGTCTAACAGTGACCACATGGAGGCCCTGGAACAGCTTTGTGGTATGCCCTAGAAATAACTTTGTCCAGAGCATGTCCAGCACAGCCCTGGGCCGAGGTGACAAGGATGTTGTATGAACTGATGCCCAGAATGTAATGCCCAGGAGAAAATAAGTTGGAGTCTTGAAGCTCTTTGGAAAGGCCAAAGATACGGGGGTTGAGCTGAAGAAACTGAGTGACTTTGTAGCAAAGCCATGGCTGTGAAAATGTCCAGTTTCTAACCATGATAAAAGGGCAAGATTGCCAAGTTAAGTCACCCAGTTAATTGTGGCCCTTAATTTCTACTCTAGGAATTTGTGCAGCCCTAATATTAGCATTTGCAGGGAGGGAAGGCAGCTGTTGGGGGCAGGAGGCAGTTCCATAGTGACTCCCAGGCCCCATGGGCTCTAATTTTAAACCATGAGAGGGGGAGGGAGGGCTCACAACTGTACTGCTGACACCAGTACAAGGGCACCCAGAAGTTCATTTTCCTTGGACACGTCAAAAAGATCTTCCACAAGCCTTTTCAAAGATTTGGCAAATACTTTGGGGCCAAAAAAAATGTTTTTCATATACATTCCCTGGCATTTATTTTAGTGGATACAGGATATATTATTAAAATCCTTGTGTTACTTTAAATTGTTTAAATTCTTTTTTAAAAAAATAAATTTATTTATTTATTTATATTTATTTATTGTCTACGTTGGGTCTCTGTTGCTGCGCGTGGGCTTTCTGTAGTTGCAGCGAGCGGGGGCTATCCTTCTTTGCAGTGCATGGGCTTCTCATTGCGGTGGCTTCTCTTGTTGCGGAGCATGGGCTTTAGGCATGTGGGCTTCCGTAGTTGTGGCTCGCGGGCTCTAGAGCACGGGCTTAGTAGTTGTGGTGCGTGGGCTTAGTTGCTCCTCAGCATGTGGGATCTTCCTGGACCAGGTCTTGAACCCCTGTCCCCTGCATTGGCAGGCGGATTTAACCACTGCGCCACCAGGGAAGTCCCTAAATTGTTTAAATTCTTATATCAGTGTTGCTTCCTGAAGCTCTCAAATTACAGGATCATTTTTGGACTTTCACCCAAGTTAGTCATCACAACTAAATTCCTCTTGAACACTGTGAAAAAACTTCCAGGACTGATGAGAGAATTTCTAGAATTTAACCAATAGCATTACAATTCCCCCAGTAGGTGGCCTAAAGCGTTGCCCAGGATTTGAAATCAATTTTAATGATAGTTACTAATTTGAATAATAGTAACATAATTTCAAGCATGTTGTATTTACTTTAATGTTCTGATTTGGCGTTTTTTAAGATCCTGTTTTGTTTGATACGCTGTTTTGGTGGCAGAGATTTACCCAGGAAGTCCGCTCTTTGTTACCTATCTCCACTGCCTTGTAGCAGTCATGGTTTCTGATGAGAAATAAGCTGTAAATCATATTGGGCTTCTCTTGTGTGTGGTGAGTTGTTTTTATTGTGTGTATATTAGTGCACTTAATGGTGTCCCACATTTCTCTAAGATTGTCTATTTTCTTCATTCTTTATTCTCCCTGTTCTTTGGATTGCATAATCTCAATCAGTCTCTATCTTCAAGTTCATGGATTCTTTCTTTTGCCATTGACATCTACCATTGGACCCCTCCAGTGTGTGTTTCATTTTATAATTTTTTTTTACTGCTGTTCTCTATTTAATGAGACATCATCATGAAACCTTCCTTTACTTCTTCCAGCATGGCTTCCTTAAGTTCTTTGAACAGTTATGATAGCTGCTGTGAAACTTTGTTAAGTACAACATCTGGTCCCTCTCACAGTTTCTGTTGTCTGTTTTTTTTTTCCTGCATATGGGTCACTTTGCTGTTCTTTGCATGTCTCATAATTTTTTCGTTGAAAGCCAGATATTTTAGGTAATATATTTTGGTAACTCTGGATACTGATACCCCTACTTTTTCTCTGGGCTTGTTTTTGCAGTCGTTTGCCTATTTATTTGTTTAGTGATACAGCTAGCCTCTTTTAGTGAGTCTGTTTCCCCGCCAGTGCAAAGCCTTTGGTGTCACTCCTCAGAGGGTGCAATTTAAGCATAAGCAAAGTCACCCTGGGATGCAGGGATTTTCAGAGGGCTCTCTGACTATCTCTTTCCTGATCCCTCCATTAAGCTGTTTCAGTTGATATCACACCCAGCTGTTGGGCTCCACTAACTGTTGGCTGACTGGTCTGCTGTTTTCAGCAATGCCCATAAACTGCTGCACAGTCTTCTCGCTAGTGTTCAGTTTTAAGGCCAGTCTCTGAGGTTTGTTCTTACCCCAGGAGGTTCTTCTTAGCTGTCTCTTTTTTTTTTTTTTTTTTTTTGCGGTACACGGGCCTCTCACCGCTGTGGAGCACAGGCTCCGGACGCGCAGGCTCAGCGGCCGTGGCTCACGGGCCCAGCCGCTCCGCGGCATGTGGGATCTTCCCAGACCGGGGCACGAACCTGCGCTCCCTGCATCGGCAGGCGGACTCCCAACCACAGCGCCACCAGGGAAGCCCCTTAGCTGTCTCTCTCCATGGTTCTCTCTGGTGAACTGGCTTGGTTTAGCTTTTTTCTCTTAATTAAGAGGAGCTACTGTTTTCAAGAGCACTCTGAGGCTTGAACATTCCTGCACTCTGTTTCAAATGAGGTCAGTTCCTTTGTGGAAAGCTTTGGAGCCCTCTGTGAACTGTCTTTCCCCTGGGAAGAATCTCTGAGCTAATGCTTTTGTCAGCGGCAGCCTCTGGTCTTCTTGATTTGCTTCTCCTGGTGTGGAACCTCTGCTCTATGAGTGATTTGGGGTCGGGATAATCAGGACCCCCATATGTTCAGTCTACCATGCCTCCATTCAGTGAGTAGGCACTGCATAGGGGAAGGGTGCCCCCAAACTCTCAGCCACACTCACCAGGAATTTCGCTGCTTCAGCTTTGGAGCTGGAGGGAATGAGAAATGCTGGTGGCCTGCCCCCTTGGTAAGATGCCATACCCCCTGATCAGGAGCTGAAAGGAGAGGGACTCCCATCTTCTTGGCCATACACACCCCAGGTGGAGTTCTGTCAAACAGAGCTGGGGGTCGTTTGGGTAAATCACCTCAGACTCTTATCATTCTTACCAAGTTTTAGTAGATTTTCTTGAATCAACATCTCTTCTTTTGCTGTGTGCACTGAGGACAATTTTCTGAGATTATAATTTCTTTTTATTATTATTATTAGTGTTCACCAGTTATACGTGTTTTGCTGTGGAGTGGGTCTGCAGAGCTTGTCATGCTGCTATCCCAGAAGTGGACCCTCTGAACCTTGTTTCTGAGCTAAGGCTGATGCCTGTGGTTCTCAAACCTCAAGGTGTTGGAAGAGGCTTAAAACCCCTGCCACCTGACGATTGGACTGTTTTGCATTGATGTGAATATCATGGGGTAAGAAATGGGAGATGACAAAGGAGCCTTCTCTCTATGAAGCCCCGCAAGGCTTTGTAGACTTGTTTTGGAGAAATACCAGCCTCATTCCAACATTGGATGGACGTTCAACATAGCTGTGGATGCCGATGCACCTCCCAGCATTATTTGCAAAAATATGTGATGGTTCTTTAGTCTTGGTTATGAAATCTTTTAAAGGGCACAAGAAGAATTCTTCCAGAGGCATGAGGTCCCAGGGAGAGGTAGAGCCTTTTCGCACTAGGTAATTTCTGCAGGTGACTAATATTTTGCAAGCAAAATAGCTATTTATTTCAAGTGCTCAACATTTACAGTATTCCATTGTATGATAGCCTTTTATCAGATGTTAACAGAATCAAAGCTTGAAATACTAACTTGAATTTTTAAATGGATATAAAGGATGGCTGTGGGTATGCAAGTAACATGATCAATACTTGTAACTTTATGGTATTATTTTTTCACATGTGTTAAATAAGTGTATCCTCAGTAAAGTTTTCTTGTTACTATTACAATGCCCCTTGAGATTTTAGAAGTAGATGGATCCAGGGGTGTTTTCCAACAACTACAACCCATTCTCCCATTCTCAGTGGATATGAGCTGGGTGTCCAACAATTTGACTCAATTCTGACACTATCTGGAGATAGCGTCAGACCCCACAGGTTAAGGGCTCAGTCCCACAAGGCCACCCCCATTTCAGATGCCAGTCGCAAGTCCAGAGCCACCCACACTTCTGACCTACTGGCTATACATCAGGGTTCCCATGACCCCCTTCTCAGGTTCAGTCATTTGCTAGAATGGTTCACAGAACTCAGGAAACACTTATGTATTTTTACTGGTTTATTATATAATAAAGGAGATCAAAGGAGGTGTGATCAATTATTAACTCCATTTCCAGACTCTCTTTCTTCTCTGGAGAATGGGGGTGGAGTGGGGTTGAAGATTTCAAGCTTCTAATCACGGCTTGATTTTTCTGGTGACCAGCCTCCATCCAGGAAGCATCCAGGAGCCCACCAAGAGTCACCTCATTAGAACAAAAGACAGTCCTATCACCTGGGAAATTCTGAGGGATATAGGAGCTTAGTGTCAGGATCCAGGGACAAAGACCAGATATATATTTCTCATTATGCCACAGACCCTGAACTGTTTTAGCTACCCAGCTGCCCAGTACCTGACCATGAACTCTCTGATGAGGCTTGGTGGTGTGCAGACTTGGTTCTCAGTAAGATTCAGCAATTGCCTCTGGGTCTACCAAATTAAAGTTGTTTAATCCATTAAAAATCTTTTTATGAAATTCTTCGTCATGAGGATGTGAAAACTACAATTTTGAGCATGCAGGTGTCGCCTTTCCAATAACTGCTTCTGTAGTTGGTGTCTTATTTCGGGTTGCTATAGCCAAATACCATAGACTGGGTGGCTTATAAACAACAGACATATATTTCTCACAGTTCTGGAGGCTGGAAGTCTGAGATCTAAGTCCGGGCAGTTTTGGTGTCTCGTGAGAGCTTGCTTCCTGGTTTATAGGCAGCCAGCCTCTTACTATGTCCTCCTGTGGTGGAAGGGGCAAGGGAGCTCTCTGGGGTCTCTTTCATAAGGACACTAATCGCATTCCTGAGGGCTCCACCCTCATAACCTAATCACCTTCCAAAAGCCTCACCTCCTAATATCAGCACACTGGGGGTTAGATTTCAGCATATGAATTTTGGGGGGACACAAACGTTTAGTCTTTGGCAGCTGGTTTAGCTCCCCGTGTCATGCTGTGCTGCCCCTAATTGATGGAACAACATTTAGTCTAAAACCAGCCCCCTCTGAGAGTCCATTAGGTCTGCACTATGGACTCAGAGCTCTCTCAGATTCCTTCTGGAATAAAAGGATCTCTAAATTTGTTCCTGCCTGGGTTGCCAATGAAGAAAGGCACCAAATTGCTCGTCCCAAACACACACCTGTTTGAATGGGAGTGGGCACAGCTGACTCCCCATGGGAGGGACAGCCTTCAGGGTGAGACTGAAGGTCAGGCCCCCCTGCAGGTGAAGGGCCCTTTCTCCACTCATGAGGACACCAGACTATCTTAGGAGGGAGGCTGAGGCTGTGACTTTGCTTTCTTTGGGTTTGGCTCAGGTAGGATTTTAAAATTAAGCCAACACTTTTCCAGCACACTTGTGGTATGCTAGAGGTAAACATATAAGACTGCATTCAGAAAATATGCGTGATTTTAAAAGGCCTTTGCCAATGCCTTCAGCTAAGACAGTATATAACCGGTGTTGAGAGATGTGTGTGCATTGCCTTGGTGGGGCAGAAGAGCTTATAGCCTGCACCTGAGAAGCAGATACAAAATCAAGGTGCACTTCCTTAAGGAGGGTCTGTCCTGGGGCATTAGGGTCCCCAGCGCCTCTGCCTTCGAGTGTCTGTTCCACATCTGTCCCTGTCTTTCCTTTCATATAAAAGCTTTGCAGAATTCTGAACACAGAATAACCCCTGCATTATGTCATTTTTCTTCTAAACCTCGGCCAGAAGTACCCAGATGTAGACCGGATGTAAGCATTTGAATGATGTGGCCTCTGTTTTGCCTGATGGGCATGGAGCCTTCATTGTTACAAACACCTACAATTCAATCTTACAGTGACAGAAGTGAGCTTGTATTTCATTTGGTAATTTTCCAAACAATTTACTTTGTTTGAGAAAGTAACATTTCCTTTAGATTTCTCAATTCTGGCATTAATCAGCCTAAGTTTGTAATGGATGATTTTTTTAAAAAAAAGTGGCATCCAAAAATAAAAATGAGGAGGCTCCAAACTTCGGTCTTGAAATGGAAACAAAAAGGATAACCCAGTTTTGAACTATGTTTAGGAGAATGAGAGGATTGGAATCAGAGATCTTTTCCACTGTAATAACATTTTATTGTAGTTGTATGAACGTTATGAAGTAGTCTGATGTGTATTACTACAGAGAGGAGCAGACAAGGGCAACATACGGAAAAAGACAGAGATCTTCTTA
The DNA here is from genome assembly GCF_005190385.1 of Monodon monoceros. Classification (NCBI taxonomy): domain Eukaryota; kingdom Metazoa; phylum Chordata; class Mammalia; order Artiodactyla; family Monodontidae; genus Monodon; species Monodon monoceros. Next base: position 154,750,492 of record NW_021703768.1, read on the forward strand.
TCTTTATGGTGCAATTTAACACACATTAATAACATTGTGAATAAGGTTCTATTTTCAAAAACTGAATTAGGTTGTTAACATAAGGGAAATGATTTTAGTTTTTGAGGTATCTATTGTCGATACTTTACTATATGTCTATCAAGACTTTACTATCAATCTATTGTGTCTGGTGTCTATTGTCAGTACTTTACTGAGGGCAGAATCTACTTTATCTGCTCCAAATAGATTTTATTTTGATCCTGAAATATTACTGGAGAAAGTTTACTTTGAAGTGGGATATCTGTATTAAAGCTAGTTGAAAAGAAAACTGGTGTTTCCATTAAAACATTGCAGCATCACTTTACAGAAAGCTTTATTTAGAATCTGCATTTCCCACCCCCTGGGACGGCTAGACTTTATCTCTTGCGTGGTCTTGGTGGAGTGTCCACTCTGCTCCACTCTTGGGTCACCTTTGTTGGGGGGCTGTCAGTAAGGGGCGGGTGAGGAGACCTGCACCCCAGGGAACTCCCACAGCCACTCAGTTTCTTGGAACTCATTTTTGTCTTTCACTTATTTTTTTTTGTTTTCTTTTTTTTTTTTGCTACACTGTGCAGCATGTGGGGGTCTTAGTTCCCCAACCAGGGATCAAGCCCTGCCCCCTGCTGTGGAAGTGCAGAGTCTTAACCCCTAGACTGCCAGGGAAGTCACGTCTTTCACTTCTTTTTCTTGCAAAGGAATACATGCTTGGTGTTCAAATTTTAAATAATATACAAGTACGTCAAGTTAAAACTCCCCCACTTCTAATGATAACCACAGTTATCAATTTACCAAGAGTTTTCTGGATGTTTTTCTCAGTCCTTTTGTGGTTTCTGACCTTGGAACGTGGGTGATGGTGGGCTCCGTTCCTGCCCTGGGCACATATTTACTCCCTGGTGATTCTCGAGGCTTCTCCACTAAAAGCCAGTCTTACCTACACCGACCATGATGTCAAGCACGATCCATTTTATTGTTTTCTCTGCTGTCAGTTCTCCTAACATCTTGGAAAGCTGTCAATCACTGAGACAACCTTTTGTGGCTGTTGCTGAGGAAATCAGGTGCTTCATCTTCCAAATAACTGTGGTGTCTTGTGTAGCATTTTCTTGAAACCAAGTTTGGGCCTCACCATTTCTTGCACTGCACACGGTGCAATTTTGCGATAACCTCCTCTCAGTAGCACTTGTCTTGTCTCTTGGGTTTTGTAGCCGCCTTGCCGTGGGCCTGGCCCCTGGGCAGTTGGGGTCCTTGGACTGGAGAAAGCAGTCCCCTATCTTGGGGCTCACTGTGGTCCTGGCGGGGATGCTAAGCTCAGGCCTGGAGGTGACTGGCACACATCCTGGAACGAGGTCCCCAGGTGGGGACCAGGACAATTCCAGCCTTGGCATGGGGTGTGCACTCAGATCCAAAAGGAGACAGTCCACCATGTGGATGGGAAGACAAATGGGGTGCTGATAAGCCCCTCACCCCTTTGGTCTCTCTCCTCTGGATGTGAGTGCCCCTGGAGCTCTGGCCTTGCCTCTCACAGTGCCAGCTCTCCTTGTCCCCGGGGGCCCACGGACGCCTTCTCCCAGAGGCCCGTCCAGCCCAGTATGCCCAGAGCCAGCTCCCTCTTCTTGGTGCCCCCCCACTTCCACCTGATGAGCAAGGCCATCCCCTGTGCAGAGCCAGGCCCGGTCGCTAGCCTCTCCCGCTGCCGGTCTGCATAGCTGGTGGTCAGCAGTCAGCCCAGGATATCCCTTGGGTTCCTCTCTTCCTCCTGGCCCCTCAACCCCGGGCCCCTTTCTAGTCCTGCCATGGGGAGGACATCCTGGGGCTGTTTCCGGGGTCTGCACTTCTGAGCTCAGGATCCCAAAGGTCCTGTGGACAGACGAAGGCCCCGGGAGGTCTCTGCAGGTCCTGCGATCCTCACCTAGGCTGTCCTGCCTGGCAGGGCCTCCCTCCCTTGTGTTTCTGGCACATTCTTCTCCCCTGCTTAGCTCTGGCCTCAGCTCCTCTCTGACCCTCCACCTGCCCCTCCTCCCCCTCCCTCAGCTTCCAGCTGCAGGTTTAGCCTCTTGTGGCCAAGGGGAGGTGGTGGGCACACCAGGGACCAACAGAGGCTCGGGGAAATGCAAGCTCCTGACTTTGGATTGGTTTTTTTTTTCATTTGATTACTTAATTTATTTACTGACATTATGTTTTTTAGAGTTAGCCCTGTGGATACAATTCCAGTTCACTTTTCAAACTGATGTGTAGCACACATTGCCCAATGACACAATCATTTCTTTATCCATTATAATATAGGTGGGCATTAAATTCTTTCCAAAGTTTCTCCACTAAAAGCAATAGTATGATTTAAAAACCCTTATCTACCTACATACGTGCAGAATTTTCACCTGGTCATCTCTCTTCAAACTTTTTGCTTTTTCACCCTGCCCCCATACCCCCACCAAGGAATTTTTAACCATTTACACAATTTTTCAAAACCAAACTCCAGACTTTATTTGGATTTCACCAGCTTTCCCATTAATGTCCCCTTTTTTTTCTTTTTTTTGCGGTACGCGGGCCTCTCACTGATGCAGCCTTTCCCGTTGCGGAGCACAGGCTCCGGACGCGCAGGCTCAGCGGCCATGGCTCACGGGCCCAGCCGCTCCGCGGCATGTGGGATCTTCCCAGACCGGGGCACGAACCCATGTCCCCTGCATTGGCAGGCGGGTTCTCAACCACTGCGCCACCAGGGAAGCCCTAATGTCCCCTTTTTGTTCCAGGATGTTATGCAGGCTGTGGTGATACATTGAGTTGTTACATCTCCCTGGTCTTACAGGCTGTTTGTCATTTATTCTCAGGAGAAACTTGGTTAAGCACTGTCATTTGTATAAACATAAGCAAATCATTCTAACTTCTCTGAACCTCAGGTCTCTCTGCAGTAAAATTTTCAAAAACACCATTTTAGGGAAGATCCAATAAACTCTTGATATGAAACACTGCAAAGTGTTATTGTGTGTTTGTTTTCCATATGGGAGCTTGCATCTCTTTCATCTGTGTTATTCACAAGCTGGTCAAGCATTTAAAACATTCAGAAGGGAAATAAAACCCTCTTTCTCCCCAGAATATACAACTTCATCTTCACAATTGCACTGGAACCACAGACTTTTGACATGATCACACAGGACTTGTACCTGATAACATTTGAGACACCCTGGGGGACCCACTTGGTTTTGCATTTACTCTACTCATGGGAATGTTAGCACAAGAGTCTCAGGCCAGGTAGAGAAGATAGATAGGGCCCAGGACCCTTGAAGCCTGTGGTCCCCCCAGATTGACGGGTGACTCATAGTCCAAGGTGACCTGGTGGGTGATGTTATCCACTCTCCCTGCCAAGGATGATGGGGGTGGACGATGCAGTTTCCATGGGGTGCAGCAAGTATGTGGATTGTTGAAAAATACATCGGTTGGGCACTAGGCACCTTCTCTGCAGAGATGGAGAACACCCAGGAGAGCTGACATCTTTCAAGTGCACAGTGATGTGTAGGTCCATTGGCTGTAGCTGGTGACCAGGGATCTGTCTGCAAGCAGAGTGGAGTCGGGCTGGTCCTAAGAGCAGCTGAGGCATGGAGGTAGATCACAGGACAGGGAGGGAGGACAGAAGAGGAGGAGGGTGAGCTGTGGAGGACCACAGGCAGGGAGGGGGATGGAGGGGGATGATGAATGGGGTTACATGAAGTTATGGGGTTGGCCCCCATGGTGGGATTATTGCCCTTATGAGAAGAGGAAGAGACATCAGAGCTCACTCTCTCCGCCAAGTTGGGACACAGAGAGAATGTGCCATCTGTTTACCAGAAAGAAAGTCTGTTAGCCAACACGGAACCTGCCAATACCTTCATGTCGAACTTGCAGCCCCTAGAACTCTAAAATAAATGTCTATGTTTAAGTCCCCCAGTCTGTGGTCTTTGTTTTGGTGGCCTGAGCTGACTGAGACTTTGGGTAGCTCAGGTACTGGTCTGTGCTCAGAGCCTGGGTTTTCCCACTGGATACAGGCCTGGGTGTAGAGGGCATAGATGGGTTGAGGACGTGGTTCAGCCCCCAGGCTGCGGGTACCGGGCAGGAACATAATGCCCTGGTGCTGGCTCAGGAGCAGGGGGTGATGGTAGGCAGAGAGCAGCTCTCTCACCGCCTAACACTGGTGGGTCAGCTTCTTCCCAAGAGAGGCCCCAGGACTCTTACCAGATGGCCTTCTCTGGCTCCCCATTAGGCCCCTGCTAAGCGAAGCCCACCTTCTCTCCTCGGTGGGCCGAGCATCCCATTCACCCTTGTTGCCGCACTGGAGTCATGGGGATGGGGGGCAGCCCTCCTGGGATGTGAAGCATCATGTGCCACCCACACCACCTGCCCCTGTCCTGCCTGCCCACCCCTTGGGGCTGGGTCCCTAGTCCCTGGGAAGTGAAGGTCTCAGGATGGGGTGTCAGGGACCCTCACTCCCATGTAAAGATGCCATGGACACCCAGCCAGGCCATGTGCTGCCTGGAGTGACCAGGGATAAAGAACCCACCCCAGTCGCATGTGTAGTTAGCGTGGAGGGGCGCCGACCCTTGGGCACCTGTGCTGGGCTCCTAGCTGCTTGCCTCTACCAAGAGGCTGCAGGACTCTCAGGTGACTGGTCATCTTGGGGTGGTTCTGTTCCCCTCTGGGGGATGGTCCTGGGTGCTCCTGGGGGTGGTAATGGATCCCCCATTCTCCTTCCCTCCCTGCACTCCAGGATGCTGGTCTGAGCAGGGGTCCTCACGAGTTGGGGCCCCTGCCCCACCTGCAACATTATTGGAACACACAGGCCTCCTCCTCCCCCAGCCGCCCGGAGCCTCTGCCCTTTGCCTCCCTGGGGCCAGGGGTGAAACCAAATCTGGGGCAGTGACACCCAGGCTATTTTGGAGCTCGGCTGGGCGGGCTGGCGGTGGTGGGGGCGGGGTGGGGGCGGGCCCAGTCTCCTTCAGCTGATAGCACCCGCCTGTCCTTTTGTCCCTGTCCAGTTTGAGGACCGGCAGGAGTGCGGGCTGCTGGGTGGGAGCTTTGTCGGTCCTGGGCCCTCGGAGGGAGGTGAGACCCAGCAGCCCCTGCCCCAGCATCTGAGCGCCTCGCCTGGGTGCTGCCCAGTGCCCCTGGTAGAGACAGGTGAGGAGGCAGAGAGCAAGCGGGGTGGGGGGCCATGCAGTGCCCCTGAGGACGGCTCTGCTGAAGGTCATGGCTCTGGGGGATGGAGGGACCTGGGGTAGGGTTTCAGCCAGGCGGTGCTGCTCCTGGGGTTGGGGCCATGGATTCTAGCCCCTGCCCCATTGGTGAGCTGAGCCAGACCCTCATGTGGGGAGGGAGCAGCTGGGGGAGGAGGGGGGCATCAGAAGCACCCACCTCCTCCTTTGCCCAGTGCCCTGAGGGTCTGGCTGGCCCTGCCCCCAGCTCTGTTGAGATGGATGCCCGCTGACAGCTGGGGCTATTTTGGGCCTGTTGGCTCAGCGGAGGGGACAGCCAGAGGGCCAGTGACACCTGACTCCAGGAAAGAATTTCCCCTGGAGTTCAGGAAGCTGGAAGGCCCAGGGGTCTCAGGGAAAGGCACAGACTGTGGGAGCTTCCCTTTGAAGTCTTTTCTGGAAGGGTGTGGGGGCCACAGGGTTGGGGGCAAACTGGGGGGACAGGCCTTCTGGGAGGGGGCCGCCCAATGTTCTGCTATGAGGCTGTGAGCCACTTCCCACTCTGGACTCATCTGGAAAATGGCCCAAGACCCACAAGGACCCCAAGTTCTGGAAAAGCAAGGATGGAGGGGCTGTGGGTGTGGCATGGGTCAGCCACAAGGTTCCCCAGCAGGCTTGCAAGGGGGGAGGGTCTTGGCCTCAGAGTGAAGATCCTGCCAGTGCCAAGCTGGGGCCTCCAAGGGGCTAAGGAGCCCGAGTGGGGTCCACAGGGAACTGCCTTCCCAGGTGGGCATCTGTGAGAGGAAGAGGCTTCCTTGAGAAGCTGGGGTTGAGGTCCTGGCCCAGTGTCTTCTCCTGAAACTCCTGTTCTTCCCTTGTGGCTGCAGCTCCAGTAGCCCCAGCCCCCAACATGGCAGGGGGAGGAGGAGGACACTGCAGGTGACTCTGTGCCCAGAGGGGCCTTGGGTGGTCACTGCCCCACACTCAGCTTGGATGAAGGCAGCTCCAGAGTCCTGGGGCATACCTTGGGGTGCCTTGGCCCTGCTGCCCAGTGGGGATGCCTGCCTGGTATGGGGTGTCAAGGGGTGTCTTGTCTGGGTGAGCCCCCTTAGACCTCCATGGGTCTGCCGCAGTGAGGGTGGGGCATATAGGCCCTAGACAGGGAACGCATCCCCGGTGGCTTTAGAGGTTCTTGGGGTCTCTGCCCACCCTTCTGCACCTGCTGAGAGCTGGCTCCCCCTGAGCATGTGCAGAGATGAGACCTCCCTCCCCATCCCTGTCCTCCTGGCCCCCAGAGGCTGCCAGCTGTGGAATTGGCCCCCTGCCCCCTGCATATACTCACTTATGAGCTCAGAACAGTTGTCTCCCACAGCTGCTCTGGGTGTGGCAGGGGGAGGATGCCACGTCCTGCCTTGGGGAACCCACAGAGCAACTGTGTAATTCAGGAGGCGGTGGTATGCTGGGAAGAGCCCAGAACTCAGGGCCCTGGGGAACTGGTGTCAAAGTAATCTTTCCACAGAGGGACGCTGAGGCCCAGGAGGGTGTCCATGGAGGCGGGTGGCCACCTGCCCAGGTCCTTCCCAGGCCAAGAGCCCAGCCAGGCCATGGGGGAGCTGGGGGCGGGGCAGAGGTGCTGACTGCACAGTGAGTCAGCAGGATGGTCCCAGCTTACCTCCTTGAAGGGGATTAAGGGGATTAGGTCCTAAATCACAGGATGGGGAGCTGGAGGGCCTGGGGACGTTGCCCCATTTGTCCCATGGTGGGCAGCCCATGCTGATGGCCCGGCTCTTGGGGTGAAGAGAGTTAAGGCACTTGGGGACAGCCCAGGGCCCAGTGGGGTCCATTTGTGTTGGCTCTCTTTACAGAAGCCCCTGTGTAGGCAAGGCCCAGTTTCACCTCACCCACCTGTGCTGGAGGCCAGCAGTGCCCAACCTGGAGTGGGCAGAGGCCAGAGTCAGCCTGGGGCCTTTGGCATTGATGGCGCCAGCCCCATCCCTGCAAGGTGTCCAGTCGGCAGAGCCACAGCCAGTGGAGCCTCAGCTAAGATCTGCAGAGTGACTATGTTACCTGCAGGAACCCCAGTTGGGCCTGGCTAGCCCATTCTCAGCCTGGAACTCCTTGCCTCTTTCTGGGGGATTCTCTGATTGTTCTCCACAGACACACCATTGACTGACTGCCCCTGACCCTCCCCATTCCAATTCCTGGGGGAAGGAAGCAGGCACTCAGCGTGAGGAGGGGTGGGCAGCCCTGTGTGCTGGAGAAGCCCCCACCCCACAAGCTGCAGGATTTCCATTTTTTGCTTATTGATGAGCACACCCCCTCAGGGGTCCAGAGGAGGAGGGGGATCCCAGGAGAGGTGAGATGTGACCCGGCCCAGGACAGCTTCAGGCGGGACAGGCCCTGTGTAGAGGGCTCTCTGTTGTGGAATGCCCAGTGAGGAGGGCTAGGCAGCTGTGCACACAGCCTGCAGTGGAACCCAAACGCTTGGGTGGGGGAAGTCACCGAGGTGGGAGGATGGGGAACAAAGCGGACATGCCAAACAGATGGCTCGTACGAGAGTCTGCTGGGGTGAAGAAGCTGTGACCTCTGGTGTGCCTTAGAGAGAGGGGACAGGCCAGTAGTGGGCACTCACTGTGAGCTTCCACAGCCAGGCCCTGTCAGAGTGCAGAGAGTGGCCTCTCTGTGACTGGGGAAGACTAGGTAGGTTGGAGTTTCAGACTCTAGGAAGCAACAGTGTGTGGGGAGGGGACAGGACACCTACTGGCAGGTGGAGTGGCCCAGGTGGGACAGGGAAGGAAGGTCTTTGTGATGAGGTACAGCGTGGCACATGCTGCACAGGGAGGAGGGCAAGCTTGGTGCTGGTGTGGTGTTTTGGGACAGGTGCTCAGTTGGACCTTGAGTTGGGGCAGCAGGCCTGGCGCTGGGACGAGAGGGAGGAGATGCTCCTGCCAATGAAAAAGAGCCCATTTGGGGGGTGGTGGTGGGTCCAGAAAGAGGAAAATCGACACTTCTGGACCACCATACCATCTGGTGATGCTACCTGCAGAGATGGGATGTGTCAGGGGAGACGGCACCCGGATGGGGAAGAGGGGCCATGTGGAGGGCTTTACCCTGGATTAAGCTGGATTTTCCAGGACAGGTGAAGTGGCCACGTGGGGAAAAGGCAGGGGGCTCTAAGCACAGCAGGGTCTCATCCCCACTCTGTCCTTCCCCCTCACCCCACTCGCAGATTCCCCCGCCTCCCCCCACCCCCACCACCATGGATCACTCCTCGTTCAGCGGTGCACCTCGCTTCCTAACCCAGCCCAAGGCCTTCGTGGTGTCGGTGGGCAAAGACGCCACGCTGAGCTGCCAGATCGTGGGCAACCCCACGCCGCAGGTCAGCTGGGAGAAGGACCTGCAGCAGGTGGAGGCGGGCACTCGCTTCCGCCTGGCCCAGGACGGCGACCTGTACCGCCTCACCATCTTGGACCTGGCGCTGGGTGACAGCGGGCAGTATGTATGCCGTGCGCGCAACGCCATCGGCGAAGCCTTCGCGGCGGTCGGCCTGCAGGTGGACGCCGAGGCAGCGTGCGCCGAGCAGGCACCCCACTTTCTGCTGCGGCCCACATCCATCCGCGTGCGCGAGGGAGCCGAGGCCACCTTCCGCTGCCGCGTGCGCGGTTCGCCGCCGATGTCTGTGAGCTGGGCCAAGGATGGGCGGCGCCTGGGCGCGCTGGACGCTCCCCGAGTGCGCGTGGAGGCGAGCGGCGAGGCGAGCGCGCTGCGCATCCTGGCTGCGCGGCCGCGCGACAGCGGCACTTACACGGTGCACGCGGAGAACCCGCTGGGCGCCGCTAGTGCCGCCGCCGGACTTTCAGTGGACAAGGAAACAGACACAGACTGCCCGCCTGGGGCCTCCACAGCCATGCTCCTGGCGCACCTGCAGCTGCGGCGCGAGGCCATGCGCACCGAGGGCGCCCCGGCCTCGCCGCCCAGCGCCTGCACGCGCACCTGCACGGTGACTGAGGGCAAGCACGCGCGCCTCAGCTGCTTCGTGACGGGTGAGCCCAAGCCTGAGATAGTGTGGAAGAAGGATGGGCAGCTGGTGGCCGAGGGCCGGCGACATGTGGTGTATGAGGACGCGCAGGAGAACTTCGTGCTCAAGATCCTCTTCTGCAAGCAGTCAGACTGTGGCCTCTATACTTGCACGGCGTCCAACCTTGTGGGCCAGACCTACAGCTCCGTGCTAGTCGTCGTGCGAGGTGAGCTCCTGGCGCCGGGCACAAGATCACTGTGCGCAGTGAGCACAGGCAGAGGCTCCTCCCCAGGCCTCCTGTCTTTTCCTTCCAGCGTTGGCTGCTGCAGCCATCTCCCCACCCTGTGCCTGTCTGGTAGAGGAATCCGTGGTTGGAGGTCTTGGCAGCTCTCGCTGTTCTGTTCCATTGTCTTTGTGAGAGTAACACGAGTATACAACAAAGTGCTTTGTCACTAACACCCCCTCCCTCTGGGAGATGGTCAGGGTGCCCAGTGGCTGAGCCTGCTCTCTCCAGGCTGAGGGTGACCAGGCTCTCCACCCCTCCTACAGGATGCTAAGGGGGTCTCCCTGTCAGAGCTGGAAGGAGGGCAGGAGCAAGGGCAAACCTTGCGCTGTCGGAGGCCTCAGGCTGGGGCTGCACCAGGGTGCAGCTTGAAGGTGGTTCTGAGTCAGTTTGCAGGCTCATGTCCAGGTCTGGGGGCTCCCCCAGGGCACCGGGGCAGCTGTAGGCAACACCATCAGAGTTTGCTGGAGGGCTGTTTACTCTTGTTTCCTAAGACCAGCCTCTTGAAGTGGTTGGAGTCCCACCTCCACTTTTTACCAGCTGTAGGATCTCCAGCAGGGCGCTTCAACCTTTGTGTGTGTGCCTCAGTTTCCTCGTTTTTCACACGGAAGTGCGCTCCTGGAGTTGAGCAATTCCGCAGGCCAGTACTTGTCCAGTGGCCTCACTGCTGTGTGAACCCAACCCATCCTGCCTGTCCAGGACCAGCCTAGGGGCCTGCTCAGTGGGGCTGCTTGCTGTGGCTTCACCTGCCTCATTTCTCCTTTTCTCTTCCAGACTTCTCCTTATATTTTGGGCGGGGGGCTCTTTCCTTTAAGTTCTCTTCCCTCTCCTCTGTCCTCCCTCCTTTTCTATACCCCTACCTCCCTCTGTCCCCTCCTTACAGCTCCTCTGCCCTCCCACCCACCACCCTCTGTCCCCAAAGCCCCTCCAACCCCTGTCCTGGCTCCCTGCCCCCACCCCAGCCTTACACGTCCCTTTACCCTGCCCCCCTCCTTCTGCTCACCCTCCTCCTCGCCCCCTGACCGCCCCCTCCGTCACCCCTCCTGCCTGCCCCTCTTCCCTCTCCGCGCCCCACTCACCTGAGCTCTTTTTCCGCAGAGCCCAAGGTGCCCTTCAGAAAGCGGCTGCAGGACCTGGAGGTGCCAGAGAAAGCGTCGGCCACGTTCCAGTGTGAGGTGCCGCAGCCGCCCATGGAGACTGCATGGTATAAGGAGGAGACGCGGCTGTGGGCTGGTGCCAAGTACCTCATTGAGGAGGCAGGCGCTGAGCGCCGGCTGACTGTGCTCAACGTCACCTCCGATGACGATGCTGTGTACATCTGCGAGACGGCAGAGGGCAGTCGCACGGTGGCCGAGCTGGCGGTGCAAGGTGGGCGGGCAGGGGGCCCAGAGACTGGGCAGGGTCTGGGTCTCACAGGAGCTGGGCAAGCGGCGTAGGTAGTGGGCGGGTGGGGCGGGCAGGACCCTGGCACGAGGGGTGTGTCAGGAAGGGGTGGGGTGGGCACTCGGGGGACAGGGACGGGAAGGAGGTAGGGGTGGGACAGGCCTACAGGGGTCTCTCTGACCAGCTGCAGCCCTTCCCCCTCCCCTTCCCCACTGCTCCTCTGCCCACCCCAGGCAACCTCCTTCGAAAGCTCCCGAGGAAGACAGCTGGGCGAGTGGGAGACACGACCGTGTTCTGTGTGGAGCTGGCCAAGCCAGAGGGCCCTATCCACTGGCTGTGGAACCAGAAGGAGGTGGTGGCTGGGGGCCGAGTGGCCATTACTGCCGAAGGCACGTGCCACACGCTGACCGTCTCCCAGTGCAGCCTGGATGATGCCGGTGAGGTGGCCTTTGTGGCTGGGGGCTGCCGGACGTCCACCCAGTTCTGCGTGTCAGGTAAGGGCCTAGGGAGTACCTGTCACACAGAGGGTACACTGCCCACAGTCCACTGGGCCCTGCTCTGAGTTGTCGCCTGTTGCGGGGAGCGCCGTGCGGGGCAGGGAATGCCTAGGTTGTAGCTCTGGTTCTCTGGGGATCATGGTTTGTTTGACACCCTCCTCCACTGTGGTCACACTAGGCATCTGCAAAGTAGGAGTCCTGGTGGCCCCCCACCCTGTGAACCAGATTGGAAAGTGCAGGTTGTTCTAGAAGCACGGCGTGTAGGGGGTGACATTGTGGGTGTGTCCTCTTTCTGTGGCCTTTGGTGTTGAGATTGGCTCCCCCAGGGTCAGCCCTTTGCTGGGGATAGGGACCCTGCACGTGGGTCTCAGCACCCTTGGAAGGGTCGTTGTGCCTTGCCTCAACCATCATCCAGCCCAAGATCCCAATGGAGTCAAGGCTGAGGACTGGAAAGAGTTCCTTTCCAGGCCACGTGGACAGCTCAGGGTGGCCCCTGAAGCCCGGGCACTCTTTCCACTGCAAACAGAGAAATGGCCACAGAGCTGAGACTGGGGTTATGGGCTCACAATGTCCTCTTGGGCTGGCAGTCCCCTTGGGCTGAGGCCATTTCAGACCACCAGGGCAGTGCCCCTGGGGAGGACTGGGAATTCTGTGACAACCCCTTTATCCTACTGTGACCTTGGAGCCAGGGCTTGGGGAGGGGGTTCCCAGTTGTTGACATGGGCCCGTGCTCTGCTCAGCCCCCAGAAGGCCGCTCCTGCGTGCTCCTGAGGCCCCTGTGGTGAAGACCAGGACAGAGAGCTCCGTGACCCTTGGCTGGTCACCACCACCCCATGGGGACCGCCCTGTTGCTATCGATGGCTACCTGGTGGAGAAGAAGAGAGTGGGCACCTACCCCTGGAGCCGGTGCCATGAAGATGAGTGGGTGGCTATGCCTGAGCTGACTGTGGCTGGTGTGGCCGAGGAGGGGGAATTCCAGTTCAGGGTGTCAGCTGTGAACAGCTTTGGCCACAGCCCCTACCTTGAGTTCCCGGGAACTGTACACCTGGGTAAGTGTGGAAGGTTCTGTTCTCCCCGGCACCCTGGTAACAACCTGTGGGGCCATCTGCCCCTGAATCACCCAGACCCAGAGTGTGGCCCAGCCTTGGAGAGGCCAGAGTGACTCATGGGTCCTCTTTACGGCAGTGGGGTGGGCCCAGGGTCCTGATGCTATTGAAGACTTTTTTGTGGGAAGGCCAGGGGACCCAAAGACAGGACTCAAGCCCCACAGGAACCTATCTGTATCCAACAGCCCCCGGGCACTGGGCTACACAGCTGCCCTGCCACACTGGGTTTGTGGGATCTGAAGGGGATCTCGGGTGGCTGTAACTTGTCCTCACTCCACCCTGCATCTGACTTTTGCTCGTGGTCTCCATGCGCTTGTCCAGTGGACTTCCTAGAGCAGGGGTTATTTGGGCCCAGGCATTGGAGGAGAGGAGGGCAGGGGCCCAGCTCCTTCCTGAAGCCCCCATCCCACAGCCCCGCAGCTGGCTGTGAAAACACCTCTGAAGGCGGTAGAGGCAGTGGAAGGCGGCGAGGTGACCTTCTCTGTAGACCTCACTACGGCCTCAGCAGGGGAGTGGTTCCTGGACGGGCAGGCCCTGAAGGCCAGCAGTGTGTATGTGATACGCTGTGATGGCACCCGGCACACTCTCACCATTCGCTTGGTGCCTGTCAGCCTGCACGGGGCTGAGCTCAAGTTCGTGGCCAATGGTATCGAGAGCAGCATCCGCATGGAGGTCCGAGGTAGGGGGACCCCATCCCATGACCCTGGGGCCCCTCTGAGCCCCATTTCCTCCAGGAGTGGGGGCGGGATGGGGTCCCTGGGGTCTCAGGGCTCGGAAGATCTGTCGTTGCTCCTGGGGCAGGCGGGCTGCTGGATGAAGTGGGGCCAGGTGGTGGGGTGTGCAAGGTCACCGGGTGTGAGTGGAAGAGGGGCTAAAGTGTCCCCGATGGCGCCAAGCTTCAATTCTCTGTCTGTATGCCCCCCTTCCCTTCCCCTTCTCCCCTCCTCCCTCTTTGTTGATTCCTTCTATGCCACTTCTTGTCCTGTCTCTGCCTTTCTTGCCTCTCTGACTCCCCTCCACCATATCTGGCTCTTCCCCCTCTGCTCACTCTGCCTCGTTCCACTCCCCCCTGTCCACTTCCCCCTTCACCCACACCCCCTTTTTCCACCTGTCTGTGACTTCCAGCAGCCCTGGGGCTGACGACCAAGGGTCCGGCAGCAGCAGTGGCAGCACGGGAGGTGCTGGCCCGGCTGCACGAGGAGGCCCAGCTCCTGGCTGAGTTATCGGACCAGGCTGCAGCTGTGACGTGGCTCAAGGACGGACACGCACTGTCTCCAGGCCCCAAGTATGAGGTGCAGGCGTCAGCCGGGCAGCGGGCACTGCTAGTGCGGGACGTGAAGCAAGAAGACGCAGGCCTGTATGAGTGTGTCAGCCACGGGGACCGCATCACCTACCAACTATTGGTGCAAGGTGACACCAGTGTGTGTGTGTTCATGTCCTCCCTGGGCCGCCGCCGTGGCCAGGGCCGCGCATTCTGTCCCCCAGCTCTGGATAGGCTCTGGGGGACCTGGGTAGCAGGAGCCGCTGTTCTCTGTCCCCGTGGGGACGGTGGGGGATCAGGGCCTCTGCCAACCCCCTGAGGAGGGTGGGGAGTCAGATAGGCTCAGGTGACCCTGTGGGGAGGGCAGGGGTGTGTGTGGGGTGCTCAGCCCATGCTATGGAGACGGGGGGGGGGGGGGGGATGGAGTCAGGTGACCATGTGGGGAGGGCAGGAGTCTGGGCAGCTCTGCTGACCTTGTGACGAGGGTAGGGGGTCAGGCAGGCTCAGGTGACCCCCTGAGGGTAGGGTGGGGAACCAGGGACCCTGCCAACCCCGTTGGGAGGGTAGGGGTCAGACACTCTGCTCAGTAGGGGAGGAGCTTCCTATGAGTGGGTGGCACTTGGGAGGTTGAAAGTCAGCAGCTGAGGCTGGCCCTGTCTCTGAAGCGGCCTAGGTTTGGGCGAGGGCCAGTGTCTCCCATGATCCTGAAGCCCTGAGCACCTTCCTCTGCTAGCTGCCTGGGCACGTGTGTGGTTAGGGCTCTGTCGGCCCCCTGACCTGCCCATGTGCCCTTGTAGGCCTTACATCCTTTTTTGCACAAGGACATGGCTGGTGGCTGTGTAGATGCCATGGCCGGGGGCTCAGCCCACTTTGAATACCAAACTTCAGAGGCCCACATGTGTGTACACTGGTACAAGGATGGGGTGGAGCTTGGTCACTCCTGCCAGTACTTCTCACAGGAGGACGTGGGCACACAGTCACCATGCAGGATGAGGGCACCTACTTGTGCCAAGTGGGCGAGGACTCTGTGGACTTCCGGTCGCGTGTCTGTGGTTAGTGCACTGCCTCCCAGGCTTGGTGTGTGGGGAGCAGGTCTGGCTGCATCCAGCTGTGCAGCACTTGCAAGGCCAAGCTGTCTCTCCCTTCATTTCTTCTGAGAATACTTGGGGGTAGGGGCAGTTACTTCTGAATTTGGGTGAAGAAACGACCCATGAAACTAATATATATAGGTGAAGAATGCAGGCCTGGAAAATAAAAGATAAGAAGGAAATTTAAAGCCCTTGTCCTCTTTTTAAAGATGAGGAAATGAGGCAGAGCAGACCTAGAAAGTGCTGGAAGTGTCCTTGGAAGGTCAGATTTGGATCTTGGTGAATCTGAGGCCCTGGCTCTTTCTAAAAGCCATTGAGGTCTCTTGGCAGATTCTCCAAGTCCAGTTCTGCCCCATCTTGGCCCTCAGAAGGGTCTCTGCCATGCCGCCCATGCCTCCTTCCATCTGAGCACAGGCACTGGGGCTGGGCTGCCCATCATGGAGCTCTGAGGCTGCTTTCCATCACACCCAGGAGGGATTGGGGTACCTGGACCATCTGTGCCCATGGAGGGTTCCATGTGCAGCACCTCATCACAAAGGAGCCTCATGGGGGGGGGGATCCGAGGCTGCCTGGGGTCTAGAGCAAAGCTCTGTCATGGCTCCAGGACTTGGGAAACCTCACCTTGGCAGAGCCTCTGCTGTGTATCCCTCCCTGTTGCCAGAGTCCTCAGCGATGTTTGCCAAGGAGCAGCCAGCACTCAGGGAGGTACAGGCCGAGGTGGGGGCCAGTGCCACACTGAGCTGTGAGGTGGCCCAGGCCCAGACAGAGGTGACATGGTACAAGGATGGGAAGAAGCTGAGTGTGAGCTCAAAAGTGTGCATGGAGGCCAAGGGCTGCACCCGGCAGCTGGTGGTGCAGCAGGTGGGGAATAGGGACGCTGGGGAGTACAGCTGTGAGGCCAGGGGCAGAAGGTCTCCTTCCGCCTGGGGTGTCACAGGTCAGCTGACCATTTCATAGGAACAGGCCTGGGGGAACCAGGCCTGTTTTCATTGCGGGTGATGGCAGTGCTCAGCTGACTCATCAGGCCCGAATCAGTTATACAAATAACCCCAGAACTTAGTGGCCCAATGGAACAGTCTGTGGGCAGGAATTCAAGCAGTGCTCAGCGTGGGTGGCTCATCTCTGCTCCACCTGGTGTTG
Organism: Monodon monoceros; assembly: GCF_005190385.1. Taxonomy (NCBI): domain Eukaryota; kingdom Metazoa; phylum Chordata; class Mammalia; order Artiodactyla; family Monodontidae; genus Monodon; species Monodon monoceros. Next base: position 154,766,442 of record NW_021703768.1, read on the forward strand.
ACTGGGACAGGAGGATCCAGTCTGGCCTCATTTGTGTGTCTGATGTCCCAGTCAGGGGGCTGGCTGTGATGACAGGCCTCTCTCTTCTAGTGATGTTGTCTGGGCCCATTCCTGTCTGGGACCATGCTGTTCTCTCCTCTGGGGCTATGCTCTCCTTGTGACATCTCATTCTCAAGGCCTCTTTCTCCATGTGGGTAGCCTGAGCTCCTTCATATTCTGGCTGGGTTCCCTTTAGGGATTAGGAGATGCTACAGGGTTTGTTAAGATTTGTTTTCACCAGTCCCAGAATATTACATTCTGTGTGTTTTATTGCACAAAGCCAGACATAAGGCCAGCCTAGTTCCAAGGAGTTGGAGAAGTAGACCTCACTGTTGATGAGGAGTCCCCTGGTTAATTGGGGACAATTTCTAACAATCTACCACAAGGGCACAGGCTCTATCTGTCTAGATCTTTGCTTTCTTGAGCATAAGATAAAGATCTTTCTAAAGCTTATTGCCTCATGGTCACAAGATGGCTTCCCTAGCTCCAGCCATCATGTTCAAGGTGGGAAGAACATGTAAGGATTGTGTGTGTGTTTGTTTTTTTCCTTTTCACTGCTGTGCAGTAAATTATCACAAACTCAGTGGCTTAAAATAATGCCCATCTGTTAGTTCACAGTTCTATAGATCAGAATTCAAGATGTGGATTCTGGATTCTCTTTTCAGGGTCTCAAGGGCTGGAATCCATATGCCATCTGGCTGAGTTCTCTCAGGGTCCTTTTCCAAGCTCATCCAAGTTGCTGGCAGAATTCATTTCCTTGTGGTTCTGGGTCTAAGGCTATTTCCTGGCTGGCTGGCAGCCAGGGGCTGCCCTTAGGTCCTTTGCCACATGGCCCCTCATGTCCATTCGCTCTTATGCTCCAAATCTCTTTGGCCAGGAAGAACCCCCTCCCATCTAAGGTCTCACCTGATTAGGTCAGGCCCAACCAGGATAATCTCCTTGTTAATGAACTCATAGTCAACTGATCTGGGACCTACATTCCTTCTGCAGAATCCCTTCACAGCAGCGCCTGGATTAGTGTTTGGTGGAATAGCTTGGAGAAGGTGCATGCATACGGTGGTGCACGGATCTTGAGGCAGTCCTACCTAGCACAGGGTGTCATCTGCTCTTTCTTCTATTCAGAGAACAGATGCTCTCTGAGGAGCCCACAGCAGATTTTCCCTATGCCTCCTAGTACTGTGTGGGTCCGACGGCCATGCCTTGCTCAGACACCTGGGAAAGTGAGTCCTAATCTTCCAGCTTCAGCAGTGGAACATTGAGGGTGGTAGAGGTGGGCATCTGGTGGTGTGGCTGGCCTGGTTCTGCTGAGGGATCTGTCCTGCGGCACTGGCCCATGCCCACATCAGGGTGGCTGTGCCCTGGTTTTGGACACTGACTTCGAGGCAGGCTGTGGAGGGATCAGAGTGAACATGGTCAGACCTCACTCCTGCCTCTTAAGAGACAGGTGACCTTAGGCAAGTCGTCAATGTTGTGTCCCCCTGAAGTCTGTCTGGAAACTCAGAATGTGGCCTTAACTGGAAATGGGGTCTCTGCAGACAACATCAAGGAAAGGATCACAAGATGAGATGACCCTGGATTAGGGTGGGCCCTGACTCCAATGACAGGTGTCCTTTGAGAGAAAGAAGAGGGATATTCGCGATACAGATACACGGGGACATGGCCAATGACAATGGAGGCAGAGATTGGGGTGATTCAGTCACAAACCCCGGGATGCCTGGAACCACCAGATTATAGCCATCCTGGTGGATGTGAGGTGGTATCTTATTGTGGTTTTGATTTGTATTTCCCTGATGACTAATGATGTTGAGCATATTTTCATATGTATTTGGCCATTTGTGTATCTTCTTTGGAGAAATGTCTATTCAGATCCTTTGCTTGTTTTTTAATTATTTATCTTTTTATTACTCAGTTGAAAGAGTTCTTCATATATTCTGGATAGTATAGCCTTATCCTATATATAGTATAGTATAGCCTTATCAGATATATGATTTGCAAATAGTTTCTTCCATTCACTTTCTTAATTGTGCCCTTTGATGCACAAAAGTTTTAAAATTGTGATGAAATCTAGTTTATCTTCTTTGGTTGCTTGTGTGTTAGATGTCACATCTAAGAAATCGTTGCCCAATCCAAGGTCAAATAGATTGACACCTATGTTTTCTTCTAAGAGTTTTCCAGTTTTAACCCTTGTATTTAGGTCTTTGATCCATTTTGTGACAATTTTTGTGTATGGTGTGAGTTAGGGGTCCAACTTCATCCTTTCCATTGGATATCCAGTTGTCCCAGCACCATTTGTTGAAAAGAATTTTTCCCCATTGAATTTTTTTGGCATCCTTGTTGAAAGTCAATTAACCATTAATTAAGTATTTACTTCTGGACTCTCAATTTTATTCCATTGATATATATGTCTACCACAGTCTTGATTATTGTAGCTTTGTGGTATGTTTTGAAATTGGGAATGTGAATTCTTTAACTTTTTTTTCAACATTGATTTGGCTATTTGAGGTCCCTTGCATTTCCACATGAATTTTAGGATCATCTTTTTAAGTTTTGCAAAAAAGGCAGCTGGTATTTTGATTGGGATTGCATCAAAATGTGTAGGTCAATTTGGGGAATATTGCCATCTTTTTATTTTATTTTAAAAATTTATTTATTTATTTTTGGCTGCATTGGGTTTTTGTTGCTGCACGTAGGCATTCTCTAGTTGTGGTGAACAGGGGCTACCCTTCGTTGGGGTGCGCAGGCTTCTCATTGCAGTGGCTTCTCTTGTTGCGGAGCACGGGCTGTAGGCATGCAGGCTTCAGTAGTTGTGGTGCTGAAGTGGGATCTTCTCGGCCAGGGATTGAACCCTTGTCCCCTGCACTGGCAGGCAGATTCTTAACCACTGCACCGCCAGGGATGTACCCAAATGACTGGTATCAGATTTCTTTTTTTTTTTTTTCAGTATGCGGGCCTCTCACTGTTGTGGCCCCTCCCTCCCGTTGCGGAGCACAGGCTCCAGAGGCGCAGGCTCAGCGGCCATGGCTCACGGGCCCAGCCACTCTGAGGCATGTGGGATCCTCCCAGACCGGGGCACGAACCCACGTCCCCTGCATCAGCAGGCGGACTCCCAACCACTGCACCACCAGGGAAGCCCCAGATTTCTTTTTTAATTTTATTTTTTTGGCTGCACCATGTGACATGTGGGATCTTAGTTCCTTGACCAGGGATCACACCCGTGCCCCCTGTGGTGGAAGTGCAGAGTCTTAACCACTGGACCACCAGGGAAGTCCTCTTTGCCATCTTAACAGTCTTAGTCTCCTAATCCACAATATGAGATGACTTTCTATTTATTTTGGTCTTTTAAATTTCTTTCAATTATGTTTTATAGTTTTTAGTGTGCAGGAATTGTGCTTATTTTGTTAAGTTTGTTGCTAAGTATTTTATTCTTTTTGATGCTACTGTAAATGGAATTTTGTTAATTTCATTTTAAAATTGTTCATTACTAATGTATGGAAATAGAATTGATTTTTGTATATTGGTCTAATATCCTGCAGCTTCTCCAAATTCATTTATTCACTCTATTAGTTCTTTTGTGGATGCCTTAGGATTTTCTATATACAAATCATGTCATCTGCAGGTAGTTTTACTTCATTTCCAGTCTGGATGCCTCTCATTTTGTTTTTGATTACTGATTAAATCTCTTTACTTGTTATAGGTCTCTTCAGATGTTTTTCCATTTATTCTTGTGTTAGTTTTGATAGTTTATGTGTTTCTAGGAATTTCTCCATTTCATCTAGTTATCTAGTTGGTGTGCAGTTGTTCATAGTATTCTCTTTTAATCCTTTTTTTTTTTTGGTAAGGTCTTTATTGATGTCCCCAGTTTTTTTTTTTTTCCTGATTTTAATAATTTGAGTCTTCTATCTTTTTTCTTGGTCAGTCTAGCTAATATTTTGTCAAGTTTGTTGATCTTTTCAAAGAACCACCTTTTGGTTTCCTTGATTCTTTCTATTGCTTTTGTGTTCTCCATTTCACTTATCTATGCTCTAATCTTTATTTTCTTCATTGTTCTAAGTTTGGGTTTAACTTAATCTTTTTCTCGTTTCTTAAGGTATGAAGTTAGGTTATTGATTTGTGATCTTCTTTTTAAAATAGGCCTATAACTTATAGCTATGGATGGCAGGAAACTGAGCACTGCTTTCACTGCACCTCGTAAGTTTTGGTATGCTGTGTTTTCATTTTCATTTATCTCAAAATATTTTCTAATTTTCCTTGTAATTCTCCTTTGAGTGTGTTGTTTAATTTTGACATACTTTTGAATTTTCCAGTTTTCCTTCTAGTATTGCTGTCTAGTTTCATTCCATCATAGTCAAAAAGATTCTTTGTATGCTTTCAGTCTTTTTAGATTTATTGAGACTTGTTTTATGGCCTAACATGTGGTCTGTGTTAGAGGATGTTCCATATGTGCTTGAGTAAAATGTGTCTTCTGTTGGTGTTGGGTGAAGTGTCCTCTGTAAGTCAGTTAGGTCTAGTTTCTTGTATAGTGTTATTCATGTCCTATTTCCTTATTGATCTGTCTGGTTTCCTTATTGAAAGTAGGGTACTGAAGTCTCTGACTATTCTTGGAGAACTGTCTATTTCTCCCTTTAATTTTTAGTTTTCGTTTCATATATTTTGGAGCTCTCCTGTTAGTTGTGCTTATGTTTGTAGTTGTGGTATCTTCTTGATGAATTGACCCTTTTAATCAATATATAACATCCTTAATCTATATCTGTATATATTAAATATAATGTCTTGTAATGTTTTTTTCCTTTTGTTTGACAGTATAGCCACCTCAGGTCTCTATTGATTGCTATTTGTATGGAGTATCTTTTCACTTTCAACCTATTTGTATCTTTGGATCTAAAGTGAATCTCCTGTAGACAGCATTTTAAAAATTCATTTTGTATTAGGTTAATTCTTATAAGGAAGTATTTCCTTATGCTATTTTACTCTTTGTTTCTTATATGTCATATATTTTTGCCATTATTTTCTCCATTATTGTCATTTATGATTAATTTATTTTTTCTAGTGTGCCATTTTTGTTACTTTCTCATTTCTTTATGTATATGTACATTCATTTTTTTCTTAGTGATTACCCTGGGGATTGTCATTAACATCTAACTTTGTAATAATCAAGTTTGAAATTATATCATCTTAGTTTCAATAGAAAAACTCTGCTTCTTTACAGGTTGTGCCCCAAGCTGAATGTTGTTAATGTGACAAGTTATGTCTTCATACATAGTGTGTCTGTTAACTTTATAGTTTTATAATTATTGTTTATGCATTTGTATTTTAAGTCATATAAGAAATAAAAGGAATTATCTAAGCACCAGAAGAATGATCCAATATAAATGAGAGTTGGAACTTACAAACAAGAGCAATATTAGAAGATCAGAAGTTCCACTCAGGAACTTCAGATGATAGAGAAACAATCTGAAAGAGTATGTCAAATAAGTCTACTTAAAATGATTAAAGATATGTATGGAAGACTAGAAAATGTAAGAAAAGGTGAAATACTAGGAAAAAGAACAGGCAGATTTAAAGAACCAAATGAAACTTCTTGAATAAGAAACACAACTTTTGTAATAACAATTCAGTGGAGGGATAAACAGCAAATTAGACATAGCTGAAGATAGAATTATTGAATTGGAAGATAGATCTGAGAAAATTACTCAGGATGAATCACAAAGAGGTAAAAAATAAGAGATAATGACAGACATAGAGAAGAGAAGTAGAAGGCCACACGTATGTCTAAAAGGACTTCTAGGAGAGACTAGAGATAATGAGGAAGATGAAATAATGAAAGAAATAATGTGGAGAAATTTAAGAAATGGTAAAAGACATGAATCCTAAACTTCAAGATTCATAAGAAATAATGGGAATTGTAAAAAAAAAAAAAAAAAAGTCACAGCTAGTGAATTCCAGAAGGCCAAAAACCAAGAGGAGATCTTAACCTCCAAAGGGAAAAAAGATCAATGGGATGATAGTTATTCTTCCTGTAGATTTTTCAGCAGCAATGAAGAGCACAGAAAAGATGTTATAGTCTCCAAAGCACTGAGGGAAAATAACTGTTGATCTAGAATTCTGTATCCAGCTAAACTATCATTCAAAAGTTAAGTGAAATACAGACATTTTCAGAGAGTAAATGGAGAGAATTTATCATTCATAAAATCTCACTGAAAGAATTACCAATGAATATACTTTATAAAGAAGAAAATCAAGTCTAGAGTAGTAGAATGGGTTCTAGACCGCGGTTCCCTACCTTTTTTGCACCAGGGACCAGTTCTGTGGAAGATAATTTTTCCACGGACCAGGGAGGGGGGATGGTTCAAGCGGTAATGCGAGCTATGGGGGATGGTTCAGGTGGTAATGCAAGTGATGGTTCAGGCGGTAATGCAAGCAATGGGGGGATGGTTCAGGTGGTAATGTGAGTGATGGGGAGCAATGGGGAGCAATGGGGAGCAGCAGATGATGCTTTGCTTGCTCACCCACTGCTCACCTCCTGCTGTGAGGCCCAGCTCCTAACAGGCTGTGGACTGGTACTGGTTTGTGACCCGGGGATTGGGGACCTCTGTTCTAGAGTAATGTGATGTCAAGCAAATAGAGTAAGTTAATAAAAAGCAGCATCTGTTTCCCAAGGCCAAGGATTTGATTACACTAATGGTGACTGGCCTGCTAGAAGTTGTAGACTGCATTAACATATTAATGTTCCTGTGACTCAGGGGTATTGCCTGTTCTTGGTGACATGGTATAAGAAATTCTCCCTGAAAATACCAATGCTGTGATATGCCAGCCACAAATTATGCCTCTCTCTGTTAGGGTAATTATGAGATCACAGGTGCTAAGTAGATGCCAGAGCCTGAACTGTAACATATACCAGTGTGAAAATTATTGAACTGGGAGCCTTTAGATTGTGAGAACTAACCTGTTCCCTTCTTTGTACATCTTCTGAGTGTGAAGTTCTCTGTGTTGAGAAAGCTAGGAATAGGACTGGCTTGTGGCCAAGGCATCATGGTTTTGAGATCCAGAAGGTGGGCCCTCATCCAATTCTAGAAATTTGATTGTCTCGTCTTCCTCCCTGTCCCCAGAGGCCACACTGATATTTGCCAAGGAGCATCCAGCATGCAGGGAAGTACAGGCTGAGGTGGGGGTGAACACCATGCTAAGCTGTGAGGTAGCCCTGGCCCAGACAGAGGTGATATGGTTCAAGGAAGGAAAGAAACTGAGTTCAAGCTCAAAAGTGTGTGTGGAGACCAAGGAAGGGCTGCACCCCGAGGCTGGTGGCGCATCAGGTAGGCAAGGTAGATGCTGGGTGAATACAGCTGAGAGGCCAGGGGCTGAAAGATCTCCTTCCACCTCAGCATCACAGGTGGGTTCCTTGAGGTCCTTCTTATGTTCCTCAGCTTAATTATTAGGGAGTAGGGGTGTGTGGTCATGCCACCTAAAAGTGTGTTTTCTCACAAAACTTACCACATAGCAGCTAGCAGGTATTAATTACATGCCAAGGGCCAGATTTTATGAAGTGCTTCTTGTCTTTTTACTTGTCTAAACTTCACAACCACCTCGGGAAGAGGAATTCTGATTATTCCCATTTTAAGATAAGGCACAAGGAAATTCCATAACTTGCCAAAGTTCACATAGCCAGAGAATTACAGAGCCAGGATTTAGGCCCAATATTCTGAGAGCTATTTTCTCTGGTTATCAAATTACAGTTTAACAATCCCCTGCCCATATTTAAAAAAAAATTTTTAAGAGACTATTCCACTGTCTTCCAGATTCCATGTATTTTTTTGGAATATCTACTGTCATATATATTATGTTCCCTCAAGGGTCATTTTTTTCTTTTCCTGTTGTTTTTAAGGTATTGTTTTTGATTTTGATTTTCAGCAGTTTACACTGATGAACCTAGGTGTGATTTTCTTTGTATTCATCCTGGTTAGGGTTGCAAAGCATTTTGAGTCTGTGGAGTTTTGTCTTTCCTCAACCATAGAGTGTGGTTCCTCACATGTCTCATATGTATCTCTCTTTCTCTCCACCTCTTAATTTTTTTTCTCTCTCTGCTTTAGTCTGGATATTTTCTTTAGATCTGTCTTCCAATCCACTAATTTTCTATTCTTCTATATCTAATCTGTTGTCAAACCCATTTATAGTGTGTTTATTTTCAGTTATTGTATTTTCCAGTTTCATAATTTCCATTTGTTTAATTTCTTATAGATTCTAGACTCTGTAGTAAAATTTTTGTATTTGATATATTTTCTTTTCTTTCACATTAAAGAAATATTATCATGGTTATATCCTGGTCTGATCATCTGATATTGTTTTTTTTGGATTTCTATTCACTCTTGTCCTTGGCATGCCAGTGAATTTTCAGTTGACTGTCAGACATCGTTTGAGAAAACTTTTTGAAAGTGGATGATGTTATCTTACTTCAGACAGAGGATCAGTATTTCCTTTGCTAGGGAGGGAGAGAACAACTAAGAACTTTAGTCTATTCAAGGACTGCACTCACTCAAGGCTGCATTACAGTTTTGATCAGGGTCATCTATCTCTGGTTTGCCCCCATTCCTGGGCATAGTCCTCCAAGGATTTCTACAGAGACTTGGGGTATGGAGGGGGTCTCTTTTCAGGCAGACACTCAACTCTAATCTTTGTCTCTCTGGTAATGCAAGGTGCTAAAAAGTCTGCTATAGTTTTCAGAGGTTTTCTGCTTGGCTTCGTAGTCTCCTGGGCCATGCAGTTGTGGAGCTCATCAAACATCTTGAGGGGAATGTGGCTGAGTGTGGGGCTCAATTCTACAAGATCTCTTTTTCCTGGAGGCTTGGCTCCTCAATCTCTAACTTTATCTTTCTGCTTACACAAGGTGTACATAGCCTGACCAGGTTTCCTGTTTCATAGTAGCAGCCCTATGCCTTTTAGTGTCATGCTGTACTAAGGAACAGCAGTGTCCAGAGGAGAAAATCAGATGCCCAGTGTGGTTCCAAAAGTGCAGTTCCCTTTTACCTTCCTCACTCACTTCACATCTATCCTTCTAGGAGAGCCCTGGCCCTAGCTCTCATCTCCGTTACAATGACTCCCCTCAGCTTTCATCAAAGCTGCCTCCCTTTTATCATTTAGCACTTCACCTAAACATTACTCCTTACCAAGATTTTCTCTGACCACCAAATCTAAGTCACTGTCAGTCCCTTCTCTCTAGCACATCACTCTTATTTCATCACAGCATTGACCGTAGCATTAAATCATTGTCATGTTCGTATGTTTATTTGTTTTTCCTCAGTAGAAGGTAAGATCTGTAAGAACAGAGACTGTGTTACTCACGTTTCCAGCTATGGTATAGCATTCCCAGCACCACCATAGTGCCTGCAGATAATGGGCCCTCCACTGACATTAGTTGCATCAGTGATTGAATGAATGACTGAATGAATGACTACATATACAGCATGGACTCTCTGAGATCCTATATGTATTTATAGATATAGGGGATACAAGTGCACACAACCCAACCTGCCTGCCAGAGGTGACTGTCACATGGGAAAGACAATGAACTAGCTGTGACAGATGCTAGAATAACTTTGGCCACTTTCCTCTAGCCTTAGGAATTGACCTTGTGTCAGAACATCACCAAAATGTACACTTGAGATATTTGTTTGTAAACACAACTCTACACCTTCCTGGGCACATGGCATCACTGGCTCCAAGGAGAAAATTTACTGAACTCTTAAGTTTTGGTCTCACAGGCTGGTATCAGCTTTGTGTCTCTGACACTGTGTATCCCTTTCTGTGCCCAGAGTCCTCTGCGGTGTTTATCAAGGGACAGCCAGCACATAAAGAGGTGCAGGCCATGGTGGGGGCCAGCACCACACTGAGCTGCGAGGTGGCCCAGGCCCAGACGGAGGTGATGTGGTACAAGAACAGGAAGAAGCTGAATTCGAGCTCAAAAGTGCATGTGGAGGCCAAGGGCTGCACCCGGAGGCTGGTGGTGCAGCAGGTGGGCAAGGCAGACGCCGGGGAGTACAGCTGCGAGGCCGGGGACCAGAAGGTCTCCTTCCACCTGGATGTCACAGGTCAGTCCTTGGAGGTAGTAACTTAGCCTTGTGTGGAGGTGATGGGACTGGCTTGCATCCTCCAACAGACCTGATGATCTTCCCACTAGACTTCATCTCTTTTAGCCTTCCGTCCTCCCACCTCCCATTTTCATACCCGTGGCTGGACCAAGGGAGGCTGGATGGGTAGGCTGTGAACAGAAGGGATAATGGTGTTCCTATAAACCCTGAGTGGTGTTTCCACACAGTAATGCACAATCTTCAGTTCCCAGCATCTGCCCAGAACCTTCTGGGTATTCCTTGGTGTCTGGGACTCTGGTTCTGTCTTGCACTTGGGGTCTGAGGTAGACCAGATATCTTTTAACTGTGGGTATGTGAATTTGCTCCTCCTGGATGTCCTGACAGCTCCTAGACGCCGTCACCTAGCAACGCATGTGGGTTCACACTAGGGAGAGATGTTTGAATTTCATTAAGCCAGGACAAGGGGAAATTTCTGCCACACAGTCATACTTGGATTTATCTCAAGACTGAACTATGGATTATCAAAGTTTTAGGTGTTCTGAACACTCTTTCTTCCTTGCACATGGATATAGAAGTTATCTGTGCATCTACCTGTAACAAAATCTAGATCCATTTTTCTTGCAATATGTGTGCAGAGTAAGCAGAGACCAGAGAGTTGGTTGATATGTGCCTGAGACATGCACATGTGAGGTCTGGAATCCTCTGTTCAAAGCAGATACTGATTTCCTTTTGTTTTCTGTTAGAACATTCTATGTCAGAATTCCCCATGGAGTCTGATTTATAGATTTAGACTTGGAGAGGAATAGTAGCTTCTCCTATACCAACATGTATATATCTTTAAAGAATGGTATTTTAGAAGAATATGACAATATTTTTTCATGGCAATAAGTGTGAAAGTTTTGACAAATTGATCAGATTCTTAGAAAACTATATAAAAAGTGACACAAGAAACATTCAACAACTCAAGTAGTCCTATAATCTTTTTTTTTTTTGCGGTACGTGGGCCTCTCACTGTTGTGGCCTCTCCCGTTGTGGAGCACAGGCTCCGGACACGCAGGCTCAGCGGCCATGGCTCACGGGCCCAGCCACTCCGCAGCATGTGGGATCTTCCCAGACCGGGGCACGAACCCATGTCCCCTGTATCGGCAGGCGGACTCTTAACCACTGCACCACCAGGGAAGCCCAGTCCTATAATCTTTTAAATAATTGGAACCATAATGATAAATCTTCTCATAGAGAAAGATCTAAGCCCAGTAGTTCCACTGGTAAATTATATGAAATACTTTGGAAAGAAAATCCATGTTCATGGATATTCTTCTAGAAAATAGAAAAAGGAGATAAACAGTCTCTGATTTGTTTCATGTAGATAGCATAACATTGATACAAATATCTGACAAAAAAATTGTAAGAATTAAAATTACAGACCAACCTATTATGGATATCAAGGCCAATATCTGAAACAAAATATTATCAAAATAAATTTAACAATATATTAAGAGGAAAATTGGTAATACACTGTGATAAAAGTCATAGTCCAGAAATGCAAGGCTGTTCAAACACTAGAAACATTAGCAAAGCAATCTGTTCATGACATGCAGAATAAAGTATTTGGTAAGATTTGGCATTATAAATACAGAAGAAAAGTTTAATAAAGTTGGCATCAATTCATGACATAAAATTCTTAACGAATTATAAATAAAACAGCCCGTAATCTGATAAATGACGCTGCAGACAAACCAGCTAATTTGCACACAAAAAAGTGAAAGTTTGAAAGTTTGTCTGTGAGATAGCGAACCAGACAAGGAAGCCAACTGTTACTGCTTTTAACCAACATTGTACAACAGAGATAGGAGGAAAAGAAAGCAAAAGACAGAAATGTGTGAAGAAACAAAAGTTAAATTCATGGATAATATGATTAATCCAAAGGATAAATTATGAGACTTAATAAGATAGCTGAGAATGATTACCATGTAAAAAAATCAATATGAAGAAAACACTTCTACGGCTACATAGTAGCAACAAACATCTGGAAAATGAAAATTTTAAAAGAGTTACAATAGCATCAAAAGAATCATTTTCTAATTCCAAGTCTAATAAAGGGTGGTGAGAGGCTCTGTGTGTGTGGGGGAATTATTAAAAATGTTTTGAGAGACAGCCGAGAAGTTCTAAATAGTTGGGTAGAAATCCAGGGAAGAATAAAAAATGTTCAATACCAATTAAAATCCAAACAAATGTTTGTTTAGTGGGGATTTTGGAAATTCAGAAGTAAATTGCTAAGACCATGTACAGTCAATACACTATTGAAGAAGAGCAAAGAGTGAGTTATTTGCTATACCAATATCAAGATTGTTATAAAGCTACAGTAATGAATACAATAGTGTCTCATTGCAAGGATAGATACACAGACCAAAGGACCAGAGTAGTGATCTCCAACACAAATCTGCACATGAATGGATGCCCACATTCCCCTGCTCCTTTTTTTTAAAAAAAATGTGGAATCATGCAAGGAGTAGACAACATGGTTTTAATAAATGACACTTAAACCATTTAACCATATAGAAAAACGATTAGGCCAGTAATTCATATCCCCCATGGTCAACTCATGTTGGGTTAAACACCACAGAATAGAAGGGAAAATCATAAAACCCTTAGATGATAACATAGATGGTTTTAATTACCTCAGACTAAAGAATGATTTCTTTCTTTTTTAAAATAAATAATTAAGAAAAATTTTATTTATTATTTTTGTCTTCGTTGCTCCATGCGGGCTTTCTCTAGTTGCGGCGAGCTGGGGCTACTCTTCACTGTGGTGTGCAGGCTTCTCACTGCGGTGGCTTCTCTTGTTGTTTAGCATGGGCTCTAGGTGTGCAGGCTTCAGTAGTTGTGACTCGCAGGCTCAGCAGTTGTGGCACACGGGCTTAGTTGCTCTGTGGCATGTGGGGTCTTCCCGGACCAGGGCTCGAACCTGTGTCCCCTGCATTGGCAGGTGGATTCTTAACCACTATACCACCAAGGAAGTCCCAAAGAATGACTTCGTAAAATACAAGTGCACTAATCATAATGAAAAAAATTTGACATATTTGACTACCTTAAAACTAAATATGTATTGATAGATTCATCAGAAGATAGCATGAAGTACTGAAAAGGCAAACCACACAGATGTGGAAGACATTTAGAACACACACACTTGTCAGTGCCTAGCATTCGTATGTATAAAAATGTCCTTAAAGTGAACATACAAATGGCAGACAGTGCTGTTGAAAATAGGGCAAAAACGTTGAACAGTGACACCACAGAAGAGCAAACACTGATGACCAAAAACATCAGAAATGGGTCTTTATTTTGAATCATCACAAAAAATGCAAAAGAGTGCCACAGGAGGTACATTTCACTCCCACCAGACTGCTGACAATGAGGGTAGGTGAGGGTAGCACTTCAGCAAACCTCATTCACTGCAGGTAACATGCCCTGCACTTTCCTGTGGGAAAAGACTCTGGCCTCATCTAGGAGGGATGAGGAATGCACCCACAATGACCCCACAGCTTCTGTCCTAGAAGAATTGTGCAAAGAGGAAGTTTATCAGAGTATCCCCATCAGAGGCTTGTACCAAGTAACAATACGAAAAACTTAAATTGTACTAGCAATTCCCACAACACAGAAAAGTGAACTCATGGTGAGGTAGAAACCCAGTGTAAAGGTAAAAACAAAAAACTCCACCGATGATACCGTGGTTTCTTTAAAGACTTAGGTAAGGAAACATTTCTAAATAGAACACAAATGCTCTAAACTGAAAGGGCTGAAATGGACATCACTGAAACTATTGAAGGGAAAAATTTTGATTCATCAGAGGACTTGATCACACAGTGAAAATGTGAGTCCCACAGTTAGGAATAACCTTGAAAGCTAGCAATCTTTCCTTCTCTAGTATTTCAATGCATAAAGAGTGCCTAGAGATGGAGAAAACAGAGAGCCTACTATTGGTGAGTGGGCAAAATTTGAATAGTGTCACCAGGAAGAACAAAAGAGTAATGGGGACCCCAGTCATTTGGGGAAAGGAGCTCAGCTTCTTTATTCTTCAGACAATGGAAAGGAAAACCATGGGGAGGTGCCAGCACTCCCCCGAGATTGCCACAAGTTGACCATACTAAGTGTAGGCCAGGGCACTGAACCTCACTGATTTCCATGGAGTGCAGATGCAAAGTTCCTTGCTTAGGTGTATGGAGAAGACTGCGGCCCCACCTGGGAAGGATTGGGAACATTTGCATGTGATCCCACTGATGCCATGAGCAGGGGAGAAGTCTCTTCCAAAGGCGCACCTTCCCCCCACACCCCCGCTCCCTGGACCAGCTCACGCGGATGCAGGGGGAATTCATCACTTGTTTTACTTGTCGCTGAGAAAGGCAGGGGGACTTCTGCAAGAGCACACGGCTGGTGCAGAGCCTGGAGAAGTCCCCAGCTTGGACTCCGCCCCACTTCCACACCCCTCACACCCGCCTGTCCCTCGGCTCCCCACTCACATCTCCTTTGCCCGGGGCTGCCTTCCTGACTAAGATGGTGTCCTTGACCCGTGTATCCCTCCCTGTCCCCAGAGCCCAAGGTGGTGTTTGCCAAGGAGCAGCCGGAACGCACTGAAGTGCAGGCCGTGGCGGGGGCCAGTGCCACGCTGAGCTGCGAGGTGGCCCAGGCCCAGACGGAGGTGACGTGGTACAAGGATGGAAAGAAGCTGAGTTCGAGCTCGAAAGTGCATGTGGAGGCCACGGGCCGAGGGCGGCGGCTGGTGGTGCAGCAGGCGG